>NC_037338.1:21253240-21559344 GCF_002263795.3 Bos taurus
CTTATTTCCCCCTCCTCCAAGCCTTCTGTGAAGCACAGAGACCCACAAGCCCTATATTTTGAAAATATGGTACAGAAGAGTAATTCATTTTATACTTTGAGATGTCACACAAGTTGGAACCATTTGGAAAGGGTTTTTTAGGCTCCTAAAAAGTTCTGTTTTAAAAAGTAATCTGGAGTAAGCATTTCTATACTTAGCAGAATGTAAGATCATAAAAATCATGTAAGTAATGTTATTATTACCTTATTGTTATTATCTGAACCTTTTATTTGTTGAAAATGCTTTTTTCATTGACTCAATAAATAAAACTGAACTTTAGAAGTGCTCCATTTTCTCCACATTTCTGTTTGCGCTTAGCTTTCTGATTTGCCATTTCAAGGGGGAAAAGCATTAAAATTTCTTGAATACTTTTTACATACCAAGCATAAGCTGTGGTAGGTACCTTACCTACATTTATTCATTTAATTCTCAAGACAGTCCTGTGAAATATTATCCTGGCTGTATTATGGATGAGGAAATTGCTACAAAGAGGCTAACCAACTTGCCTGAGGTTTTAGTACTTGTAGGAGAGTTGCTAGGATTTATACCCTACCTGACTCCAAAATTGACACCCTTTTCATGGTTGGAAGGTGACAATAAAAATCCAAGTGTGCATTCCTACATGACCAGGCTTGACAGCTGAAGACGACTCTCGTCACTATCAGTGTGCTGAGTTTCTACCATTGTAGGTTTTCCTGCCCCTGGAAACACCATAATCCCCTTTTTCATTATATCATCCAAGAATATTAAAAAAAACTTCTTCCCTTTCAAAGAAATATTCAGATATGCTTAATTATTACTCTTTTTATCATTACATTTTTTTAAGGGAAAAAATAACTGAATTTCTTCAACATCCTTTCTTGCATGGAATTCAAAGAGTTACTGATCAACACTGTCTTTCACATGCATAGCTTGCTTTTAAAGTAAATCTCTTTTTAATCAAAGGTGTTTGAATAAATAGTAAGTTGCAGGAACACTTGCAAACAATAAATTGGTTGCTTTTTTATCACTATCAAGCTTCAGTATGAGTGATATAAAGAAGACCCACTTTTCCCTAGACAAATGGGGCCAAGGTGCCTTAAGTTGTGTACACAACAGTCTTCTAGTAAATGAGTTTTGTACATGTTCAAGAGCCTGGTTTTGCAAACAAAAGAAACATCCAAGGGATCAGAGATACCATTCATAATAATTTATAGCAAATTGAATATACTCTTTGTGTATTATTTAGTTGCAGGCTCTAGCCTCTGAACTCAAAACTGGCTTCACAGAAGCAATGCAAGAACTGTCAAGAATTCAACATGGAGAATATGCTTTGGAAGAGAAGGTTAAGAGCTGCAGATGTTCCATGGAAGAGAAAGTTACTGAGATGAAGAATTCATTGAACTATTTTAAGGTAGGTCCTTCTTCTATTTCCCTCCTAGAGATTTCTGGTCATCTTAACAGAATTAAAAAAAAAAAAAAAAAAACTTGCCTTTTTGCCTAGCAACCAAATACAAGAATTTTCCTCTGGCCCATTCATTAACTTTCATGGGAAAATATCATATTTTACTTAGTTGGATCTCTATGTCAAAATTAGAAGCTACAATAGAAGTAAAGTTTTCATTTCTCATTCATCATTTACTATGTATTAAAAGTTTTCTGTGTACTAGATATTATGTTATATACTTTACCTTCATATACCAGATTAAATACATATCAATTCTTATTTTTTAGGAAGAGCTAAGCAATGCCATGTCAATGATCCAGGCCATCACTTCCAAACAAGAAGAAATGCAACAGAAAATTGAACAGCTTCAACAGGAGAAGCGAAGAGAATCTCGAAAAGTTAAAGCCAAGTGAGTGTCTGACCAAAAAACTGACCAAAGGCAAACGTATAAGCCACGGCTCATAGACAGGCACCAGAAACAGCTTTCCCTCTATTGGTGGACAGCTGGCCACTGGGCTCCATGGACCAGCATGTGAGAGAGGTTATGCAGCACAGAAATGAATGGTGGGACTTCTCTGGCAATCCAGTAGTTAAGACTCCGTGTTTACAATGCAGGGTGCAAAGGTTCAATTCCTGGTGGGGGAAACAGGAACAGTAGCAGAAAACACACTTAATGTAACTGGAAGGTAAATGAAAATGACATCAAGTGGCATGTAGAATTTAACTGTAAAAACATAAAATAACAACTAGAAAGTTAAAGTGTTAGTCACTCAGTCGTGTCCAACTCTTTTTGACCCCGTGGACTGTAGCCCACCAGGCCCCTCTGTCCATAGAATTCTCCAGGCAAGAATACTGGAGTAGGTTGCTATGTCCTTCTCCAGGGGATCTTCCCGACCCAGGGATTGAATCTGGGTCTCCTGCATTGCAGGCAGACTCTTTACCAACTGAGCCACCAGGAAAAGAACAACTAGAAAGATATATTTAAATTATGATTTTTGTGCTAAGATAGTGGGGTCACCAGTGATTTTGTTAGATTTCTGAAATTTCTCTAATACTATTCTTATTTTACTTTGACCATTGAAAATAAATTTTTGTTAAACAATATCCCAACCAGGCTGAATTAAGTAAAGCTTCACCACTAAGTAGACATAATCTTCATTGTTACATGTTTTAATATGATCAAATTTCAAATATAACTAATATTTGTGTGACCCTGGAGAATGGTTCAGTGTTTTCAATCGAGTACCTGCTCCTTCCTGCTACCTTTGTGTTGCTTTGTGAAGAGAATGTAAATTATCCCAAGAAATTGTTCCTGCTGTAAACTCTGTAACAGGGAAGCTAGCAACAGAAAAATAAAAATGCAGATATTATAATTAGAAGGTGAATTGTAGGTATTTGGTGATGAGTTGCGTTGACTCATATGAATTGCTAGTATTCAACTGTGTTTAATTTACAAAAAGTGCAATTTTGTATGGTTCAGAAATTTTCTTGACCTGTTCTGAACTGACTCTTTTCTTACCCCATCACTTAATAAGAGCCTTTTTTCTTTTCTTGTGTTAGGAAAACTCAGAAAGAAGAACATGGATCACAGGCTGGACCTGCTCAAGCACAAGGAAGTCCCTTCCGTTCCATCAACATCCCTGAGCCTGTTCTTCCAAGTGAAGATTTTACAAACCTTTTGCCTTCTCAGGCCTATGAAAAAGGTACAGTTCACACATCATATTGAATTAGCCAGGTAGTTCTCCCTTGGTTCCTAGGACTTCAGTAACATTGAGAATAGGCTTATAGCCTCCATCTTTATTAGATGAAAATGGTGTTATTGCTCAGGATTTTTGCTTTTGTAACTGGAATGTAGAAGAATTCAGAGGATCTAAGAGATGGAGAGAGTCTGCCCAAATTTAAAAGATTTACTTTTGAGGGCAAATACTAATCTGGGTATTCTAAGTTTCAAACGGGTTGGAAATAAGTTATTATACAATAATACTATACGAGCTGCCGTAGAAAAAAAATTTTTAATTATTCACTGTAATAAATTGTTTTATTTTCTACATTACTTCTCAATCCTTACCTCTCTGCACAGATGGAAAATTGTGTTCTTTTTTTTTCCAGCAAAAGTGTCACAGATATGAGAAAGTTATATCTGCTCTAACAGGCAGGCATTGATGTCAGTGATAACCTAATTCTGTACTCTCCTTTCTCTGGAAAACGGATCTGGTGGTGTTTGTGGGCTGAAACAGCCACAGCCACATCACTGAAAATAATCAGAAAATATCTGTATGTAGCAGTCCTGAAGAAAATGGCTTTCCAATAGACATTGCTAAGCATGTTTGCTACATCTTTGTATCCTCAACAATATAAGCAAGCACCTTATATGCAGGAGCATGAATGGAGATACTAACATTGTTTGGATAAATTTTCCTGTTTTTTAGGTCTCATGTTGAAAATTTCCAAAAGAGGCTCAATAAATTCTAGACCAACTGTAATCTCCTCAAGAGCAGGACTGGTGGTTTTCCACCCTTATGGCTTAAGAAACAATGTAACTCATATATTCAAAGATAATAAATCTGCTTTGGATAATTTAAAAATCTTAATCAAGTGGCTTTTAAGTGGTATTAACTTCAAAGTACAGATTTGCTTTTTTATTTTTTTATCCATTTGAGTAGTTATTTTAGAGACTCAATAGGTGCAGCCTAGGAAAACTCACTTGCTCCATCTAGGGAATGGGTTCATCACAGGTGGCTCTGTGTTTTTTGCTCCATGGCATAAACAACACAGCATAAAATGAAGATGTTGTTAGGGAAGAATGTAGAATGGGCTTGGAAGGTAGAAGTCAGATCAGAGTTAAGTCTGGGACAGCCGACCATATGCACAAGATAAAAAATTAAAAGTTATATTTGCAAAGTGCCCAGATGCATGGCAAATTCTCCTTCTTTCGTTATTATTTAGGCATGGCTTATATAATATAGTTTATTCTACCTAGTTGCTATACAAATTTGGGGATAATATGCCATAGTAAGACATTCTGGATATGATTGGTGATAGTTTATGTTAAAACTTGAGGTCAAAGGACCAAACTTTCAGAAGGGGTTGGCTTCAGTTCAGTTCAGTTCAGTCGCTCAGTCGTGTCCAACTCTTTGTGACCCCATGAACTGCAGCACGCCACGCCTCCCTGTCCATCACCAACTCCCGGAGTTCACTCAAACTCACATCCATCGAGTCAGTGATGCCATCCCGCCATCTCAGCCTCTGTTGTCCCCTTCTTCTCCTGCCCCCAATTCCTCCCAGCATCAGAGTCTTTTCCAATGAGTCAACTCTTCGCATGAGGTGGCCAAAGTACTGGAGTTTCAGCTTTAGCATCACTCCTTCCAAAGAACACCCAGGACTGATCTCCTTTAGAATGGACTGGTTGGATCTCCTTGCAGTCCAAGGGACTCTCAAGAGTCTTCTCCAACACCACAGTTCAAAAGCATCAATTCTTTGGTGCTCAGCTTTCTTCACAGTCCAACTCTCTGCTGCTGCTGCTGCTAAGTCACTTCATTCGTGTCCGACTCTGTGCGACCCCATAGATGGCAGCCCACCAGGCTTCCCTGTCCCTGGGATTCTCTAGGCAAGAACACTGGAGCAGGTTGCCATTTCCTTCTCCAATGCATGAAAGTGAAAAGTGAAAGTGAAAAGTCGTGTCCGACTCTTCGCGTCCCCATGGACTGCAGCCTACCAGGCTCCTCCGTCCATTGTTAATTATAAAATGGTGCCATTGTTATCCATTGACCCCAAACTCAGTATCTTAAAATAGCAACATTCATTATATCACAGTTTCTCTGAGTTGGGAATCTTTGCACAGCTTAGCTGAGTGCCTCTGGCTCAAGGTCTCTCATGAGGTTGCAGTCAAGGTGTTGGCCACCCGCTACCCTTCCTTCTATCCATCCATTCATCTACACTTTCATCCATCCATTCACCTCAAGCATTGATTTAGGTGGTGGGATGTCATAATGAACAAGAATTTCTAACCTTCAAGGAGCTGTTGTTCTGAAGGAAGCAGACAATGAACAAGACAAAATATGTAGTATGTTAGATAGTAATCAGAAGACAAATAAGGAAACACGGGTATAATTTTAGAGAGGGTACCAGGTAAAGACCTGAAGGAAGTGAGAAAGTAGGTTTATGGATATCAGAGTGGAGAAAGGGACCAGCCCCAAGGTACCAGGAGGAACATCACTGATGTGCTCAAGAAATTGCATAAGACCAGTGGGGCTAAAAGCAGAATAAACAGGGAAACAATAGGAGATGGGTTTTTTTAGAAAAAGAGAAAAAACAGCAGGCAGGGGAGGGAGGCAGATATTTTAGGGCCTTAAGATAATTCTAAGATCTTTGGTCTTTGCACAGAAATGGGGAGCTGTTGGAGGGCTAAGAAGAGGCTTGACAGGGTCTGACTTACATTTTAAAATCATCTTTCTGGCTCTGTTTAGCATTACCATCCTTACCATCATAGTTACGTAATCATTTAGCTCTTGCTGTGTGCAGTTTAGAAATGTTATCTTATTTAATTCTTATGGCTATCTATGAGTTAAGTTGGAGACGGCAATGGCACCCCACTCCAGTACTCTTGCCTGGAAAATCCCGTGGATGGAGGAGCCTGGTAGGCTGCAGTCCATGGGGTTGCTAAGAGTCGGACATGACTGAGAGACTTCACTTTCACTTTTCACTTTCATGCATTGGAGAAGGAAATGGCAACCCACTCCAGTGTTTTTGCCTGGAGAATCCCAGGGACAGGGGAGCCTGGTGGGCTGCCATCTATGGAGTCGCACAGAGTCAGACACGACTGAAGCGACTTAGCAGCAGCATGAGTTAAGTATTAGTTATATCTTTGTAGAAATGAGAGACTAGTATTTGCCATACTCTATTGTAATTTTTTTTTTTTACTGCTCTGGCTTCCCCAGTAGAAGGTAAGCCCTGTGAGACTATCCCAGTTCTTAGTTAGTAGAAGGTGCCAGTCTATGTTAGTGGAATGAATATTGATTGAAAGCTTTCCTTCGTCTGCAGCACAAGAGACCAGATCCATGCACGTAGGAGACAGCAATGTGAAGGGAATGATGGGTCCTGGTAAGTGGCTCTTCTTCAAGTTCTCTTTTCTTCTAACAGCCTCACCCTTTCCCTTCTTCTACCTTTCCTGCTTCTACGCCCTCAGTCCCAAACCAGGCATGAAAGAAGTCAGGCAAGATAAAGCACTATGTTTTTAGTAATATTCCAAGATGTATGCTGGAGTAGGTCAGCAACTCAGAGGGAAGGGGAAGGGAAGTTGAAGACAAAATTGGTCTTCTTAGTTCCTTCAGGCTTGTTTCAGTTACCACTGAACTAGAACTTGCTGAGAACTCACAAGTGCAGGTGGAATGACATTTACGTTTTCTGTGGACCACACATCTTATAGTTTATGTAATTTAAAAGTTATCTAGGAGATAATTCACCAGAATTTTATAAATTATTTCATCTCCCCTCCCTCCCTTCCTCCTGCCTTTTGGAAATATACTATCATCAGGGCCAAGGAGGACAAATTCCAAAACACAACACTGTCTTTGGTACCCTTCTTCCTGCTCTTTCTGTGTTTTCTCCTCAGGTGTGCTCACCTGAAAGGAAGAAATATGAAGAATCAATACATATGACTATAAATTAGTTTTGTTATTACATTTTATAAAATAAATAATTTATACATTAACTAATTTATATTTTATTTTATAAAATTTATTTTTTTAAAGTCATTCAGTACAGTCTGTGTGCCAAGAATTAAGTATATAGACCAGAAACAGAGAAAGGTGATCTTTTGTAACCGTGGAGACTTTTAATTCTTAATTGATATGTTTAACCCTCAAAGGATAGTTGTACCCAAGCAAAGGCATAATATTTTTGAGTTAGTAACAAATATAATTAAAAAAAAGTCAGAACTTGATGGCAGATGTTATTTTTCAGGAATGACCCCAACAACTTCAGAAGCAGAAGAAAACCTTAAACCTTGCCTCTCAGCTGACATCCAACCCAAGAGTCATCTACCACCTGGTGTGTGGAGGCAGCCTAAGGAAGCTAAAGACTGGGGTGAAGAATACGTCACAAAAGACCACCCAGATAAACTCAAGGAAGTGAGCCAGGGCAGACATAGCTCCTTGGAAAACGTTTTATGTGAAACTTCTTTAGCTGGTAAGTCCAAAGGGGCAATGTAGGCTGAAAATGTAAAAAACAAGAAACCTAAGGGCTGGAATCCTTGCAATTTAGATGCAGTGGACCTATGAGACAATTGAGCTTCTGGTTTCCTTTTGAGATGAACAAACTGAAGTCTTTAGTGGTAAAGGGACTCACCTGAGGTCACACGGCCAACTGGGACTACCACCTTGATTCTGGGTATCCATGACACTTAGTATTGTACCGCTCTGGGAGAAAAGGCATAAGGTTAGTGGAGAAGAAGGCAGAATTTTGTAATGGATTTATTCAGTGATATGGAATGTTCAACATATGAATCTTGTATCAGGGGTTCACCACCAAAATGTCAAATACTGCAATGAGGTCTGTTTTTCCCTTCCTCCTTTTTTCCCTCTTTATTGTCTTTCTTCAAATGATAAATCATCACAGAGCACTTAGCACATGTCTGACAATGGCAATTCCAACTGTTGTTTTTAATTAATTAATTTTAATTGGAGGCTAATTACTTTACAATATTGTAGTGGTTTTTGCCATACACTGACATGAGTCAGCCATGGGTGTACATATGTCCCCCATCCTGAAGCCCGCTCCCACCTCCCTCTCCATCCCATCCCTCAGGGTCATCCCAGTGCACCAGCCCTGAGTGTCCTGTCTCATGCATTGAACCTCGACTGGCAATCTATTTCACATATGGTAATATACACGTTTCAATGCTATTCTCTCAAATCATCCCACCCTCACATCCTCCCACAGAGTCCAAAAGTCTGTTCTTTACATCTTTGTCTCTTTTGCTGTCTCACATATAGGGTCATCATTACTATCTTTCTAAATTCCATATATATGCTTTAATATACTGTATTAGTGTTTTTCTTTCTGACTTACTTCACTCTATAATAGGCTCCAGTTTCATCCACCTCATTAGAACTGATCCAAATGTGTTCTTTTTAATAGCTGAGTAATATTCCATTGTGTATATGTACCACAGCTTTCTTATCCATTCGTCTGCCAAAGGACATCTAGGCTATTGTAAACAGTGCTGCAATGAACATTGGGGTACATGTGTCTCTTTCAATTCTGGTTTCCTCAGTGTGTATGCCCAGGTGTGGGATTGCTGGCAGTTCTATTTCCAGTTTTTTAAGGAATCTCCACACTGTTCTCCATAGTGGCTGTATTAGTTTGCATTCTAACCAACAGTGTAAGAGGGTTCCCTTTCTCCATACCCTCTCCAGCATTTATTGTTTGTAGACTTTTTGATAGCAGGCATTCTGACCAGCATGAGATGTTATCTCATTGTGTTTTTGATTTGTATTTCTCTGATAATGATTGATGTTGAGCATCTTTTCATGTGTTTGTTAGCCATCTGTATGTCTTCTTTGGAGAAATGTCTGTTTAGTTCTTTGGCCCATTTTTTTGATTGGGTCATTTATTTTTCTGGAATTCAGCTGCATGAGCTGCTTGTATATTTTTTGAGATTAATTATTTGTCAGTTGCTTTGTTTGCTATTATTTTCTCCCATTCTGAAGGCTGTCTTTTCACCTTGTTTATAGTTTCCTTCATTGAGCAAAAGCTTTTAAGTTTAATTAGCTCCCATTTGTTTATTTTTGCTTTTATCTCCATTACTCTGGGAGGTGGGTCATAGAGGATCCTGCTATGATTTACATCAGAGAGTGTTTTGCCTATGTTTTCCTCTAGGAGTTTTATAGTTTCTGGTCTTACATTTAGATCTTTAATCCATTTTGAGTTTATTTTTGTGTATGGTATTAGAACGTGTTCTAGTTTCATTCTTTTACAGGTGACCAGTTTTCCCAGCACCATTTGTTAAAGAGATTGTTTTTTCTCCATTGTCTATTCTTGCCTCCTTTGTCAAAGGTGTCCATAGGTGTGTGGATTTATCTCTGGGCTTTATATTTTGTCCCATTGATCTATATTTCTGTCTTTGTGCCAGTACCATACTGTCTTGATGACTGTAGCTTTGTAGTACAGTCTGAAATCAGGCAGGTTGATTCCTCCAGTTCCATTCTTCTTTCTTAAGATTGCTTTGGCTATTTGAGGATTTTTGTATCTCCATACAAATTGTAAAATTATTTGTTCTAGTTCTGTGAAAAATACCATTGGTAGCTTGACAGGGATTGCATTGAATCTGTATATTGCTTTGGGTAGTATACTCATTTTCACTATACTGATTCTTCCAATCCATGAACATGGTATATTTCTCCATCTATTTGTGTTATCTTTGATTTCTTTCATCAGTGTTTGATAGTTTTCTATATATAGGTCTTTTGTTTATTTAGGTTCCCTCCAACCGTTTTATAGGAGGTAATTTTTAATTTTTTATTATCAAATACATGAAAACTGAATAACACTAAAAGTTTTATTGTGAAAATCAGTAGCACTTTAAATTCTTTTGACATATTTTTTTCTGGTGCTTGTTTCCATGTTTTAAAAAGAGTTTATGCTGCTATTTTTTTCTATTGGTACATTGCATGCGTGCTAAGTTGCTTTAGTCATGTCCAACTCTTTGTGAACCTATGAACTGTAGCCCGCCAGGTTCCTCTGTCCATGGGATTCTCCAGGCAAGAATACTGGAGTGGGTTTCTGTGCCTCCTCCAGGGGATCTTTCCAACCCAGAGATTGAATCTGCATTTCTTATGTCTCCTGCATTGGCAGGTGGGTTATTTCCCACTAGCACCACCTGGGGATACACAGACCTGTATAATATGAGAAATATATTGGGTTGGCCAAGAAGTTCTTTTGGGTTTTTCCATAAAATCTTACGGAAAAACCCAAAAGAACTTCTTGGCCAATCCAACATTAATATTTCTAATAATAGAAATATTATCTCATAAAGTTCTTTCATACACCTTTTCAGGCAATACCCACCCACAGAACCACTACTCTGACTTCTGTCGCCATAAATTAGTTGTGTCTGTTCTTGACTCCATAAAAATGGAATATTACAATATGTAGTTTTTTCATGTCTGGCCTCTTTCTCTCAACATAGCATTGCATGTAATTCATTCAGTAATTTATTCATTTTTATTAATCATATTGAATGAATTTACCATAATTTGTCCATTCTCTTGTTGCTAGACATTGGATTGTTCCAATTTAGGGCTACTATGAATAAAACTGCTATGAACATTCTTGCACAAGTCTTTTTTTTTTTAATGTATGCCCTCATTTCTCTTGAGTGTACACCTAGGAGTGGAATCTTTGGATTATAGGATAGGATTATGTTTAACTTTAAAACACCAGCAGTTTACCAGTTGGAACATTTTATACTCTTACCAGCAATGTATGAAACTTTCCAGTTTTTTTACATTCTTCTCAGTATTTAGTATGATCAGCCTTTTAAATTTGAACCATTCTGTGGGTGTGTCCTGTGTCATATTGCAGTTTTAATTTGCACTTCCCTGAAGACTAATGATGTTGAGCATCTTTTCATATGCTTGTTGACTATTTGTATAATTTATTTTATGACGTACCTATTTAAGTCCTTTGTCCAGTGTTTAAATTGGGTTATCTTTTTATTCTCTATTAGTAGGGTTTTTTTTTTAATATATTTTGAATATGAGTTCCCTGTAAGATATATGTGTTGAGAATATTTTATTCTATTCTCTGCCCTGCCTTTTCACTTTCTTGGTAGTCTTTTGATAATAGATATTTTTAATTTTAATGAAGTTCAATTTATCAATTTTAAATGTTTAAAATAGTTTGTGACTTATGTGCCCTTGCAAAATATTTTTGCCAGTTCTAAGGTTATCAAGATATTATACTATGTTTTCTTATAAAAATCTTTATAGTTTTAGCATTCACATTTAGGTCTATGACTCATATTGAATAAATTTTGCTGTGTGGTATGAATCCAGATTCATTTTTTTCCCATATGGGTATCCAGTTGCTTCAGCTCCATTTATTGAAAATGCCTTCCTATTCTCACTGAAATGAATAGGAAAAGCCAAGTCATCACATATATGTGGGTCTAACTCTAGACTCTAAGGCTTCCCAGGTGGTTCAGTGGTAAAGCATCTGCCTGCCAATGCAGCAGATGCTGGAGACATGGGTTTGCTCCCTGGGTCTGAAAGATCCCTTGGAGAGGATAGTGGCAATCCAGTCCAGTATTCTTGCCTGGGAAATCCCATGGACAGAGGAGCCTGGTGTGCTACAGTCTATGGGGTTGCAAAAGAGCTGGCCACGACTTAGGGACTAAAAAACAAATTCTACTCTATATTCTTTTATTCTGATTAGGAGAGAATTGACATCTTGACAGTACTGATATTCCAGTTGAAGAACATGGTATATGACTCTTTTTACATGGGTCTTCTTTAATTTTTCTTAGCAATGTAACAAAGTCTATCACTGACATTTTTTTAAAACAGCATTTGCCCTAGAGACCTCTGTTATCCTACTGTATTCTGACTCACTGCACTGCTGCCCTCCTGGGACTTCCTGTGAATTCCCTTAAAATTCCTCCTATGTTAGATTTCTATTCAGGGTTTTGTGGAGGTTTTTTTTTTTTTTTTTTTTGCATATCCTTCTCAGTTTCTTGGTTTACTACTTGTTTTGATGGAACACATAGCCTGGTAGGTTCCACATAATTCATTGGCTATTTAGATGAATACAAAGTCATTTTCCATTATCATTTTGAAGCAATTGTTCCACTGTCTTCTAAATTCTAATATTGCCAGTGAAAAATCCAATATCATCTAATCCCCAGTCCTTTGTATGTTACCTGATTTTTCTCTCTGGTAACTTTTAGGATCTTCTCTTTACTTTGGTGTGCTAAATTTTCACAGTGATTTGGTATATTTTACAGTGATGTGAGAGTTTTTTTTTCATTAATTATACTGAATGCAAATGGGCCCTTTCCTCTGGAAATACATGTCCTGGTATTTTTTGTATTATTAATTTGATAATATCTTCTCATTCATTTTCTTTCTTTTCTCTGAAACTTCTACTAGTTTGATATTGGATCTCCTGGACTGATTTTCTCTATTACTGCCTTTTTTGGTGGGGAGGGAAATGGAGGCAGGTGTACAGATTTCCTTGACTTTGTCTTCTCCTCTTTTAAAAAAGCCAAAAAGTTTCTTTTTTCCTGGATTGTTTTTAAAATATAGGATCCTGTAATTATTAAGTGGGCAGAACATTTTTGGTAACTCTTTGAGGATATTAATTATAAGATTTTTTTTAAAGGTTTCTTTTTTTTTCCTGCATTGTCTCTATTTATGGTTCCTCCTTTTAAAAATGTGTGTATACTTTTTTCTTCTCTTTCTTTTATGATATAAGATTGATTCAAGTATCTGAGGATTCTTAGCTAATTATTCATATCCAGGAAAAAGGCCCTAAATAAAAAGAAACCTAAAAATCCTGTGTTGGTCAAGCTGATCAATAAGTGGGCTTCTTATCTGCTAATCAGGTGGCAAATTACCGTTTTGATTGGTTACCTCTGTATGTCAGTGATTGTAGACCTTTTTCACTTGGGCAGCTCATTCCTCCAGTGGAAGATCCTCTGGTCTCCAGTCTGGACAGTATAAGTCTGGCTGCTGGCACTCTGGGACCTGCAGGCAAAGAGGCTGAGAGGAGTCTCACTCTTTTGTATGTGAGCCTTCTTTGAGTCCCTTTGTTTTCATTTTAGCATTTCAGCTCTGCTCTCTGCTGTGTCTGATGTTGTTAGTTCAGATACCAGAGACCCAGGCTTCTCTAGCTTTTCTCGTTTCTCCTGGGGTGGAACTGAGGACGTCATCCAGCATGGGTATGAGGAACTGAAGGTTCAGCTTCACTGAATGTAGACTGTTTCTCCTGTTTATAACACTGCCTCTTACTTGTACTCTCTGTGATGTCTTGGTGTCTCCAATCCTTGAGCCTTTCTGCTTCTCAGCTGGTTTCCCATCCACAGATGAAAACGCTGAAGTAAATGGTTTGGTGCCCTTTGCTCTGCTGAATTAATGACCATGCCTCCACTCTGTTTTCCATCTTCCAGAAACTTGCTGGTGTCTCTATTGCTTTCAATACCTTTTTATTGCTTTCTATCATTTAACAGGGTCTCAGGGAATAGTGGTTAACAAAAATTCCCTCCTTGTTTTGTTTTTAAAGCTAAAAGACAGACTGTGGCTCTAGAACTGCTTGAATCAGAGAGAAAATATGTCATTAACATCTCTCTGATCCTGAAGATCAAGGCAACATTCCAGGGGTCAGATGGAAAGAGGAATTCTAAAGAGAGAAGGTACCCATGTATTCATTGCCTTTGCTTTTCAGATTGATTAAAATTTAAGGTAAGTTGTTTATTGTTTCCACTTTGGGAATTCTGGTACTTATCAAGAGCTCCAAATATAGACTTGGAAATGAGAATAGTCAGTGACCGCAGGTAACCCCTGGCAAGTCTCAACTTTTGACTTCCAGCAGATAAGAAAATGAGTGGAGTCTCTGGGGCTTTCAGTGGTCCTGGCATGTCTGTTAAGAGCCTAAAGGGAAAAAGTGCAACAGTGAGGGAGGTATTCCTGTCTGTTGCCATCTGCATATTCCACTGGAAATCCTGGAAGAACCCCTGGAACCACTTCTCATGGGAGCACAGGAAATGGATGGGAATGGAGATCTGAAGTGGCCATTAGATAAATGATGCAGGGCTTACATAGCTGTGAACTTGGACCTTTCTTATTATTTGTTCAGGAAATCCTGGTTAAGGTATGAGCCGCATGTGAGTGTAGTCATGCTGTGGGGCAGAACTTCCATCAGGCCTCTAATGTGTTACAGCAACTTGCTAGTCGCCAGGTTACCACATTCCCCCCTCTATATCTGTTCCAAAACTTCAGATTTTCTCTGCTTCCCTCTCTGCTGAGAGAAAGCAGGAAGGAGAAACTTACGATTTGGTGGGGAAAGACTACTGTCATAAAGATGTGATAATCCAGATCCACCGAGGAAAAGGCCAAGCCAAATAAATGAGAAGTCTGGATGATGGATGACTAGAGACAAACACAGCATTACCACTTTAAGTATTCTACCAAGGAATATGCACTGGTGGTTCGTGAAGTTGTGGGAAGCCTGAACTGTATTTTCCAGATCCATATCACCCCTACCCCCAATTTTACTTGGCTTTGCAGCTGCCAGCAGTAAACCCAATCACCAAAACACAATGTACATCCATCGAAGCGACTGATGTGAGAAAACGTGCCATGACAAACCCACAATTACTTCACTATTTGCAAGAATTATTTCACTGCAAAACCTAGATAAAATAGAAAGCTGTAAGGAGCAGAAAAGAACATGACACTGAAAGCTGTGAACAGTAGACGCTCTGGACTGGATTTTACTTTCTGTGGCCACCTAGATCCTTGCTGGCTCTTCCCTTTCTGGCCACTTGATTCCCCCTTCTTCATCCCATCCAGCTTGTCTGAACCTCCCAGATTACCCCTTCAGCCCTCTGAGAAGTCTCTCTGGCCTCTTGCTATCTTGCTGGTGCCGAAGATTTGCTCAGTTCACATTAAAACCCAACTAAAACCCAGTCTACCTTTTGATGTGGCTTTGCCTCCACATCTATGAGTCTAAGCCAGCAGTATCTCTTTCTACTCTCTGAAAATGTGGGGATGGGGTAAGGAGAGTGAAAGAGAGGATTGTTTGCTCCAGCATACAGTAATCAGGCTGCATGTTGGGTACTTCATTTACTTCATGAAATCTTCACAAGAACCTGTGAATCCTACCTGATAGATCAAGAAACTCAGGTCCAGTGAGGTTTGAAGTCACATAACCAACTGAAGCCAGAGCTCAAACCCAGGCCTGTCTGATGCTCTTTTAGCATCACACTGCTTCTCTAAGGACCATGTGATTTCAAAGATACCACCTTGACTGACAGCAATATTCCAGGTGCCTCAACCAGAAGCTGACTTTGTCTCTTCCTGTTTCATAAATCAGGCTTCTCCCTTAGCTGCCCATTTGTCCTTACTTCAGATCTCAGCTGACCCGTCAAATAGAGGAAGATTTTTAGTTCACAGAAGCTCTTTTCTACTTGCCCTCTCTTCTACTGCTCATGACCCATTACTAAGGAAGAAGTGGGCCTTCCCCTAAATCCTGAGATTAAAATAATTAAAACTACCATACCTTCCTCAAGAAAGTAAGATAATGGTTATTTCTCATATCCATGATGATGCTATTTATGTTAGTTATCTGCCAAGCTAATCCTCTTTTTTGTTTTCATTGCCCAAGAAGAGAAAAGCTTCAATTCAGTATTAGTGCTAATATGAAATCTCTGGTTCTGAGCTTTGCTGTGCTTAGTCACTCAGTCATGTCCTATTCTTTGCGACCCCATAGACTGTAGCCTGCCAGGCTCCTCTGTTCATGGGGATTCTCCAGGCAAGAATACTGGAGTGGGTTGCCATGCCCTCCTCCAGGGGCTCTTCCCCCACCCAGGGATCGAACCCAGGTCTCCTGCATTGCAGGTGATTCTTTACTGCCTGGGCCACCAGGGAAGCCCCTCTGAGCTTTGCAATGTCACCCTTTTCCTATTGCTGTTGAGTCGCTAAGTCATGTCTGACTCTTTGTGATACCATGGACTGTAGCCCACCAGGCTCCTCTGTCCATGGGACTTCCCAGGCAAGAATACTGGTTGCCATTTCCTTCCCAGGGATCAAAGCCAAGTCTCTTGCGTCTTCTGCACTGGCAGATGGATTCTTTACCACTAAGCCACCAGGGAAGCCCTACTCTTTTCCTACCTGAGGTTAGAGCTTCATCCTCCTCCTTAATTCACTGTTTCTTTTTTCCTAAGCTTTCTGAAGCCTCCACGTGTAGCCTCTTTATTTAAATAGATAAGCGGAATGAAATACAAAACAGAATGAGATTATTCCTCTTCTCTATTGGCATTTTTCCTCCCATACAAAGATGAAAATTACCTTATGAACATTTACCTTTCCCATCACAAACCACAAGCCTTCTGCATTTTCTGCCCTCGTTGAAAAGTCACCTGGGGGTGAAAACAACACCCACAAATACATACCTGATGCTCAAACCTGAGGGTGCCACGTCTTCTCAAACCTATAAAATAAAAGTTTAGGTTTTCCCTAGAAATACATGAAGTGCTCAGAAGTCTCTGCAGGCTGCTTCCAGCCAGCCCTGCCCCTGGCTGCAATCGGCTGCAGGAGCAAAGGCTGCCAGTGGAAGCCTGAGGGGAAAGTCTGTGCTGTTGTCGACTGGTAGGAGGATCACAGATGTTGGAGTTCTTGTTTTTTTCTGGCATGTTTCACCCACACAGAGCCACTACCTCAGGCTTGAATAGTCCTGCATGAACCCTTGTCAGGAGGGGCAAAGTCAGCCCCACAGGATTTGCCGGTTAGCCTTAAAAGCTGAACCCCAGGGCTATATCCTCCAAGAGCTCAACGAACTGTATGCTTCAGATCACCACTAGGTGGCACGTGTTTTTATTATCAATGCCTCATCTTGCAGCTGAAGCTCAGGAGTTGTTTTGACCTAAGTTACTAATTTAAAACTATAACTGGATGTTCGTTGATTGCTTTTAGTTTATTTCCTTGCTAAAGTACTGTCTTGCAGGCGTTGAAATTACTTTGAAGACTTTAGAAAGAATAAACTTTTCATGTTGCCATAATCTCACCCCCGGTTAGGAACAGAAAATAAATTGAGCACTTAACATTTTTGTCCTAATGAAAAAGTTGCTTCTGGGAGTCAGGTTAGGCTCCAGGCAAAACAGTGAAATAGGTTAAGTGTGTCTATACTTCTCACTTCTTTTTCCTTCTCCCCATTTCCTGGCTCACCTCCTCTGCACTCTGCCCTAATTTCAAATACTATCCTTATTAAATTAAAAAAAATCTAAAGCCTGTTTTCAATATTTGGTACAGAAAGTGAAAAATGAAAGTTAAAGTTGCTCAGTCATTTCCAACTCTTTGCAACCCCATGGACTATACAGTCCATGGGATTCTCCAGGCCAGAATACTAGAGTGGGTAGCCTTTCCCTTCTCCAGGGGATCTTCCCAACCCAGGGATCAAACCAGGTCTTGCATTGCAGGCAGATTCTTTACTAGCTGAGCCACAAGGGAAGCCCAAGAATACTGGAGTGGGTAGCCTATCCCTTCTCCAGCAGATCTTCCTGACCCAGGAATCCAACCAGGGTCTCCTGCATTGCAGGCAGATTCTTTACCAACTGAGCTATCAGAGAAGCCATTTGGCACAGAATCCACCTCAAATCATCACTCTTCATGTAACTCACATGCTTCCGTGAAACTTAATGAGGGTATTAGCCTTTTGTGATCCCCATCCTAAAACCTTACACTGTCACTCCAGTGGACTGTCCACGAGGCAACCTGGACTCCAACCGAGTTACCAGCTGTCCAACTCTGCAAGTACACTGGTCATAGTGTAACAGAAGACAGCTTTCTTGAAAGAAAGGACAGGACAGGACAGGAAAGGAAGGAAAAAAAAAAAAAAAGGAGAGGAAGGAAAGAGAGAAAAAGAAGAGATAAATCAAGACATTTTATACAACCTACACTGACCACCCATCACAATCTCAGATCTCACCACTGTGCCCTAACATCTCACAGTGTCACGCCAGGAATATTACCTGCAGTCACTGTCAGCCTCTGGGTGGAGAGAAATATTTCATGTCTAGGTCTCTTGTGGGTGCAGTGTTTCACTCTTTCAATGTGATCAGGTCTGCTTTCCTCCATCAGCTTTATGGTTTCTCCCAGTTAGACTGTCTCCTAGCCATGCCTCCAAATTCCCTCTGATGTGGACAGGGATTACTTAGGTCTTCCGAGCCTGTTATATCAGGCCAGGAGGCCTCTCCTCCTGTGCTTAGGGATCAGTGGGCTTCACATACATGGAGACTCAAGGCACAGGGACTGGAGGGGTTGGCAGACTGGAGTAGAAAGAATCCTTGTCCCTTTTCATGGGAGGCTGGCATTTGTGTGTCTACTCTGAGCTGCAACCACAGGGGAATTTTCTTTGCTTGGAAATGGGCTGAAAATACCTCCTTCCAAACTGGTGTTCTTCCTACTGTTCTCAACAGAGGTCTGCTTGTTTGGGGGTGGCAAAGTACCCCAACTTGTAGTCCTGGCTGCTCTCACCTTTTGAGACAGATCCATATTCTGCCTATGGAATGTGTTCTCTGCTTTTACTTTAGATAAAAGAGGTAGAGGGCAGAGGGTGGGAGAGCAGGAAGGGGGCTCAGCAAAACTGGGATTAGCAGGCCAGACCTATGGCTCGCCCTTGAGTTCTTTTCTGCATAAAGCCAAGAACTCTCACGTGGTGGCCTGTCCCAGGAACCTGCCTGAGACCTGGGACATGACCATCCTCTCCTGCCTCATTTTCCTGCAACCTCTTTACAAAGGATATTAGTAAATCTATTTTTTACCTAAAACAAAAGAATCAAGAAAACCAACCAAATGAACATGAAAAACCTTGTGATCTTGAAAGCACAGGGGAACCTACTTTCAGTTCCCCCAGACCCCAAGCTGGAGCTGACATCCTTGCTGTGGCCCAGCAAGGCTCTACTCCTGTTTCTTCCTTCCTCACTCCTTCAGGCCTCTGCTCACCCCGCTTCTCCATCCAATCCACCATCCAGTCCACCTTCTCCTTCCTCCCATGATTCTCCTTCTGACTCTCCTCTCCATCCCACCCTCCTCTGACTTCTCTCTTCTTTCCTTCATTTCCTCTGAAATAAATGAGACACACTGAGATAGAGGGCAGAGGGTGGGAGAGCAGGAGGGGGGCTCAGCAAAACTGGGACTAGCAGGCCAGACCTACGCTGTAGCCTCCTCTGGCAAGACTCCATGCATTCCCAGATTCCTCTTAGAAACTGAAGGAAAGGGAAAAGTAACACTTTTATGCCCTCATCCCCTGAACTTTCAGTTTCCAGCTTTAAACGAAATTTCCTCCTTCTCTAACTAAGTACAGTTGGTAGCTACGAATGACCAAGTGCCACCTTAGTGCTGTCATCTGCAGCATTAATTAGAATAGATGATTTGCATATCAAGTGGGAAGAACTTTAAAACATGAAAAAGATCACCCTTAAAATTTTACTGTCATCTAAATAAGTGTGGAGAAGGCAATGGCACCCCACTCCAGTACTCTTGCCTGGAAAATCCCATGTACGGAGGAGCCTGGTAGGCTGCAGTCCATGGGGTCACTACGAGTCGGACACGACTTCACTTTCACTTTTCACTGTCATGCATTGGAGAAGGAAATGGCAACCCACTCCAGTGTTCTTGCCTGGAGAATCCCAGGGACAGGGGAGCCTGGTGGGCTGCCATCTATGGGGTCGCACAGAGTCGGACACAACTGAAGTGACTTTGCAGTAGCAGTTAGCAAATAAGAGTGTACCATTTTGCTTTGAAAAGGCCACTCAAGCGAAATGCTCTTAACTAGTTCAATACACATTTGAACAGGAGTCATCAGTAAAGGGGTCTTTCTGTGGTCTGAGGTTACCTGCTGTGAGGCTGACAGTGACAAATTTTTTTTTGAATACTAAAGGCAGACCTGTGACTCAAAATATTTCGAATGACTGGGAAAACTGGACTTGTTCCGTATGTTCTTGAAGAGCCTTTTCTTCTCTACACCTGGTTTGTGTCATCCTGTCTCTATTCTGTTTCAAGCCTCTTCCCTGGCTCTTTACGGTACATTGTCCAGCAGCACCTGGATTTGCTTCATGCTCTGCAGGAAAGGGTCTTGAAGTGGCCACGCCAAGGAGTCCTTGGAGATTTATTCCTTAAGTTAACAAATGATGAGGTAAGTTTTTTTTTCTTAATCCTTTATAAACTTGAATTACATGCATCTGTGTCTTCCATGTCCATTTCTCTTAATGGAGAATCTAGAATCAGTGGATTTCAGAGTCCGAGGAGATCTAGTCTAACCTCCTTGTTCTACAGATAATGAAATAAAGTTCAGAGAAAAAACCATGGTTGAAATTACCCAGCTATCTAGATATTTGTAGATCTGTGGCTAGAACCCAAGTCTTTTAAGTTCCAGTTCATCATTTTTATGCTGAACTATAACTGCCCCCATTGAATATGATGTATATGTATGTGTGTGTGTGTATATATACATGCACATATATCTATCTATACATATAAAATACATATATGGGCATTTGTATATATGTATATGCTTTCACACACAATTTCATTTTTTAAAGATTTTAAAAAATGTGATGGGTAGCTATTTGTCTAGAATGTTTTTTGTTTTCACTTTCTTGGAGAAAGGATGCTAAGTTTTTAAACTCTGTAATGTTCTTCAAAAAAAAATATGATTTAGGTCACAATCTGCAAACTCAAATGCCTACAGGGCCAGCAGATGACATTAGTAAGTAGAAATGAGCTGAATGTAATACAATGTGGGAATACTACTGGGAAGTGAGCTTAAGTGGAGCACATATGCTTTTCTATAAGGAATAGCTGCTCAGCTTTATCCAATTATTATGCAGGAAAAAGGACTAGAGTTGCCAGATCTGGTATTTTAAGAGAAATGGAAAGTCCAGAATTTTGTGTGAAAATTTATTTTTAAAATATTACATGGGTTAATTGAAATTCGTCTGCAAGTCAGATTTTACCTTCAGTTGACCTCTGTATATGAATGATTCATAATACAAGTTTACAAATTATTTACTTGTATAGAGTGGATGTAATGCCATCCCTCTAAACTCACTTTTACTCATTTGTATTCAGTGTGCTTTCTTGAGCTGAGAATTGTTATACCTATGGGAAAATAACTTTGAGAGGTGAAAACTGTTTTCCTGAGGGGATATTCCATAGGTGAATAAGAAATTAGTGGAGAAAGTCGAGAATTCCAGATCTAGACCCTCTGAGGTGAGTTGGAAAAAGTTCCTCATTTGGATGTAGATGATTGAAGCAGAGAGTAGTTAAAAAACAAAATTTGCATTTTTATCATTTAACTGTTTAAAATATTTTTTCAACTTACATGGCACCTTCTTTCTGCTTTGGTTTATCATTTCACTTTCATTAAAGCAGGGATACTGAGTTTTGGTTTCCAAGTCCATAGGACTATTTTCTTTAAAACCAAAAAGTTTTTTTAAAGATGAATAAAAAAACAAAACAAATATTACTGAACACATTTAATGAATGATTAAAATAATCTCTGCAAAGTACTCCTTTAAATATGCATGAGTCCGCCTGCCAATGCAGGAGATGCAAGAGATGTGAGTTCGATCCCTGGGACAGGAAGATCCCCTGATGTAGGAAATGGCAACCCACTCCAATATTCTTGCCTGGGAAATCCCATGGACAGAGGAGCCTGGTGGTCCATAGTGCATGGGGTCCCAAAGAACTGAACATGACTGAGCAACTGAGCACAAACAAACATGCATATTAATTATTATCATTCCTGTCTCCAGGTTCTTACCATGACTTTTTCTGTTTGTTTTCAAGAATAATTTTTTGGATTATTATGTTGCTTACCTGAGGGACTTGCCCGAATGCATCTCTTTGGTTCATGTGGTTGTTCTGAAGGAGGTAAGTTAACTCTGTTTGCATTCTCCTTTGGTTACATGTGTGACTACATTATGTTGCTCACCTTTCCAGAAAACACAGCACATGTACTCTGAGCTTGTTCTCCAGGCTGGGGAATGGCTTGAACAAGGCCACTGACTCTCCTCCCTGGGGTTCAAGGAGCCACTCAAGGATCAGTGCCATTGCTTTGGGCTTTGCTCTTCCTTACTGAACTTCTGTTCCATTCCACTGGAAATACAGACAAAGGAAACAAATATTCTAACCAGAGATCCTCAGGCTGCAGTTTGCAACCTTAACGGTTTTGGGCTTTATAGACTTAGATGTATTAATCTGAATATTAAATTCATGTCATAGTGTGTCTGTCATTTTACAAGATTATAAAATGGCTCTAGTCATGTTGCTTTAAGTGTTGCTACTGCAGTGATATATTAGATGCTCAATAAGCACATATACATATAAAGCAATTCTAGTTATTTTAGGTCAATAGAAAAGAACTATATCAGAAGCTCTAAAGCTAAGAGTTAATTAAGTTTCACAAGAGGTGAGAGGCTCTCTTAACTTTCTACGTCAACCTCTGACTGTTCTCAACCCAGTATAATACCTACCGTATATTAGCACTCAGCAAATATTGAGTCAGCCTAAAAGTTCATGGGGGTTTTTCCATAAGATGTCACAGAAAAGCCCAAATGAACTTTTTGACCAAGCTAATATTTGAGAAAGGAGAAAGGAAGGGAAGGGACATGAAGAAAGTCCAGCATGTTTCCTGTTGCCAGTTTCTCCCTTCTTCATTCTCATGAGGTTCAAAGCACCTTTAATGCCTGTTGGTAAAAACATTGTACAGATTACTTGCTGAAGAACCTTAACAAATTTAGTCAACTCAAGTCTAATTTACTGAGTGCTCACTTTGCTAAGATGGTGTTGGAGGGTGGGGAGGGGGAGGGGGTGGTTTGGACACTTGGGTAGATTCTAAAGAAGAATATGACACACTCTTTGTTAGCAAAGAGGTGTCTTCTTGAGCATGTCCCTGAATAAGTAGCCTCTCCAATGACAGATCAATGTTTCGTGACACTCTCCATGAAGAAAATGCTCTAGTAAACCCTTGCTACTCTAGTGGAACTGACCTCAGTTTTGCAGCCAGAACTGGAGGCACACTAAAGACTGACTCCAACTTTCTTTCATTCAGGGTGATGAAGAGATTAAGTCTGACATCTACACATTGTTTTTTCATATAGTCCAGCGCATCCCTGAATATCTGATACATCTACAGGTAGGCATGGCTGGTCAAGCTACCAAGCTGATTTTCATGCTAAACAGTTGTTTTGGGCTTCCAATGAACAGACACCATAAAGGGTCAAGGAATCATTAATATTTCTAAATCTAAAAATCTAGATTTTTATGATTACCCTATCTCTACCTTGTGGTATGAGCTAAAATCTCATCCTCAAAAGTTTTTGGCTCGTGAGGCCAAAAAGGAAATTCTATCTTTATTTACCAGCAATTCACACCTATGCTGATCCAGGATCTTTCTAGGGCAGCTCCTGCCAGATCCTGGGAACCTATTCAGTTCCTTCCATCTTGGTTCCACAGCCATCTAAATTCACCTCCACTCCCAGCCCTACCCCTTGGGTACCTAAGAAGTATCTATACAGGCTCCCCACTTACCTCTATTCTGACTACTTTCTTTTGACTTGTGTCCAAGGGTCTATCTACCATACCTTGCTTATGTCTTGTGTCATGAAAAGAAGCATGGAGAAGCTGATGAGCTGACATCTTCACACCATTTTCCTATAGGCTTGTAGCATTTTAGAGGGAGTTGAGTTGAGAGAGACTCAGCAACACCCCTACCAGTCCCTCTTCTTCCCACTACCCACCTGTTCTGGTTTAATTGATGACTGATTTTTCTAAGGAATTCAATGAAAGTATCTCAGAACTGCTTGGAATTTGTCCCAGGTAGAAGTAGCCCAGTATTAATATTAAAAAGACTTTCAATTGTATGTGGCTTTATATTTTGAAATCATTATTTCATAATAATTATCTAATTTAATCTTCAACTATCCCATGAAATCGGTATCATTATTAACACTTTAGATAATGGAGAGACAAAGAAGTAATTTGCCCAAGTTAAGATATTTGGTCGGTGGAAAAAATATAGGCTTGAAACCCAGGTCCTGCAAGCAGTGTGTAAGTAAGCAAACAAGAACCCGGAGTCTACTCTCTGGCTTGAGTTCAAATCCTGGCTTTGATCTTCATTAGATGTGTGACCCAGTGAAGATTATTTAACTTCACTGTGCCTTGATTTCCTTCTTTGTTAAATGGAGGTAAGAATGGTACCTATCTAACTGGGTTGTGGTAAAAGTTAAATGAGAAAATAATGTAAAAGATTTAGTGCTTGGCAATGGGAAGCACTCAGTAACTGTTCAGTTCAATTAAGTTCAGTCGCTCAGTCGTGTCCAACTCTTTACAACCCCATGGACTGCAGGACGCCAGGCCTCCCTGTCCATCACCAACTCTCAAAGTTTACTCAAACTCATGTCCATTGAGTCGGTGATGCCATCCAACCATCTCATCCTCTCTTGTCCCCTTCTCCTCCCACCTTCAATCTTTCACAGCATCAGGGTCTTTTCAAATGAGTCAGTTCTTTGCATCGGGTGGCCAAAGTATTGGAGTTTCAGCTTCAGCATCAGTCCTTCCAATGAACACTAAGGATTGATCTCCTTTAGGATGGACTTGTTGGCTCTCCTTGCAGTCCAAGGGACTCTCAAGAGTCTTCTCCAAACCACAGTTCAAAAGCATCAATTCTTTAGTGCTCAGCTTTCTTTGTAGTCCAACTCTCAAATCTGTATGTGACTACTGGAAAAACCATAGCCTTGACTAGATGGACCTTTGTTGGCAAAGTAATGCCTCTGCTTTTTAATATGCTGTCTAAGTTGGTCATAACTTTTCTTCTAAGGAGTAAGCATCTTTTAATTTCATTGCTGCAGTCACCATCTGCAGTGATTTTGGAGCCCCCAAAAGTAAAATCTGTCACTGTTTCCACTGTTTCCCCATTTATTTGCCATGACCTGATGTCATGATCTTAGTTTTCTGAATGTTGAGCTTTAAGCCACATTTTTTACTCTCCACTTTCATTTTCATTCAAGAGGCTCTTTAGTTCTTTGCTTTCTTTCATAAGAGTGGTGGCAAGTGCATATCTGAGGTTATTGATATTTCTCCCGGCAATCTTGATTCCAGCTTGTGCTTCTTCCAGCCCAGTGTTTCTCATGATGTACTCTGCATATAGGTTAAATAAGCAGGGTGACAATATACAGCCTTGACGTATATTGGAACTGGTTCCTATTTGGAACCAGTCTGTTGTTCCATGTCCAGTTCTAACTGTTGCTTCCTGACCTGCATACAGATTTCTCAAGAGGCAGGTCAGGTGGTCTGGTATTCCCATCTGTTGAAGAATTTCCCACAATTTGTGGTGATCCACACAGACAAAGGCTTTGGCATAGTCAATAAAGCAGAAATAGATGTTTTTCTGGAACTCTCTTGCTTTTTCAATGATCCAACAGATGTTGGCAATTTGATCTCTGGTTCCTCTACCTTTTCTAAAACCAGCTTGGACATCTGGAAGTTCACAGTTCATGTACTGTTGAAGCCTGGCTTGGAGAACTTTGGGCATTAGTTTACTAGCGTGTGAGATGAGAGCAATTGTGTGGTAGTTTGAGCATTCTTTGGCATTGCCTTTCTTTGGGATTGGAATGAAAACTGACCTTTTCCAGTCCTGTGGCCACTGCCGAGTTTTCCAAATTTGCTGGCATATTGAGTGCAGCACTTTCACAGCATCATCTTTTAGGATTTGAAATAGCTCAACTGGAATGCCATCACCTCCACTAGCTTTGTTCGTAGTGATGCTTCCTAAGCCCCGCTTGACTTCACATTCCAGGATGTCTGGCTCTAGGTGAGTAATCATACCATTGTGATTATCTGGGTCATGAAGATCTTTTTTGTATAGTTCTTCAGTAACTGTTAGCTTTCCCAATCCCAACCAGCATGCATGCTCCACTACAGCACAGCAGGCATTGTAATGGGAGGGGGTAATAGGCCAGGCTTGATCATAACGTCCCCCTACTTCCAGCTCTGATGCCTGATATTCCCACCATTGGTTAGAGACAATAATTGTTAGAATGGCTCCATTACTTCAGAGATCTAATTAGTAGATCCTTCTAATTTTCCACATGTTCAAATTCAACTCCAACAGGAGCAAAAATGACTGTTATTTTCCCGAGATGCGATGGAAAAAGGGAACAACAAGTTTGACTTTTCAGTTTGTAATTAAATTGGCCATTGGTATTGTTTTGAGTAAATGGCTTCCAAACTCTCACAGCATATCAAGGCAAGGTACAGAAGAGACAAAACAACCTTTCATTCTAACTTTGCAATGCTGCTTCCTTTTTTCTTCCATCCAGAATGTCCTGAAGTTCACAGAGCAGGAACACCCTGACTATTACCTACTTCTGGTGTGTGTTCAGCGCCTGCGAGTATTTATCTCACACTACACCCTGCTTTTTCAGTGCAATGAGGATTTGCTTATTCAGAAACGGAAAAAGCTCAAGAAGTAAGGTTCTGATGGTGAAGTTTAGAGGGTTGACCAAAGGTTTCTGAGAACAGGGATACACACAGTCAATGTGAGTGTCTGTTGCAAGTAACCACATTGTATGTAAAGTAGCTGAAATGCAGTGGTGGAGGCAGAAGAGAGAAGGAATGGAAGAGAGGTGGCCAGGCTGGCTACAGGAGGGAGGTACTTACTAGCTGGTAGAAATTACTTTAGAAAAATAAGCAAATTTGCTGTAATGTTTATGGGGACCTTCTATTTTCTCATGTTGCTAACCACCTCAAAAATAGTTATTTCGCTAAACTTGCCTGGTTTAAAATTGCAGTTTAAAGGCTAAAATCTGATTTCTTTCATTAACTCAAGAAGTATTTATTGAGCACCTATGGTATACCAAGTAATGTTCTGCAAACTGAATACACTGCAAAGAACAAAACAGTCAAAAATTTTTGCCACATGGAGCTTACTTTTTAGACCTGGATAGCCAGGTAATAAATAAGATAGATGGTTTTAAGTGCTATGGATAAAAATAAATAAGGGAGAGGGTGGTGATTGAACAGATTTCACACTAAGAAGAAATAGGGAGGACTAAGGAAAATCTGGTCTTCAAAGGGAACAGAAGCAAATTATAACAAAGCTTCCTAATAACCTGGGTTTTTTCCAACCTCATCCCAATCCAGTGAGGAAAACAGAATCATTTCTATGGGTGCTTCACATTAGAAGAAGATGCTATCCCCCAAGTCAGGGCTCCTCTAATGATGACATCTCCCCGTACTCCCCCTTACCCCCAAACTCAGTTCAGCCAATTGATCAGCATCCCCACTCCCAACCAGCAGTCAGCTGGCACTCTAATGTATCAGCAACCTAGTTTGTAGAGAGCCTGGGGAGAGCGAGAAGCTCACAGCTGAGATTCATCTGAGAAATGCTACTTTTCTTGGTATAATCTATATATTCAGAGAGTTGATTTTCCACTGAGAATTATTACCTCCATTCTATTAGGTCATCCATGGCGAAGCTGTACAAAGGGCTGGCTTCCCAGTGTGCAAACGCCGGGCAAGATGCTTCTCCCACTGCAGGCCCCGAGGCTGTCCGTGACAGTGGGATCCACTCAGAAGAGATGCTGCAACCCTACCCTTCTGCTCCCAGTTCTGGACCTGCTGTCACGTAAGCACCTGTTGCTGTGGAAAGATTAATGACAATGCCCTCGCGTCCCAGGTGGTCTGTATAGGGTAGCAGGCCAGTCTGTGTGGGTTAGCAAACCAGCTTGGATTAGGAGTATGACTTACAGGGCTCCTTCCTCCCTCTCCCATCAGGTCTTATATGTGGCAGGCAAACAGCTGACCCAATGTCTGGATCCCAGAGGAAGGCACTCATGTTAAGGAGCAGGCCTAGAGGCTGGAGGTTACTCTCAATGTTACCACACGTAACCATCCCCCACCTACAGCATGAGTCTCTCAGGGTTTGGACAATGACAGAGTGGAAGGGAGTACCATAAGATGACAGGAAGGCATTTTATAGCTCTCAGAAGAGTAGGGCTTTAATGTCTCCACGAGATACAGTGGGGGGAAAAAAGCTATCCCAGTCAGGGGTCAGAGGAAGTCTGGGCTCTGAGGATGAGACATTGGTCTGAGATGATGCAGAATGTTGATTAGCATCTCCCAATTCTCCGTGAAGCTTCTTCAGAAATAGACTTCATGACCTCTGTTCTTCAGCTTCTCTGAAAGCTGTTCTGGGTTGTGAATGGATATGATCATTGTTAAAGTCTCTGCACACAACCTTTTCAAACACTAAACTGTTTTTTTCATTTAGCAAACTTCTTGATGATCTTTAAAGGATAAGGCCACATATCTGGAACTCATTTTACCTCTGAAGGATAAGTGGACTTGGGCCACCTCTGAAACTAGGACTTCTGGAAGATCAGGGAAACCAAAACTCAAAATTTCAAATCCCCAATTTACCAATTCTCCCCAAACTAATTCCTCAGACTATAATTTCTGCTTTGGGTTTTATTAAGGAAAAATTAGAAATCATGCAAAAAGCTGCTTTTCTATTATTATGATGACGTGAGAAGCAGTTGAGCTTATTTCAATTTTTTAATCACTAGTTTTTAGAACGCAAATTACAATCATGGAAGGAGCAACTGATCAATAACTCAAATCCTGTTTGCTTTTTGCCTTCATCTCTTAAACTGAGAACACTTAGCAGTAAGAGATGGTGGAGAAGGAAATGGCAACCCACAGCAGTATTCTTGCCTGGAGAATCCCATGGACAGAGGAGCCTGGTAGGCTACAGTCCATGCGGTTGCAAAGCATTGGATACAACTAAAGTGGCTTAGCACAGCATACCACATGAGTGAGAGATGGCAGTGCAAATGTGCAGTCAGGATGGTGAAATTTCATAATCATTCTGAAAATCTGAGACATTAATCTTTCTATACATAAAGTCCAGGATGATTTTCCTACTATAGACAAAATCCTAGAATACCTGTAGGGAGAGTATGCTGCCGCTAAGTCGTTTCAGTTGTGTCCGACTCTGTGCGACCCCATAGACGGCAGCCCACCAGGCTCCCCCGTCCCTTGGATTCTCCAGGCAAGAACACTGGAGTGGGTTGCCATTTCCTTCTCCAGTGCATGAAATTAAAAATGAAAGTGAAGTTGCTCAGTCGTCTCCGACTCTTAGCGACACCATGGACTGCAGCCTACCAGGCTCCTGCGTCCATGCAATTTTCCGGGCAAGAGTACTGGAGTGGGGTGCCATTGCCTTCTCCAAGTATACCACACAGAAAAAAATACGTTTCCTGGGAGGGGAGAGGGACAGGAGATGGAATTTTTTTGTGGATCACTTCAGCTTTTTTTTCACTTGAATTCTTAAGACATTGATAAAACTATCTTCTTTGAAGTTAAGGCTTATACTGCCTAAAAAATGAAATCCTTAGAGATTACACCCAGAGGAAGAACATGGCTGCCATGGCACTCTGTTGGGAAAATAACCAGAAAAGAAACCCAAGTCTTCCAAGTTAAAAGAGAATTCAAGTCAACATTCCATTTTACTATATTTTCATCTTTGTAAATGTGACACTTAATTTTTATCTTAAGACCATCAGACAAAAAATAGTGTTACAGTTTACTTCTGCATTCTTTATGCATTTTTTTGTGGCAAAATTTAGTATGAATAAACTATAACTAGTTTGGGTCAGTGTGCCGTAGTCCACTCTCATCTGTCTGGCAATTAAATTCCAGCCGAACTGGCATTCGCATCCAATCTGATGCGTATGCTATCCAAGTATCCAGTGTGAATTATTCTTTATCCACGATGAAACAAATCAAAATAACTCTCCATGAAATCGGGCATATTCAGAGAGACAGACTTTTCATTTTGGTAATGTTCTTGTGGATGGAAGTTTGAGATGACTTATATAGCATGCTTCATAGCCACGGGGAATTTTTTAGTTTTTTATTATGAAAATGTCAAATACATACAAAAGCAAAATGTACAGTGAACCCCGCATACCATCATCCAGATGTTTTTTTACTTCATCCAGATTTTTTTTTACTGTTTACTTCATCTGGGATTTGTTCTTAAGCAGGAAGAGCCTTGAGTTGAACAAAAGTTGTTTCCATGATTTTCTATGACTCTGCTAGGACAAAAAAGGGAGAGAAGAGAGAAAAAGATGTGCCTTGGGGCCTTGACACATGGTGGAGAGGGTCAGCGCTGAGCATCCTTGGCCTACCAGCCATCTCTACACAGTGCCTCAGGGCTCAGACGGGTACTTCCGGGATCCTCTTCACAAACGGTTATTTTCACTCTCCCACTTGGGGGACCAGGGCTCCTGGGGGCTCCTCAATTTGACAAACCTGTGGCGCTTGGTAGGTAACACACAGAGGAGCCTGGGAGGGCCGGAGAAGAGGGAGCAGACAGTTTGCGTCTAAGCGGTATCTGCTAGGCACTGTGTGGTTCCCAGCCTCGCGCTGCTCGGGGACAGGCGCGCACTAATACACCGTAAGCACACTTCTTTTGTATTGTCTCCCCTTTAAAGACATTTGATGCCCCCAGTGAAGAAAAGCCAACAGCAGCAAAGCTTGATGGAGAGCATGCAGCCCGGGAAGCCCAGTGACTGGGAGATGGAGGGCAGAAAGCACGAGAGGCCCGAGAGCCTCCTGGCGCCGGCGCAGTTCTGTGCCGCTGAGCAGGACGTGAAGGCGCTCGCCGGGCCCCTGCAGGCCATCCCGGAGATGGACTTCGAGCCGTCGCCGGCGGAGCCGCTGGGCAACGTGGAGCGCTCCCTGCGCGCCCCGGCCGAGCTCCTGCCCGACGCCCGCAGCTACGTGCCCGCGGCCTACGAAGAGTTTGAGTATGGCGGTGAGATCTTCGCGCTGCCCGCACCCTACGACGAGGAGCCCTTCCAGGCTCCGGCCCTCTTCGAGAACTGCTCGCCCGCCTCTTCCGAGTCCAGCCTGGACATCTGCTTCCTGCGGCCCGTCAGCTTCGCTATGGAGGCCGAGCGGCCCGAGCACCCGCTGCAGCCGCTGCCCAAGAGCGCCACGTCGCCGGCAGGCAGCAGTAGCGCCTACAAGCTGGAGGCAGCAGCGCAGGCGCACAAAACCAAGCCGCTGAGCCGCTCGCTCAAGGAGTTCCCGCGCGCGCCGCCGCCCGAGGGCGTGGCCCCGCGCCTCTACAGCACGCGCAGCAGCAGCGGCGGCCGCGCGCCGCTCAAGGCCGAGCGCGCCGCGCAGGCGCACGGCCCAGCCGCCTCCGCTCGCGGGGCGCCCCGGACCTTCTTTCCCCAACAGAGATCCCAAAGCGAAAAGCAGACCTATTTGGAAGTAAGGAGGGTAAAGTAAAACCAACCCCAAACCCACAGCGCTGGCAACCCCGGGCCTAGATCTCCAGGGGTGCAGCCTGGGCTCACCTAGCGTGGAGGGGAACGCAGATTGGCCAGGCGGGGGCAGCAGAAGATGCTGAGAGCCCGTGTTACTTACAGGCTTGTCCGTCAGTGGTCCTCGGAGGAAAGTGTTAGTTCTTCAGGGCCAGGACGCAGGAGCATGCCATACCTATGTATGTGTATGATGACAAAAAGACTAGGACTCCTCTTAGACCTGCTTAAAACACCCCCCGCCCACCACCACCAAGTTAAAGCGTTACAGGTGTTCTGTGCTTTCCTGCTTAAGCTGTGGCACCTCCCAGATGCAGTTCATATGCAAAACACTTCACAGAAGTCCCAGGGGCTGTGTCTTCTTTGCCTATTAAACGCACCCCTTATTGTTCAAAATATCGAATCCTATGTGCTAGCACTGACCTGCACCCTTGTTTATAGCTAGGGAGGAGGCAAGTTGCCCTCTCTCCCTGGGGACTCTTGAAAAAAGTTCATTTCCACTTGTTTTCCTTTTGCCTGGAAAAGGGTGTCATGGTACTTTGCAGACTCCAGTTGGACGAAGACAGCACCAAACTGTCCAGAAAGCATTGACTCACAAACACCTTCTTTGGCCTCTATATGGATGTTTGGTATTTTGATGTTTCACCTTGACATCTGCAAGCCTTGGGACATTTAAAGCAGTGTTTAAATACATATTCGTGAAAGGACTAATAGTTCCTGAATAAACAATGTCTCCGCAAGTGATTGGAACAAAGGCAATTTCTGATTAAGTAGAGAGTAACAGAGTGGCTCTGAGCTGTGCCCCCATTCTTCTTGTTTAACATTTTAGAAGCAGGGTTAGGATTTACAGGGCAGCACTGTATTGATTGAAACATCTTGAAAGTGACAGTCAAGGACTGTCCTTCATTAAGTGTCCCTTACATCCAGCACTAGGGATCCTTTGCTCCAGGAGAAACAATTTTCCACAGGAGTGAGGGCCCTGCGTCCCACCTGTTCCTATTTCTAAAGGAGTGGGAAGAGATTGAAGATCACTGACTCCATTCATTTTTCAGCAAACCCTGACCACCTGCCTCACCCCAGGCTCTGTGCTAAATGTTGAGGGTTCAGAAATAAACAACATCCAGTCTCTGCCCTCCAAGGCCACTGGCTTAGCCCTGAAGGGGACACATAAACAGAATTATAATAAACCATGGGAGCACATGGGAGGGTCTCTATTTAAACCCTCAGAGAAGTCTTAGATAGTTTGAACGTCTGAATTTAATTTTAAAAGCTGCTTAGCTATTGGCTAAGTGAAGAATGGTGTAGGGAAATATAAAAAAGAAAGCTCATAGGCCTTAAAAAAAAAAAAAAGGCAGGAGTGAGTCTTCTTTTGAATACTTCCCCAGGTGGGAGTGGTGAACATTAGTCCAGAGGAACATGAAGAACCTTGGAGCTTCCAGCCCATCTGGACTCCAGAAATCAAAGTCTGTGTCTGGCTCCTGAAAGGCAGAAATACTTGAGTGTGCCCAGCTAAGGTTGCTGAAGGGCCCCGGGATTCTTAGATTTCCTTCTGCCTCTGATTTTCAACTCTGAACTTTATACAGTTCTATTAGGTAAAATTTCTTAGATAAATCAAAGTTAGGCATGTGTCCAAGTTTAAAAGTTTAGGGACTTGCCTGGCAGTCGTGGTTGATACTCTGTGCTTCCCATGCAGGGCAAGGGTGGTGGTGGCATGAGTTTGATGAGTTTGATCCCTGGTCCGGAAACTAGGATCTCACATGTTGCACAGCGTGGCCAAAAAAAAAAAAAGTGGATTCAAAAATGAAAGATACATATATACACATATTTTTTAAAGTTCATTAACAAGGAAAGTAGAAAAAGTCCCAACTCAAAGTGACTTGGAATGGGCAGAGATATACATACAAAATCTTTTAACTCCTATAGTATAAACTGCAAAGAATGCTTTTATTTCATATGCTCATACAAATGTCTTTTTTCCCCTAGTTGATGTGTGAAAAGTTGGGAGCTCAACAAATGGTTTTGCCAGGCAAAAACCATTAATCAGAGTGAGATGGGGTTTTAGCTGCAAAAGATGAGCCCTTCAAAAGCCCCATCTGTAAAGCTATCGGCTCTTTCCTGATGAGGTGTGCAAAACTCCTAGGGTTCCATCTCCTCAGATGTACTGTGTATCTGCCATCCTTGCCCTCAGAGCCAGCCAAACCCTAGTCTTTAGTGTTCTGTCGCTAAGAGTCAAAAAAGAAGACGATATGCTTTAGTGGCAAGAGCACCTGACTGGGAGTCAGGAGATCCGTGTTCTAATCCTGACTCTGCTGCCAAATAGCTGTGTGCTTCTGGACAATTCAGTTGGCTTCTCTGCCTCCAGTTTTCTCATCTATGAAATAAGACAATCCATACTTTACCTACCTCACAGGGTTGTTGTGAGGATAAGGCCAAATAAGATAAAATTTGTGAATACGCTTTGTAAAGTGTGAAATGCTGCACAAAGGCAAGATCTCATCAAGATCATGATTCCACAGAAAGATTTTCCTTCAACTATTAGATTTATTTCCTAAAAAGTCCCTAAAAAGCCCACTTCTCAAGATTTGGTCCTTGCACGAGTAGTAAATGCTTTACTTGGGAGCTTGTTATAGATGCAGAATTTGGGCTCCACCTGTGACCAACTGAATCAAAATCTGCATTTTAGCAAGATTCCAAGGTGATTCATATAAACATTAAGTGCAGGTAGGCAAGAACATACCTTAAACTGCTGTTTTCCTAATCTGTGTGCAAAAAGATTAGCTAGGCCTAATTTCAGAGATTCTGATTCAGATAGTTTGGTTTTTGGGCTCAGGAGCCTACATTTAAATGAAAGCCCCAGTTGATCCTGTAGCCCTAGGACCACACTTTCAAAAATGCTACACTCAGCCATCAAAATGTTGATCTCCATTATTTAGTTATGAATCTTAGTAGAATCCCAAATAATCCCTAGATCTAGTTTCTTAATTAGCCCAGGTTTACTTTAGTTGGAATAGGTGCCTGTCATTAGTCTTTTGGGGTGGGAGAGGAAAGTGAGAGGTTAAAGAAAATTGTCCCATAGTCAGGATCAATGTTAACTTTGGAAAAGAGTAAAAATACACCCCTCTTTTGTGTTTTCAGGAGATGCATTTAGAAGATGCCACCAGATTCTGTCCAAAGGAAGAAAGAGAAAGCGAACAAACATCTTTCAGCGATCAAAACCCCAGGCAAGACCAGAAAGGGGGCTTTCGCAGCTCCTTCCGCAAGCTCTTTAAAAAGAAGTGAGTAGCCCTTAGACAAGACAGCATTGTAACTCATTTCCCTGTGGGCTAAGTCTTGAGGTTTTAACAGTAACAAGTAGCCTGGTTTTACACAACTGCTTCAAGCTCAGTGCCTGTACCCGGTAGCCACAATTCCTGCCAGGTGAAGATGTTTCTTATTGTGATCTCCTAGAGTAAAAGCACACTCGGCTCTGTCCTCTGCCGCCTCTGTCATTTAGCCCTGCCTCCTTGTTCCCAAAGTCCTGTGTCCTGGGAGGAGTGGGCAGAGGAGGTCTCCTGGGAAATCCCCATGGGCGCGAGGAGTGGGGTTGGGTGTAATGGGTGCACCATCAGAACCTCCCCGCCTGTGGAAGGTTTTCTCAGGCATCGCAGCTCTTCCGCCTGTAGGGACCTGTAGTTATCCTGGTTACTAGTGCACATTTGGGGGATATCTGCCTATGTTTTCCCTAGCAGAAACGATTGGATGGATTCGGCTTGGGTCCTACTTAAAACATCACTTTAATGGAGTCTCCGTACTCCATAGGAGGCAAAAGCGAGGCACTTCTTTCCTGTGGCCCTAAGATTCTCAGCCCTTGCTGTGTGGTATCTCCCACCTGTCATTTTGGTCAGCACTTACAAGCACTGTTTCACAGACTGGGAGGCATTGGCCAAATGCCAGCATGAAACGTAAGACAAAAGCACTGAGTGTTAGCGTTTGGCAGTGGGGGGATCTCCAGTCCAGCCATCACCCGCCGGGGAGACTGCTGTCCCTTTCTCCACCCGTCCTCAGGCCTGTTGTCTCCCCCTTAGAGTTGTTGCCTGGTGCTTCGTTTCCCTTCTTAGAGGAGCTTCTCACAGTGAGCCTTAAACAGCAAGTGTCCCTAAAATTTTAGTGGATGGAAAAGTTAAAGGCACTGTTGCTGACTTCATAGTTTGGAGCTCCCGTGTGAGGAAACACAGGAAATCACTTTCTCCCAATTTAGATACTGGTCTTGATGGAAGAACTGGGGCAGGCCTGGACTGAGGATTTTTGCGGTCGGTTTGTCTAATTCCTCTCCTAGAGGGAGGGTAGTACTGAGAGTAGTAGGTCTCTCTGATCGTTGGTCCCACCCATTGTTACTGGAAGAAGAGGCAAGGGGGAGCAGCAGTCCTGCAGAGACAGCCCTGTTCCTATTCTAGCCCGTTCGGTTTTGCTAGAGTAGCCCGGGCGTGCATGACTGCTGGAGCCCCTTGATTTGGGGGCAATGAGCTGAGAATTGAATCCCTTTCTAGGACCATAGATTTAGATCTTTCCTGACCCAGCACCTCCTGTCAAGTGTGACAGTGGAGAGACCTGGAGACAGTTCTCCAGCCTGACTTTGGTATGCAGGCTTCTGAATCCTGCTAAGAACTCCAGACTCCTAAGACCACTGCTTGAGCCTTTTATTTTTACTTATTTTTAAACCACAGTGTTTCCCAAGAGAACAACCACTTTTTGCCATTTATAATGACTGTGTGCTGCCTGTTGGAAAGCACCCAGTCATGGATCTGTTGCTGGTTCCTTTGCACATTCCCGTTCCAGGACCGGGAACAGTGGATAAGAGAGGAACTTTCTTAAAAACGCAGCTGCCTGGAACTGGGGCTGGCTGCCCCAGGAGGCAGTGGATTCTCCTAAGGAGGATTTGGATGACCCTGGTTAGGGAGGCTGTGAAAGGGACACCCACAGCGGGTGGGAGATCACTGCCACCCGAGTGCTTTCTAGCTTGAAATTTGCTTTATCTGTATTTTGACTTTGTTGTAGATCAGTCTGGGAGATCACATCTTTTTAATGCTTGAAACAAGAAATCAGTGTGGCCTGGGACCTGTCATTTTAATGACCACGTAGAAGGCCAGATTTTATCTTTCTATAACCTCCCATAGCCACTGGTTCATTGCCAAGGATTTGCTGTGGACTCTCTAAATTTTCATGTTAGATAATTACTTTCAGCCCTCTGGCAGATTTTGGGGATCCTTTCTGGAGGGTCAAATGGATCCCCTTAGTTCTCTCCTACTTTTATCATAGACAAGTCCCTCTTGCCTCAACCCAATTGCTGCCACCACTTCTGGCACTGCCTTTGTATTTAAAATCTGAAATGTTATACGGATGGAAGTAAAGTTGGTGCCATACAGTTGTTGCTCCCTCTGGTTGGCTTTCCTGGCTTTTTACATCTTGTGTAGGACTGTGAGCGCTGCTGTGTAATACTTTCTTGTCGCCTTGTATCCGGGGTGCTTTGGTAGGCCCTCTGGAGACTTGGCTCAAGGTCAAAAAGCAGCTTGAGTAGCTTCTCCTGAGTATTTTCATCCTAGAACCTTGGAAAGTTTGTTCCATTTTGCTAAAGTAGAGACAAAGGGCAAGAAGGCCCCAGCATAGCACAGAAAGGTCAGCAGCTCTCAACTCGGATGAGAACACTTGACTCTTCTCATGAATGAAGCATCCTTTGTCATACACGTGTACTGTGTGAGATGCTTGTCTAGGAATCGTGAGTGACTTGGTTGGTCCTAGCTGTTATGTAGGAACTTCTCAGACTGAAGCCAGGCATATAGACAGGTACAGGGAGGAACCAGAAAGAGACACTCTGCCCATCCTCCTCCCATGTGTTGGGAGGTCAGGCTGGCAGCAAGCCCTGTGACTTCAAGACATGGTTCATCCTGGGTACTGAAGTCAGGCTAGAGGCTGGCCTCAGAGGTCCAAAACGGATCAGAGCCAGAACAGCTGCCTCTGTCACACCCGGGGCTCACTGCCTGCCTCCCCACAGCCCTCTGGAGGCTTGTTCCTGTCTACACTGACACACTTTTTGTATCCATAGGGGCTTGTTTGGCTGGTGGCCCCACACACCCAGAATGCTGCTTCGGGATGAAGCTAGGCATGGAGCCAGATGCAACAGAAAACCTGAGAAAGGGTTCTCTTCCCTCTGAGGCTGGGAGGGCCGAATGCTCATACTCACAAGGATTGAAAAGGGAGAGTCAAGTTGACATCATAAAAAAAAAGTCATGAAAAATGCCCAAGATATCTGGGGGAGAGGATGATGCTCTGACCGTTTCTATCTCAGGCACATTCATCCTGGGTAGATACCAGGTCACATGTCCTTGAGAGCTGCCCAGAATTGGTCAAAATAAAGATGACATATCTTAAAGTTGGAAAACGTTAAGTGATTTTAAAAATTTTTTAATGAGGATTCTTAGAAGCCAGGAACAGAACAGACCTCATGTGATAGGTTGATGCTGGACTGAATCCTTGTCCCCCTGCCTTTGAGCAGGATGGAAGGTAGACCATTCCATTGTACGAGCATTGACCTGGAAGCTTTCAAAAACTTGAATCTAGACTGTCCTGAAGTCCGAGACCAATGCTACTTCATCCCTATGTGTGAATCTTAGACTTAGGCCAATACCTTGGTTGGGGGTGTGCATAGGGGAAGAGGGTTCTGTAAGACAGCTTAGGGGCAGGGATATACGTGCTCTTTTTATCCTCAACTCTCATGGGAGTGGAAGACAAAGCATATGGCGTCCAAATGATTAATTCTACTTCGTCACCCGTTTCTTCCTCTTTAGCACTTTGTAATTTACATGCCTCAGAGGGTCTCTTTCCCAGTCAGCACCCTCCCTTTACCAGTCCCATGGAAATCTCTTCTTTCTTTAATCACACACTGCGGAGAGAGCACTTCCACAGAGTCCCATATGACTGTCAGTGAGTCCGCTTTGCCGTCTGCCCAGCTTGGACTGTGGAGCAGACCATGTCATAGAAAGCACAACTACTCAAGAATCCATTGATAACTGCACCTCATGTTCTTCTCTGCCTCCTTAGAGCCTGTCTGAAGTTCTTCCTCCATTCTTACCCACTTTGGGATTGTCTCTCATTTCCCATTTTAATTCCCCATATAAATGGAAAACGGAAGGAGATGGCTGAAGAGAAAACATGTACTTAAACCTGATTATAGATGTTACTCAGTAGGTCATTTGAGATCAGTCACTAAGTTAAGGGTCTTCAGTGTTCTAGGTTCTGTCAGCAGAAGCTTAAGATCCAAATGTAAGAGTGACCCAGCTACCAGGTTTAGTGCCTAGGACATAGTAACCCCTTTACAAATCCACATCAAACGAGTGTGCGTTTGTCGCCCTGTTGATTGTCAGGACCAGCTTACGTGGCCGACAGGATGGGTGCTCTGCTGCTCCCTTTCTTCTCCATCTGCATGTTCCTGAAGCTTTCAAGGCAGACAGTCTTTCCAGTCAGCAAAGCAACCCTTTTTAGGTCAGAGGCTCCTGCACCACTGATTCCAGCCCTCCTGTTTTCCCCAGCTCCAAATAAACTTTACGGCTTACTGTAGTAAATTGGTACTTGCGTGACCTACCCAACTTGTGATTTTTTTGTCTCTGTCAGTTGAGGGGAAGGAAAGTTAGGGACAGGTGTGTTCCCCTCCCATCAAACATTTGGATGGCTGTGTCAGAAGGTGCTGGCAGCCATCCTAATCTTGCCCAGCAAGTGTTTGCCTGCCTGGCCCTTATGTGTGTTCCTTTGCAGTCAGCCAGAATGGCCCTAGCAACTCAAAAGCCATTTCTGTTTTATAAAGAAAGGGGATAAAAAGCAAATCCACTAGCTTTCCACCTAGATTCCACAGGTTATTTTTCAGTGATTTAGGTATGCATTACTCTAGAACCTGACAACCACACATTCACAAGGTTCCTAAAGTTGAGGTGTTCATATACCATGTAAGCATTAGAAAGAAATCAGCTAAAAATATCTTTAAAAGGGTGAAAATTAGCTTCTAGTCATGGCTACCATGGAATACTAGATCTTGAAAATGATTAGCAAGTTACCATTTAGTTAATTGTTAGTTAATATCAAGAAATGAGGAGCCATTCACACACCTTGCAGACACAAAGGTGGTTTGTGAGAAGAGCAGTTAAAAAAGAAAAATACTAAGCTGAGTTTGTGGACTTTGGAAACTAGACAGGGCGATTTTGGCATTTGTTTCAGAAATGGGAACTCAACTGGTGAAGATTTCTGTGGTCCTTGGGGCTGGTGGTGACATCAGAGCTTTCCCATTTCCAGGTAAACATGAAACAGTTGCATGTTGGAACCATCAAAGTATGACATGGTGGGCTTTGGAGAGATCAGATGTAGCTAAGAGGGGAAATGGAAGGCAAAGATTTTAAGTTTTGATGAATGTTTTCTGATGAGAAACTTATCATGTGGGGAAACAATTTGGAAGAAACAGCAGCCAGATTCAAATCTTGCTTCCTACTTCCTGCCCCCTCGCCCTGCAATGCTTTAGGTATTCTTAGTCTTCTGGATAACAGAAGATACGGGGAAAGAATGACATGGTCAAAAATCTATCTTCCTAACAGTTGGGGCACAAGTGCACCAACCAGGGATGATTTGAACTGGAGGTAGCGGGGAGTTCTGAGAGAAAGCCTGGAGCTTTAGGGTGGGGTCTGAGGAGGTGGTTTCAGGGGAGAATTGCAGGCGGCTTCTGAAAAGGAAAGAGACTTTCAGCCCAGCCAGCCATCATCTTACTTAATGAACACCCAGATCTACTGGGGTTGAGGAGAGAAAGTTCTTCCTCTATGTACTGGGATATAGTGGAAAAGGGCTCCTTACTGACCAGATGGAGGAAGTGTGGTAGACAGCTAAGGCCTTCATCTGTGAAACCAAATAACAGGGTCAGAGTTAAAAATAAAAATCCAATCAATCATTATGTTTCTAGACATCAGAATTTTAGTCTTTGTGTGGATCTAGATTCTTTCCTTAAATAAGGTAAAGGAACGTTTGCATTCTGCCCAATGATTTCAGTAAATGATAGAGTCATAATTAACGTATCTAATAGCAACAGTGAGGACGTTCCTAGTGTATCTACGATAGTGAAAGAATGTATCCTTTTGTGGATAGTGGAAGCATGCCTGACTCTGCCTCAGCATTTGGAGAACTTGCTCAGTTGTGTAGGAGCTTTGGACAAAGAACTTCATGTCTAACGTCACTGTCATACACCTTGCATGAGGTCTTTTGATATTGCTTCTTAGTCACTGGGCTAGTTTTTACCCATTCTAGCTCAGAGCTGAAGCTAGCCAAAGGGCCCCAGCCTAGCTTATCAGAGGTTATTTCCAGAAAGCCTCCTCCCTCTAGGGACTTCTGACATGAACAAACTGGAGAAGGTGCAGAGCTGGAATGGATTACCCAACTGGCTTAACCAAGAGAAAGGAAGAATACACCCTCGACTGGGGACTCAATTGGACTGTTTTGAGTTGTTGCCTCTTAATTGGGCTTGGTCTCCTATGTGGTGGTTGAGATAATAGAATCTCCTTAATCTGATTACTGTACTGATTTCTGCATTCTGCCAAATGTAGCATATGTGTGTGGTTGGCTTCAATAAATTTTTCATTTAAAAATGAAAACAAGCAAAAGCAAGAGTTTGTAATGTAATGCCCAGATTAAGTAAAGGCCCTTGATAACCTTGGTTGAGAGCAATGAATTCTATCCTTTAAAATTTAAGGGCCTTCTTAATTTGTGTAGTAGTTCCTTGATTGAATTGAAAATAGGATTTATTGAATTTTCTAATCCTTTCTCCCCTGTTGACAATGCTATTACATGATTTCTTACACTGTCATACACAATTGTCACAAGTGTCCCCATTAAGCACTAGAAAGGTCAACTCTTTATGTGCACTGCAACTCTTAGTTACACATGTCCTGAGTCATGAAATTCAAGGGAAGTAAACATTATTCCAGATCTAGGAGGCAACTGTTTTACAAATGCAAAACAATTTGGTTAGATAAAATATTTGAAAACAATTAAAACCAAATCAACCTGTACTTTATCTGTGTGCTGAGATTTTAGGTCCAGTGGATCAGAATACAGGGAAAAAACTAATGAGAATCCCTCAATGGATCCTTCACCCACCAAACAAGATTTCTTCAGAAACCGACTTGCTCTTGCAAATGAGCTTGACCAAGGAACAGCTGTGTAAAACATACTTAAAGTTGTATTGTCAAGTGGTAAGATGAGGATAAAAAGCTTGTATATATCTGTGTAGGAATATATATATATATATATTGATGTATAAATCCCTGAGGAAAACTAATATAAATACCTACATATGAAACTAAATCAACATACGAGACATTGAAGAGATGAAGATTAGTCTCTGGTTGAGAGCTGGCTCTTTGAACAACACTTGGGACAAGGGAAATGAAGACTTTTCACAGCATTACAAAAACACAATAAATTTGGAGGAAAATAAATGCTTGTAAGAAAACTTCCACCTTGAAGTCATTCCCCCAGTATAATATTGAGCATGTTCATATTTAACATGGATGTGAAATTTATGCTTCTGAGGTCTTTAGCTTATTCATTTCATCTTAGACTAGTATACACCATGCTAGGGGGCAGTTCTGTCATGCCATATGTCTTCCAAAAACCCCAAGGCAACACCTAACATCCCTTAAGGCAAAGCATCAGTTAACCCAATTGTATTACATGTTGCAAATACGAGTTGTGGAAAAATTTGTGCTTAAACCATGACAAAGAAGGTTCAAAGCTTAAAGACATGTTGATATGCAAATAGGAAAAGAACCTTAAGAGTAGTATTCCTCTTGTTCTATGGTTATGAAAACCAGCGCAGGGAACAGTAATTCCTCTAGAACTGGGAGGTCAAAGAAACATTTTCCCTCATGTGGGTTGTGGGTTGTGCTGCGGACAGGAAAAAGTCCAGAGTCTGTGTTTTATTAAATACTCAGGATTCAAAGGTCCACCAGTGATCCTGAGTGTCACTCACACTCACGACCACGTGGACTGAGAAGAAAGCATTGATTTAGCCACATTGCCTTAAAAGACGTTCTTCCGTCTGTAAAGAAGGTAGCAACAACGTCTATACTTTACTGGCTCACACACAGTGGTTGCTACAAACACCAAGTCAGAATGAAAGCTTAGGGCTAGCATTACCTTATTCTGTTTTCCAGAAGTAAGTTGAAAAGAAAGTTCTTACAGTACAGGCAGAAGAGTTATTGCAATGAGGCTTGCCTGGCTACGGGGAAATAAAATGTGCTCTGTTTCCACACAGATATGGCCCAGATGGTCCACGTCCTTGACATGCCTAGAGTTCAGAATCATAATAGAAAACAATTAGGTTTAAACAATCCGTCTCTATTTCTAGGCAGTTCTCTGTAATTTGGGGCATAGGTTACTACTGTTCATTGAGAATCTTGGTACTGCAGCTGACTTCTCCAGAGGGCTGTTCCTGTAGCGATGTACTGTTTGATAAAATAGGGGAAGTTTCACTTGTAAGTCTTACAGGTTTTCTTCTCCTTGTCTGATGACTAATCAGGAACCCATCTATTAGCATCTTGAACAAAAGGAGTCTGGAACAGTCACAGGATAACTGCCAGCTTTTTGGAATTTCTGATATTTAATTTGAAGCCAAGCTTTTCATTTTTCTGAAATTAATGAACTCCTTTGAAATTAGATTTCTATTATCAGGCCGCAGATGTTTGGCGGTCAGTGCTTAAAAGCAAAGTGTGAAATCGACTGGACACGAAAAGTGAAACAGGAGACATAAACTCGTAAATAAAATATTAAAAACAAAATTTCTTCCCCCTTCATATTATTATAGAAATGATCAATTACTGGGAAGGTTTCAGAAATATCACACTGCCGGGGTCCAGCCCCGGCTGATCCAGGGAGTTCGAAGCGGGGACGGCGTCGGCGAGGATCAGGATACAATAGCTTCAATTAGATATTAATTAGAGATGTAAAGAGTAATAGAATAAGGATAGCTCAGCAGGAAAATTCAGTGGAGAAAAGAGGCTGAGTAGCTTGGTTTACATGGGAGACCAATAAAACTTCAAGACAAGAAGTTTGCACCACTTACGTAGGCCACAGGTGTCCTTCCGTTCTCCTGAAGGAGAGGAGACACTGAGGCCTCCCGGGTTGGATCTTAGAAGCCCAGGCATAATTAGCAAGCATGGCGGGCTCCGCGCTCCAGATGGAGACTCAGCCAGAGTTTGAGAGAGAGAGAGACATAGGGAGACCAGTCTTTCGAGGAACTGATCCCAATTCTTTATTTTCCGTGGTCTACTTTTATACACTGAGATGTTATGCAAAAGTCACATGGGGTCAGCAGTCCTGACTTTTATCAAAGTCAGGTGCTTCATACAAATGTATACAGAGGTCTTAGGGGTGTTACATCATCTTCTGGCCAGGGGGGCCTGCTGACAATTTACGACCCTCTCCTTGTGACAGCGGTCAGTCAATCAGGACACTTATTTCTCCAGGGGTGATTATTCTTAAAACAGATGCCACCCAAATAAAGTTACATTCCTATAGGGTGAGGGTGTAGTGGGTTTTAGTTAAGGAAAGAATTTACTTAGCCTAAGGTCTAACGTGATTTATATCAAAGGTTAATACTTATTTCTTCTACATATTCATTAATGTGTGTAAGGGCAGGGGATGTGGAGACTTAGCAACAAACATTGGCTCAACAAATGAAAAACCCTTCACCAATACAATTTCTAATCAGCCCACTATGCTTATACTAATGGTTTTCTAACTTTTCTAAGGAACCTGTTTTTAGAGGGTTAAAGCATCTCGTGCCTGTCACGGTTGGGAGGCTGTGAGCAATCACATGTGGCCGGACAAGCCTGTCAGGCAGGTTAGAGAACCTTCAGAGGAGTTTGTAGGTTGAAACACTCCTATCACGCCCAGGAGTTTTTATTAACTGGAGCTCTAAGTTAACTCCTTCTCCGAAAGAGGTGGTGGGGGACAGCCCCCCTTAAAGTCAGAGGTGTAGGTGAGAGAGCACAAAGTAGTAAAGTAGGCAGGCTCTGGTTATGGGGGTAGATGCTCAAGGATTTCCACGGGGACTCCTGAGGCTCGATCCTGCCTTTGCGTATGTCGAGCCTCCTTCCTCATGACCTTTGCCACAGGCAGAGTGCCTCACTCTGGCCCCTAACATCACACACCTCCCAAATTTTCATTTTGATAACATCCTTTGAAAAATCTTAATGCTACATTTGTAGCACAACTCCATTTAGTTGTATTTTAGGAACGTAACCTATAAAAACTAATTGTAATGTTGCTGTTCTCTGGGTCTCAATCACCTGATATCTGGATTTTTTCCTGGTAGCTTTCCTCCTGCTCCCATCAATCCCACAGGTCTCTAACATCTCATTCCCAAACATTGCCTGTGTGAAACTCTTTGACTGTTCTTATTTATCTACAGTCAAATTCCAAACTCCTTGACTTGACATTCAATCTCCCTCCCTCCAGTTCAGCTCGTTTTTCCTCTGGCTCCTCTCTCCCTATTTGCAGTGTGGGCTCTTATTATTTCCTGGCAAGCCATGCACCTTGCTCAGTTTCACTCCTGCTTCATGTCTTTACTCTGGCCTCCTTCTCTGCTAATCTTTAAGACCGAAATCTAAGCCTCTTCTTTCTGTGGTCTCCTGTGGTATAACTTGTCTATCTTTTGATGAATGTGTCTTGTCTTCCCAAGAAGAATGTAAGACTCTGCAAGAGCAGGAACCATACCAGAGCTTTTGAAATTCTTTCCACTTCTAGAATAGTAGGTGCTCAGTAAATGGCTGAAATCAACATTAATGGGGGTGCTCTAAAGATAGAGACCACAGAAATTAATTTCTATTCAGAATTTGTCAAAGAGTTTCAGGGTTGTCACTTTACTTTCCTGTCTTTTTTAAAAGGCAAATATCAATTGCAAAGGAAATAAAATACAGTTGTCATCAGAAGCAGGTAAAGGCACCACTACCACTTTGACAGCATCTGCATTCGAGAACATCTCTCCATGAAAGAGAACAGTTTGCTACTCTTCCAGGTTGTACTGGCTGATTTCATCATCTTTATAGGTAGCACTGTAAACTGAGGGAGGAGACAGGATCTTTAATGATATTGATTAATGGTATTTAACTGATGTCACACTAGGGATGAGGTCAGGGTGTGGAAGACTTGGGAACTGCTAAAACTTGTTGCCTCCAGTCCTCTGGAGAAGCATGGTTTACAAAGGAGACCACTGCCAGCTTCTGGAAGTGTTTGAGTGGATTAGCAGAAAGAAGCACTCCACCAAAAATGAAGTGGGTATTTCTGCCCAGGCTGGGAGTGGCTACTGGTCCCTTCTGCATTCTTGTGAGGTCTGTATGGAACCCCAGGCAAGGATTGCCCTGCTTTTCTGATTCCAGAACTGGAACCTCATAGAACCAGGAGTTTATGGACCAAATTTCTGGGGATCCATGTGGTGGGTTATTTCACCATAGTTTAAACTTCTTGAAATTACTGTCTCTTGCTTGCTCAAGGAAAACCCTTTGAACAGTGTTTCTATAGCACCTCCTGTCATAATCACTCACCTCCTTCAAGTCTGTATGAATATATTATCTTCCCTATGAGGGCACTTAGAAAATTGAAGATTCCTGGGTAACATTTCAGTTCCACTCTATTGTAATATTTCAGAGTAGGGCCCATGAGTCTGCATTTTAAATGCACTCAGGTGATTCTTTGGCCCATTGAAATTTGAGAGCCACTACTTCAATAAGTTGAATGAGTCAGTATATAAACCACAAAACTCAGTTTCTAAACACACTGACTTTTAGGACAGAAAAAAGGATTATTACTTACCTTGAGTTACAGAAAACTGACAGTTTATGAAAACCCAAATGAATCTTTTTGAATTATTTAATTTACCATCTGTGTCCTCTATCATTTGATGAGAAAGATATACATGATCAGTGTTCTTTATAAGAAACTGGTAAAATTGACTGTATATTCTGAATAATCAATTGCATGCACTTAGAACCATGATAAAATGAATGTCTTACATTAAGTTGTATGGTAAAATTAAGTCGTTTTCAGACTACATTTTCTCTTGAAATATCACCATACTAACCTTCCTTCCTGAGGCTAAAACAGGGATGCTCTGGGAACACCGGGGATTCTCATATCCTGAGAGCTAATTTGACTCTTTTACATTCCCCACTCAGCCTCGGAGCATCTTAATATCTGTGCAGAGGCCAGTGAGTCTCGCATGGTAGGGAGGGGTTGAGGGGAAAAAAGGTGAGACAGTTTTTCAAAAAGGACATAGATTAAAAGAAGGTTGAGAAAACTGATGGGAGAGACACTTCTATATTTTAAGGGAAAAGTTTAGAAATTGATGTGTGACACTAAATTTTAAACACATAAGAATGTAAGAATGTGCTGTAAGCAGTGCTGAAATACTGTTTTGGGAAATTATCAGACATTTGAAATAGTGTTTTTGTACTTAAGCCAAATAACTTGCTTCCCAAAATTTATTGTTGCTTTCGAAGAGCTTAGTGCATAATCTTTAATAAGTTATTAACTGTGTTAAATATCTTTGTAGAGATATTTTTATTCCTTCTTCTTGTTTCATTCCTTTCAGAGATAGTAGCATTCAGTGCTCCTAATCCTTAGCAGGAAGACTGACTGTGTAAGTGTTTCTTCCTCACGTATATAAACCTGTTCATCTGAAGATCGTGGTATCTACTGTAAAGGGCCGGTGTGGGTCCCATCTGTGTTTCTCAGTGGGCTGTTTCCTCTTAGCACTAGAGCCCATCCTCTCTTCTCACTATCATATTTTCCTTTACAACTGGGGCAAACCCTTTAGCATACAAACACGCTTTTTTTTTTCTCCCATTTTAAGCAAAAGAAACTTAATTGCTCTAGCTTTGTCTCAGTTCTCGGCTTCCTTTGATGTAAATAAAACCTGAAAGAGGAAACTCTTCCTTTCCTCCCATTCCACAGCACTCTCCTGACTGCTTCTGTCAGGGGCGCTGGTGATTTTCACCCTTGCCGAACAAATTCTGTCATTTTACCCCCCATATCTAGTAGCACTGGACATGCTGATCACTTCCTTCTTCAGAAATTATTTCCGTACGAGGCCTCAAGGACACAACAGGCTCCCCATTTTCACCTCCATTCCTTCCTGGTCTGTGTTGGTTCCTCCTCTCTCCTTTCTTTTAATGTTACAATGCCTGAGGGCTCTTTGCTTAAATTTCTTCTTTTTCCAGTCTGTATTCTCTTCTTTGGTGATCTTATCTGGTTTGTTGCCTTTAATATATAACATTTATGAGAATGACTCCCAATTTTATATCTTCAACCATGAACTCTCTCTCAAGACTCCAGACTCACATTTCCACCTGTCTCCTGGGCACTTCTCAGATGTCTTCTGTATTTATTGAAGCCCGGCACCCCACTCCAGTACTTTTGCCTGGAAAATCCCATGGACGGAGGAGCCTGGTAGGCTGCAGTCCATGGGGTCGCAAAGAGTCGGACATGACTGAGCGACTTCACTTTCACTTTTCACTTTCATGCATTGGAGAAGGAAATGGCAACCCACTCCAGTGTTCTTGCCTGGAGAATCCCAGGGACGGGGGAGCCTGGTGGGCTGCTGTCTATGGGGTCACAGAGTCGGACACGACTGAAGAGACTTAGCAGCAGCAAGCCTGTTTCAGCTTAATCTTCCCCAGTTCAGTTGTTGATAACTTTGTCCTTTCAATTGCTCAGGCCCAAAATCTGGAAGTCTTCCTTGACAATTCTGTTTCTTAAACCCAACATCAAGTCTATCAGCAATTTAGCTGTCGTCAGCCATATATTAGGGCTCCGACCTCTCCTCACTACCGCCTCTGCCATCACCCTGGCCAATCTGTTGTCTACTGGGCTAGCTGCCCTATTCCCACTCATAACCTCGAACTATTCTCAACACTGCAGCCAGAATGACAGCCAGGGTGATGTTAATATGTAAATCTGATCACATTGAGCCCTCTAAGGGCTCTATTTCTCTCAAACAGAAATGAAAGCCATTACAAAGGGTCTGGAGCCCCTTAAACCCCTGATGGCATCTCCTATTCACTCATATTCATCTTCTCCAGACACAAGTAGCCTTGCCATTCCTCAGATATATTAAGCACGCTCCTGTCTCCACACTTTTGAATCGGCTGTTCCCTGTGATTTGGCGTATTCTTTTCCTAGATACTTGCATGTCTCTTTCCTGTACCTCCTTCAAGGCTTTACTCAGTGTCCCCTCCTGCACGAGGCTGACTCTCCCCACACTGGTCAAGTTTCACTTCCCCTGCCTCTGCTTGTCATCTTGTCTGGCCTTTGTTGATAGCAGTTACAACATTCTTACATATATCTGTTCTTACTACTTCTTGTCTACATCTCCTCACTAGATTATTAGTCCCATGATGATACGGATTTTTGTCTGTTTTGTTCATTGCTTATATTCCTAACATCAAAACTGTACCAGATACAATAAATATTTGTTGAAATGTTGAATAGTCAGATGGGCCCTTATCAAATGTTTATAACTAAGGTCACTCAAAACCAATTTAAATGACAGTGAACATCAAGAAGCTGTATGGTACGTAATCAAATTATGGGAACTTCAGGATGAAATCAAACTGTTTAACAGATATCTAATAACAGGCAAACTCTGAAGATATATCCCTCATAACTTTAGTTACTATTAAACACTCAGTCTGTGAAAGGCACTGGGTTTTCACATCTTACCTTTAAAGCTCAGAACAGTCCCAGGCAGATCTATTAACCCTGTGTACTGAGAAACTGAGACTCAGATTACTTATATACCTCCTCCAAAGTCACACATCTAATGGGTCATGGAACCAGAAGGTGAACACAGAAATCTGACTCCAAAGCACCTGCCTGTACTCCACCAACAGTGGTTTTTCCCTTTCTACATGAGTCATGATGGTAGAGAAACCAGCTTCTAAAAATGGGCTGTAGCTTTCTTTCTTGTCTCCAATGACAGTCAAGAGTCCTAAAATAGTAGAATGGCTGTAAGGCAAAGTCTTCCTTGCCATCTGCATCTATCTGCAAAAACGTAGTCTCTGCTGAACCCTAGAGGCTCAAGTGCCCTGAATCTGTGATGAGCTAGTGACTAAGTAAAAAGGCAAACCACCTGGTTAAAATTCAAAAGAAGTGGTGTTTCAAAAGCAAATTTGAAATCAGGTCTGACGAATCAATATTAATGTTATCTTCCTATAGCTATTAAATTGATTACCTAGAATATACCCAATAATACATATTTAGATTTCACAGTGGACTACAAATGGAATTTGTACAAATTAATGATTTTGGGTCTTTAAACCAGGGGTTAAACACAAACAAAAAAACCCCAGTGAATTTTGACTGTTCCGGAAAGCAGTCCTCCAAATACCAGGAATCAGTTGCTTCAATTTTTAAATAAGGGCATTAGATCTCTTAGGATCACGAGTTTTCACATTCTGTAGTTCACCGTGAATGACCTCACATTTGCATAATTCTTTGCAGTGTGCAGCTGTAAGCTGTATCTTTTCTTGCCAAGCCTACAAAGACTTGCTGAATGTCAGTCTGCCATGTTCCAGTAGGTCTCAGCAAAACCTGCCTTTCGAGGAACTGTGGTATCTTAAAACTTCTTTTAGGGAATACAAATGCCTCAGCCCTCCCTCTGCAACTTATCCAAGTAACACCCAAGGTCACTAAAGCACTAATTTTCATCCCAGTGTCCTCCCACTCACTCTATTCATAGAGCGTGCAACAGGAGAAAGTATTCAACTTCTTTTATAATACTATGATACAGAAAAAAGCACCTCAAAGCAAAAGCATGATTAAGAGCAAACTATTTCCACAGAGTATGAGCTAAAATGAGAGTCACTGATGACATTAAAATGTTGCTCTCTAAAATAAACACATGCAAAAATAATACACGTGTGGGCTATGTGTAAGGCATTTTTCTTTATTATTTTTCGGTTTATCTTAGTAATGCCAGAAAAATAACAGCCATTATTTTCACTTTAAATGCAAACCAAATACTGCTGCACACAGAGTACAAAGATCACCTACGAACACGGCTGGCACAAAGGCCGTATTAGATGTGTAGACCGCACTGTTTTTACATCAAAGTGAGACTGACAGAGCAATTTTTTGGACAATTATTTTAGCAAATAACCGTGCTACTAAACAAAGGCAAATACACATATATATACACAAACATGTTTCAACTAAAGTTATTCGTGTCACTTTGACAAACGAAGGCTTCTTCTCTGGTGGGTTTCACCAGATATTTGCACCCCAGAGTCCCCTGCCCTGATCCCGCCCCCAAATGCTGACTTGATCTGAAGAAAAAAATTAGAGATGTTCTTAATTAAAGGCACATTTGGCAGCTACTGAAAAGTGGCATGCATCTGGCACAGGTGCGCTCTCCCTAAAGCCACACGTGTGACTTCCATCTGCTATGCATCTTGTTTCTTTGAGTGGTAGTCCAATGTGATCCACCTTTAGCTAACTTGCTCTGTAATTCTGCAGCAGTTGGCTACTTAATGCACTATTTTCATTAAAGGCAAAAGGGAAATTTGCTCACAGTTGACAGAAAATGCACTTTTCGGTGTCAAAAATGGAAAATAAGGCATGAAATTTACAAAACAAGTTACAAGTGCTTTTGTTCAGATTTATCATATAGACTTCATGCTTTTCTTTAGAGCTCAAAATATTTCATTGGCTCATGTATAAAGGATTATGAAATGATTTTAAAAGTAATGAGATGCTTCAAAAGAAAAATATTGAATAAATTAAACTAAGTCACCACTTTCCCTTATAAATAATTTTACTGCATAATTCTTTCAGCCAAACTGGTATTAACCCTGTGATGCTTATTTTACTGGTAAAGATTAATGTGCAACTCCATAGGACCTACACTTATACAACAGTCATACAATATAGGTTAAAAGATAAGTGAACCTACCTATAGCAGCAGAATACCAAGAAAGAAATGGTTTATTTTTTCTTTCTGAATCTAGAGGGGAAAAAAAAATAGGTTTTCCTCAATATGTATAACACTAAATAAACTGGAATTATCCACCCCCCCCCCGCCATTTGCATTATGTTTTGCTGAGCCACTTAAAACTCTCAATTTAAGCTGTCATTAAAAGACAAACGATGAGGTACATGATTAAAGTGAGCTAAATTTGAGAATTAAGACAAGATAGTGATCATAGATACCAACTAATTTTTGGCTTAATTTTTAATGTAGGGAAAAACACATTAAGGAATTTGGAACCACAATGTAGCTGCCAACTGAAAAAGTATGGTTCACTACACTGCTCTGTTGACTGTAGTATAATTAGGGTGGCATGCTCTTCACTAAATTTAGATTCATTAAAACATTCTTGAGTTGTTAGAGCGTAGTAACCTACTGAACACATAATCTGATATCCAAAAACCTTTAATTAAGCAAACTTTTGACGTTTATACATTTCCTGATCATTTGTAGCCTTAAAATACATTTGGAGATGTGGAAAGAGTAAATAACCTGTCTTTCAATAACTTTAGAAACATATACTTTATTTGTTCCTGTTTTTAAAAGTACTTAGATGTGAAAGCCTCCCTTTCTATTATATTGGTTATTGGCCCATGTAGGTAAATTCAGCCTTGAAATATTTTCATTTTGTTGACCCAAAGATAATGAAACAACTAAGAGCATTTCCATTTCTAAAAGAAATGTTCCATGTTTTGGAATGTGGTTTAGGAAAGTCATGCTGCACTGTCTTGTAATGTCCTGAATTCAAAAGCAGAATTTTGTGGTGATGCATTTATCTTCTCAGCCACTTCTTGTCCCTGGATTAAGGAGATTTCAGTTACTACAAAGAGTTAATCTGCCAGTGAGTTAATGCTTCACATGTGAAGAAGGCAAGGATAGTTTTCTCACCACTGTTTAAGGGCATCCAATTGAAATTTTTCTAATCAGTTACCACTGCAGAAAATATTTTGACCCCACTTTTACACTTCAGAGTACAAATATCTTCTATCCACAATGCATATACAGCTGATGCACAGTGAAGCGGTCGCCTAGAACCACCAGGGTAAAAGAATACTTCCCTTTGGAAGAAGTATGATTAGAACTTCAAATCTGAGTTTTTCTTCTTTATGCAAAATCAGGCAGGTTGAAAAGAGGTCATTACCTTATTAGAAGGCTAACACACTGGCCAGAGGGATACTGAATGGGCTCCAATGTGACTTTTCTCAGGTTCTCCTTTGGAGTTAGGGTTGGGGTAATTAAAGAGAAGTGTGCATAAGACACATAAAGGGAAATCCTAGGGATGATGAGGCTGGTCTAATAAAAAGTCATGGAAATTCTGGAATGTGTATTATGATTAATTGTAGCAGCACTAGTAAGTAGGCGTAGATAAGTACTTGTTGAATGAATGGTCTTATGGATGCTTTGCAAACAAGAGTGGATTTGAAATAAATTTTGGGGGAGACTTTTGAAAGGAGACATTTTGTAAAAGTGGCTACCCTAAAAGGAATGGTACAAATATTAAAAACAAAAGATACAACTCTAACAAATAAATAAGAAAGGATATGACAGGATGGATTGCTTAATGATGATACAACCAACATTCTGGTCTTAAAGGACTATATATTGTACTATCGTGATGTACATTTAATGCTCTAATAAATATCACAGAAAATTATTAAAGTACTAGGTTTCCACCATGATGCAGCACTTCTAAAAATGCCTCTAATGGCATGGTTAACAGAACTGCTGAAATGTTACTTCATTATTCAGAGGACACATGCAGATACAGATGAACTGATGACTCTCTAAGGATGGAATACTGCACACTTCACAGATATTATAGTGGAGATTAATAACATTTTTTCTCTTCAACAAGTTGCATGCATTTCAGTCACAGTATTTGTTAGACTCAGAAGGTCAGTACATAGGTTTAATGAATAATCCATATTATGCTATTAATGATGTAGGTAGATGTTCTATTATGAATAGTTCTGATAGAGCAAAGACCTCAGGCAAGGTAGAATGTTTAATATAAACTTTAACAAACTGTAATACATGTTACCTAGGAAATTAAAAACCTTACAAAGCTCTGCTTAAAAGATACCCATCCTATTCTAACCAAATATTTTCCTACATGCTGAACTGCGACTTTAGATCATTCTTTTAAGAGGAATACATACACCCAGAACTAGAAACCAAGGCGTACCACAATACGTGCTCTTATGCTTAGTGTTGTGTGTGTGTTTCAACTGAAAGAAATAAGAATCAACCATTTACTCCATATAATAATTTAATATATGCCAGCCAAACAAAGTATTTGTATCTTTATTCAATTAAATTAAAACAGACCTGCCAGGTATATTATATAACATTCACTATATACACATGATTTAGGCAATGCAAGGTAATTCTAGATATGCTGATCACTCAACTATTAGTCAAACATGACCGGTGTCAGCGACGCCCAACAAGTGCTCCTTTCCCACCGGGTGACTGCATTTCCACAGTATGGTTAGAGGGACAGCTACAAGCCATGACATGGATTACCAGTAAACTTCTGTGGGAAAAGGGGGGAAATGACAATCTAGCATAAAGATTAACAGTCTCCTAAATGTAAATCATATGCTTGACAGTTAAACGTTTTTAGAAGAGTTCTTCTGTCATTGTTAATGACACAAAACTTCGTTTGAAGGCAACACCACCACATTCTGTTTGTGTAGGGAGGGTGGGTAGGGCGATGCTCTTAAAATTGGCATAATTATTCTTAAAAAAAAAAAAAAAAAGTACCTCTTTGGTGAAGCCTCGGTACCCATTCAATTCACTGTAATAATCTGTAAACAGGACTGCAGAATGGTGCTGGGCCTTGATTCCAACAAGGGCAGGTACCACAGCCTTTCCTCACAGTCCTCTGAATGATTTTTAAGAAAATATTCTAAAGTAGGACGAGTAAAAGCAAAGGAAAACAAAGGAGGATTTGAAGATCCCTGTTTAAGATTTCTTTTTAAAAAGTGCATAATATTTTGAATTACAAAAACTGTCATCATGTGGGCCTGCTGGACACTAGACGGTTTTCCATCCCTTTAATGATACAGATCACTTCACAAAAAGAGGACTTCTGCTCACTGGCTGGCAAAAGGTTCCTTTCCTTGATTTTCAGGTGAAATCAGTTGTCCACTTCCTCTAGATCAATCTTTCCATATTCACTTTATAATTACATCTGTGTTAAAATTCATTGTCTTATGACTGCATCTTGAAGTAGAGTCGTTAGTGTTTGGAGTTCTCATTTTAACTCCTCAGTGCTGGCACACGCAGTGCATCCATCGCCAGCAATGGATCTGGGGCTAGGAAAACGTACATCCTGGTCCAGAGGAGCTCAGGAAGAATGGGCATTCTCCAACAGTGGTGGCCCGTCTCTGTGCATGGACGGGTGGGTGTGCTCCCTTTTGTAAGTTTTTGGAGGGAGTTTAGGGATATGCTGAGAAGTGCTTTGTCGTGGAGGAACAGGCGGCCCAGCAATGGAATGGAGGTCCACTTCTTGTGTCAGTGGTGGTGACGGCAGATGCCTTCTTGTTCCATGAGGAGAAGGTGTTTGAGGAGGAGGTGGTGTAAAGGGGGAGGGGCTGTTTGGGAAGAAGGCATTACTATGGTCACTTTTTTTGCCCAGAGGGGGAGGTTGGAGATGTAGTGGTGAACTTGAGAAAACATCAGGTGTCCTCACAGGTTCTCGTGGAGGTAATAAGGGAGGGCTTTCAGGAGGGTCTGATATAGAGGTCCGGTCTGATATTGAATACCGTGGTGAATAGGCTTTTGATGTGGGTTGCCTAGGAGGAATTGCTGGGGGGCTGTCCAAATGCTTAGACATCATCTAACATAAATGGAAAAAAAAAGACATTTATTAACAACGTATGTAGCACCATGAATATACTAAGAATTAAGCTGGGTTTTCAAATACGTTACTGGAAGAACTCTAGGTGTGGATCAGGGAGTTTTGCCATGTGCTTTAAATTGGAGGTTATGGCAGTTCATCCATTAAAAAAAGTATTTTTCCTTCAATGTTAAGTTTTTATTCTTCTCAAAATTTTGTTTGCTGCTGCTTACCTATCACTCAATCTAAGATCATTTCAATTTAGCATGTTACCTGTCAATTTCATAATGTTAAATTTACTATAATAGCATTTCATGGTATTCTGCAAAGAGCTTTGCTTTGCCCAGGTGCTCTGCTCTCTGGACACTTTGAGACCACTGAATCATGTTAACAGTTGGTAAAGAAAGGAATTTAAACAGGTAGGAAAAAAATAGCTATTATGAGCTGTTAAGGTCTCTTCTGACCTGGAATTTGCATGAAAATCCCACTGAAAAGCCTGTCAGATTCACCTGTTACAGGCTTAGATATGTAACACTTAGCACTGAGATATAGTTTCATTTAAAACGTGCCTTCATATAAAGCTTCAGATCTCTTTCTTTCTATCTTTTTAAAGAACTGCTTGAGACTACATTACTCTTAAATTATAGGTTAAACTTGTGTTTGGTTTTTTTTTTTTTGACAGTACCCAGATTTAGATTTATAAGTATTTTGAAAACCTACCAGAAAACTGCTTTCAGAAGAAAGGAAATAAACATTACTGCATGGTAAACCCATACTTAATTCTGGTTTAAACTCTATTAAGCCCCAATACCCTAAGTATTAACCTCATTCTGTTAGAACTCAATGAGAGATGAGCGCTTGATTATAATGGAACTGCAATGATTCCAGTCTCCAGATAACCAGATGTTTTACTTTACCTTAGATGGTGAAGATTCCGCTGGGGCAGACTCTGGCCGTCTTCGTGGAGGAACAGGAGGGGGGACAGGCACTTCATCAGTGCTCTTGGTTAAACTTATAGATGATACTGAAGCAGATCCTGTAGGATGGTACAATTTTGAAAAGTTCACAGGAATTTTATATCATCAATCCTGCTTATATTTATTAAAAGAAATGTACAGAAGTACCAAAAGCAGAATTCAATAAAGCAACACCCAACGGTACTTCCTTTATTAAAGCAAACTGCTATAAAAGCATGCAGAAATTTCTCAGCAGTTTTCAGAGAAAAAGCTGTCTAAGTTATTCTGTTGTTATACTTCTTGAAGAAAATAACATTTCCATTGTGAATCTATTACTGAAATTTCCTGGGAGAGAGCAAACTATCAAAAACTTTTGGAACGGTAATTTTTGTTAACCTTTTATGATGGGCTCATTTCCCGCACCCCCCGCCCCCACTCATGACTTAGTACAGAATTTCCTTGCCTTCACTGGATAGTCTTTGGGAATACTTTCTGGTCTTAACCACTCTCTCCAGTGTCTCTCCCTGCCACCCTTTGAAAGGATGGCAGGGAGAGACTCTAGTGTCCTGGGGAAGGATCTCCAGTTTGCTTAGGTATCAGCTCTCCTTGGTGGGGAAGCAAAGTCAGGTTCATCACATTCTAATCCAAAATTTTTCATTGTGATGAACGCATTTAAAATGACTGAGGCTATGCTGATAATAAAAACAGAAATTACACTAGAATCTAGTGAACCTGATTTAGGAGTAAATTGATGAACTGGCACTAAAAAGGTAAGTAAAAGCCTCTAATTGTAACCTATCTTACAAACATTTATGATAAGGGCTTAATATAGGCATATAAATAACTACACTTTGAAAAACATTAATGTAAGTTAACCTGTACATCAGCACAATGAAAAAGATGTGAAAAAACACTTAAATGATCATTCGAAATTGTATTTGGCAGGTTTTCTTTCCTTTAAACACTGACAGTTTTAATTTTGTCAATTAAATGTTATAACAAGATAGAACTTAGAGTACTTTGTGTATTGATATTATTTAAATGAGCAACATTCTGATCACCTACCTTTCTTCTTATGAGACTATGTAAGTTAGCTTATAACACTATTTTCCATTGTATACATTCTGAAATCATTTGTATGAAGGACAGCAAAAAACAATCTATTGGCTTAAAATTTATGGGATAGTTGGTGAATTGTTAGTTTACTTTAAAATTAAAAACAAATACCTACACTGGAACTTTATTTTGCTTATCAGTGATGAATATTTAGGTTATATAATACAGATAGTCACAGTGATAAGGTAGCTGTTCTAAAGTCAAATAAGTCATTTGCCTACAGCCTGTGCTGCCCCCAGCCTAAGTGTATTTTGTGACTTAGACACTGCATGTAGCTGCCAACATTCTCATATGCGCATGCATGCTCTTGCTTTTTTTTTTTAAGTTGGGCATTAGAACTCCAGAGTTGGAAATGAGAAATGGTTAAATGTGGAAGCCACCCATATAATAATGTTCTTTCAAAAGAGAAGAAAGGTTTTACAAAAAGCATGAGAATTATATAAGTTTAAGCAAATCATTTATGATCAAAAGATAGTACAAGTGAAGGCCTCACGTCTAAGATGCTGCAAAGCAAGGCACCAATGCTGCCAGACCCAAGACGAGTTTTAGCAGGAAAGGTTACATTTGGTTTAATTTTTAAAGCCAAAGCAAAAATTATGAGTCTTAAACCAAATATACTAACTTGGGCCATGGGGCAGTGTAACTTGGATAAAGACGGTATCGCTGCCTGTGAAAGGAAACAAGAAAAAGTAGATTTTTTTCTTTCATAAATATATTCAATTCATCTGTAAAAATTTATTTATAATAGAAATGTTATTTCTGTCATTCTAGTTTTAAAGAATGATAGAACAGTTTAGCAAAAGCTCATTATTACTTTTGAGAAAAAGAATTAAATTGCATTAATATCATTAGGAATTTCGAAGATTTGTTTTAGATTCACTACTTGATATCATAATAATTAAATGAAAAAGCATTCATGAGAAAACTACAATATCCTTCTATTTCAATGGAAGACTTCCAAAAAATGTATAAACCCAATTTGAGCAAAGAATTCAGTTGGACATACAGAAATATGTCATTCACTAAGGATAATTTTGAAAACCCAAACTTGTGAAAATAAGTAGTAAATAATGAATTTATATTACAAAAATACCATTATTATTATTATTAATATATATATACCTTAGAAAATGTTCTTGGGGCATGTGTTCATCACAAAATAACTACAGCTTGGGATATTACAACAAGCTGCAAGTGATGTAGCTTTTCCCCTTCTATATTTTTAAACACTTAAAATATCATTAAACATTTTTGGTGCTTAGACACATTATTTATACAGGAAACTGATAATTTTTGAATATCTAATTTCAACAATACTAATTCTTTTAAGAAAAAAATTGAAAATTATAAAATGCAAAGCCCTGAGAGCATTTAAGTAGAAAAACTGAGACAAAAGCTAGAGGATCTATACTGGTTCTAAATCAATACAGTCGTTTAGGTTACACCGCCTCACATTACCAACATTCTGAACAGATCATATCTAAGAGGCTAAAGCCATAACTCTAGCATGAGACTGAGCTGATTAATTCAGGTTTCTCTCTCTCATTTTGATTAGGGCTGTTGCTTTTTCTAGCTTCTTTGGTCAGAACAAGTATAATTTATGTCCTAGGTTCAGTCGGCAATTTGACTCCTTATATAGATACAGTGTTTTTGTTTCCCAGACAGCCCTGATTTCAAATAACTTAACCTACTACCTCCTTTCCATATATACTGATATTTATTTGGAGGCTATGGTTACTGAGGGTAGCAATCCAGCGAATTCTAATAAGTTATCTCTCAAAAGATTAAAATTCACTTTTATACTTTTGACATTAAATAATGCTGCTGCTGTGTCAAAGATTCTCTTCACTACAAATGAGATTCTCTTCAGTAACATAACAGGGATTTAAAGGGAGTATCTGCTCCAGTGCTTACTACTTATGTATTTTCCACTTTTTGGGGAAGGAAATAAGTATGCTTTTTGGGGATAAGAATCGAGAACATGGTCATATACTTAGTGCAATATAGGAGTAAAATCAAAACATAAGCTAATGACAGCTACCAACTGTAGGCTTTTAGAAAGAATGATTACACCTACACACACATACTTGTGCACACAGTTGTAGGCTGGGCTTTGGGCTAATGTATATACAGCAAAGGCTTAGATTTATGTGTAAACTTGGGGCACTTTTCTGATTTGTCACTTCAAACTAATTGCTTAGTCTTACTGCCTGGAAAATGCTATAAAAAATTCTTTCAGAATTATACATTATATATCTCAAGAAATATATACTAGGAATTCTTGTCAGCTAGGTACTGAACAAATGTATTGACAGTGACTTAGGGCTGAAATCCAGTTAATCAAAAAGTAGCATCCGCTGGTTAAGTACAAATCCCAGACAACAGATCAGTGATTTCTCCATTGTGGCTGCATGTTAGGCCCTGCTGGAAGGTTTTTAAAAATACTGATGCCCACATGCCAGTGCTGCTCTAGTACAAGCATGGACTGAGCATATAGGTATTTTTTTAAAGCTCTCCAGGGGATTATAACTTTAAGTCAGGGTTGAAACCACTGTTGGACGATAACCTCCAATTTATAATTGAGTCATTCTGAGAATAAAAATAATCATTTTCATATAGAAAAAAATTATATAAATCATGGATAATTTCTTAAATTCATAAAAGCCTATTAAATGCAAATGTATGAGATCAGAAACTAGTCACCTACAACAACCTGCTACAAAGAAAAGCTTTGCATTCCAGCTTAAAATATATCTTTTCTTGTTAAAGTTTTCCCTACTAAGGGATGGGGTAAAGCTCATGTCTAGCACACAGACCAGGCCAGACCCATGGCTCCCTTTTATCATCGCAACCTTCAACAGCAATGTATCAAGAGCACTTCATCCTCCTCTCTCCATGCTAGAGCCACAGATACAAAGCTGGTGGTCTTTCGCCTTTTCCCGGCCACTGTCATCATCACCTGAGAGATGGACCTGGTGAGGGCAAGGTGTGGAGCAGGGCTCTGAATGTGAGCATATGTATAGCAGCACTAGGTAGGTGGCCAGTTTCCTTTCCTCTCTGTGTTCACCACCAAGTTTTCTGTGACCATTCCTGCCCATTCTGTGGTCATCTTTGTGTGAATTTCTATTGCATTTATATCTTCACTCATTTAGCATTTTGTCAGTAAACTAAAACTATACATCGTCTCTGCAATCTTACTGAGAGATGAAAAAAAATCATAGTACAAACAGAATCAAAGCATTTAACCCTGCCTGGCTAAGCATTTAACTATGAGTTTCTTTTATTATGATTATTTTTTTTAATCTCTCAGTAAGATTGCAAGCCTTACCAGAGAAGATGTGTCCAAGCTTATTTAGCAAGAAATGAGATATTGACAGATATTGGCTGAAGAAATTAATCTTTGTTTTTAAAGTAAATTATTTTGGGGGAAAAAACTAAAAAAAAGCAAAACAACTAGTATAACTGATCAAAAAATTCTAGTCAAATTTCGCCTTTTGAAAACCTTAAGCAGTGTCTTTGCTTTGCAATGCCTTTCTACCTCTCCGTACTGAGTGGAACATGTCCAGATGACTTAAAAATGTAGGTACAGCAGCTCTCTCCTGCCAGGCCCTGAGGACAGCAAGGAAGTAGGTATTCGCTGTAGTGGCAACACAATGAGTATCAAGTTGGATGTGCTGGTGACCACTGGGCCCTCCCCCCATTAACACTAGCAGATCTGTTAAGCAGAGTGGGGTCAAAAGCAGATAAGGACCTTTAATATCCATAAATGAGCTTTAAGGAGGGGGTTACCTGAGCTTACAGATGGTTTTGTATTATACTGGCTTTCTTAATTTCAAAATCTGTTATTTTCAATTTTTACTAAGGACAAAAGGAATAGTAACAGGGGTTTCCTTTTATCACAAAGAAAGAGAAACTGAAAAAATCCTCAGGAATAAGATGACGAAGCCTAATTCCTGCTACAGTGGTTTCGCTTGTCCAGCTACTTTAAGTTAATATTATTCCACTGCCACATATGAGAAAACAATGATCCAGAGCACTGCATTCCAAAATGACTCTTTTCCCCTGTTTGACTAATCATTTAAAGATTTAGCACGAGTAGGGAATGAAATAAGTATCTCCTGTTTCGCCACATCTTTAATTTTTAGCTACTTAAATAAGAAAAACAGAATTTGCAGTCGATGGCTTTCATGGGATTTCAATAATTCATTCATGTGGGAATCTTTGTAACACAGACCATAGCCATCTGCTCGAGGAAAAAACCTCTTCAAACAGTTAAATGGGTCATAATAAATAATAATTTTAAGTCAGGTATACTGTAAAAAGTGCTGGTTTTATTTTATTACTTAATTTAGGAGGTTGGCGAGTTGGGGAAACAGTAATATTTTACCTGGTTTTACTTGAACTTATTAAAAATATCTGACAGCCTACTAGTAACATAACATGACTTCGTAATCTTCAGTAGCCAAATAAAGCCAAGATGTAGTAATTCTTAAAACAAACACAGTTTATGTGGTAGAAAAGATAAGACAAACTGATGGACAACTATAAATATATATTCAACACAGGAATAAATAAGTAGTATTCTGGACCAAATCTCAAAATAGTAGAACTCCATAGAGTAATTTTTTTTTTAAACAGATTTCTGAGTTGGAAAAAATCAAAAAGTCTAGTTTAATCCACAGAAGGCACCAAAAAACTGTTTTATCTAAAATCAGAAGGCTCACTAGCAGACTGAGATGACAAACTAGGAGTTAGGAGTACTATGCCAGTGCTTAACTACCTCCCCAACAGTGTCAGGATGCCTCTCAGTATTGGATCCTATTACGTCTAATATTAGGGGAGAACTTGAACTCTACCATGAGCTAAGACAGCCAGTGGAAAGAGCATGTGGAAGTGGTTGTGAAAGGGTTAAAAGCAACTGCATTCAAATTCTGATTTAATAATGAATAAATGAAAAAAGGTTCTGAGATCTCAGTAGAGCTTTAAAGCTCAATATGAAATTGATTTTAAAAATTAATGGCAACAGTGAAGGTAGCCTCTCAAAGGGCTAGGCTGGGCTGTACAGTTTGGTATCCATTAGCCACATGTGCTTATTAAGTGCTTGAATGTGGCTAGTCCAAATTGAGATCTACGTTAAGTATAAAATACATATTGCATTTTGAAGATTTAGGACAAAAACTGAGACTGTGAAATATCTCAGTAAATTTTTATACTGATTTCATGTTTAAATGACAATATTTTGTAATATACTGGGTTAAATAAAATATATTATCGAAATTAATTTCACTTAATTTTTGCATTTTAAAAATGTAGAAGGAACATTTAAAAGTCACATATGGGGCTCATAGTATAAGTATTTCTATTGGACAGCACTGATTTATAAATAGGAAAGGATGAGCGACAGTGACAAATCTGTGAGAGTTGTATGGCTGGGCTTGAAAGCACAGGAGTTTATTAGGCACCATATAGGATGCTGTTGACTGAACAAGGGTTAAGTAGAAGTGTGACTTTGATACACTGTAAAATTAGAAACTACAGGATTTGGTCAGAAAGAAATCATGTAGTGAGCAGTTTCAAATGTAATTTTGGAGGAAACATTTAAAGCATCAGATTGATTAGTCCATGCAGTTTTAGCAGTTATCTTCCTTTCCTCTGGAAGTCAGAGAGGCATTTTCAAATTTGCCAATTGAAAACAAATGCTCAAATGAAATTTCAATTACCAATTTAATTACCAGGCCTATCAGTAAAGTGTAATACATTTAAAGAGCCCTGTTCTAATTTATTTTATACTTTTATAATAATATATTTGGAAATGATATGTGGTTTATCTACAAATTTACCAAAAAAAAAATATATATATATATATATATACACACACACAGATTCTTTTTTACTTCTAGTACATATAATACTAACAGTTACTCAAAGCACTTAAAACTTGAACACCTACTTGAGTGAAAAGGGCTTGAATGATCAGAATCAAATACGCTGCAAACATCTGTGGTACTAGAAGCACCAGAAGCAGGAGGAGGTGTTAACGGTGTCCTTGGAGAATTTGGTGCAGATGCTGTACTTTCTGTTTCACTTTCAGGGATCCTACTATAACTAATTTTCCTTGGCTCTTGCTGCAGAGGTGTGGGATGTCTCATAGTACCTGGTCTTGGGTTTGATGGACGAACACCAGGAGATTTTAGGGGATAGTTGTATTTTTTTGGCTGTAGACATATCAAAAGAAACACAATACTTACAACACCGTTAATGGAAAAGAAGGTTCTATAAATGCCTGGTAAAATTCGATTAATATCCAGGAAAACCATAAACCACTAATACTGATTCAAATCAAAGTATTCAAGTTAAAGAGTTAACACCCCATTTCCATAAAGCCTTGGCTATCTAAATTAGTAGGGAATGAATTTCTTTAAATAACTGAATTTTAATCCTATAAATACCAGAGTATTTGTTATTTCAATATTTCTGATGGAAATCTTTCTAAGATACAGTGAACATTTCTCTGGCTTTTAAAATGGACTGTGTGAAACTAATTTAATCTTGGGATGAAAGCCAAGACCGTTGTTTTAAACTATGATACCTTCAGTTCAGTTCAGTTCAGTCACTCAGTCGTGTCCGACTCTTTGCAACCCCATGAATCACAGCACGCCAGGCTTCCCTGTCCATCACCAACTCCTGGAGTTCATTCAAACTCATGTCCATCGAGTCGGTAATGCCATCCTGCCATCTCATCCTCTGTCGTCCCCTTCTCCTCCTGCCCCCAATCCCTCCCAGCATCAGAGTCTTTTCCAATGAGTCAACTCTTTGCATGAAGTGGCCAAAGTATTGGAGTTTCAGCTTCAGCATCAGTCCTTCCAATGAACACCCAGGAATGATCTCCTTTAGGACGGACTCGTTGGATCTCCTTGCAGTCCAAGGGACTCTCAAGAGTCTTCTCCAACACCACAGTTCAAAAGCATCAATTCTTCAGCACTCAGCTTTCTTCACAGTCCAACTCTCACATTCATACATGACCACTGGAAAAACCATAGCCTTGACTAGACGGACCTTTGTTGGCAAAGTAATGTCTCTGCTTTTCAATATGCTATCTAGGTTGGTCATAACTTTCCTTCCAAGGAGTAAACATCTTTTAATTTCATGGCTGCAATCACCATCTGCAGTGATTCTGGAGCCCAAAAAAATAAAGTCTGACACTGTTTCCACTGTTTCCCCATCTATTTCCCATGAAGTGATGGGACCGGATGCCATGATCTTAGTTTTCTGAACGTTGAGCTTTAAGCCAAATTTTTCACTCTCCTCTTTCACTTTCATCAAGAGGCTTTTGAGTTCCTCTTCGCTTTCTGCCATAAGGGTGGTGTCATCTGCATATCTGAGGTTATTGATATTTCTCCTGGCAATCTTGATTCCAGCTTGTGCTTCTTCCAGCCCAGCGTTTCTCATGATGTACTCTGCATAGAAGTTAAATAAGCAGGGTGACAACATACAGCCCTGACATACTCCTTTTCCTATTTGGAACCAGTGTGTTGTTCCATGTCCAGTTCTAACTGTCGCTTCCTGACCTGCATATAGGTTTCTCAAGAAGCAGGTCAGGTGGTCTGGTATTCCCATCTCTTGAAGAAGTTTTCAGTTTATTGTGATCCACACAGTCAAGGCTTTGGCATAGTCAATAAAACAGAAATAGATGTTTTTCTGGAACTCTCTTGCTTTTTCCATGATCCAGCAGATGTTGGCAATTTGATCTCTGGTTGCTCTGCCTTTTCTAAAACCAGCTTGAACATCTGGAAGTTCATGGTTCACATATTGCTAAAGCCTGGCTTAGAGAACTTTGAGCATTACTTTACTAGCATGTGAGATGACTGCAATTGTGTGGTAGTTTGAGCATTCTTTGGCATTGCCTTTCTTTGGGATTGGAATGAAAACTGACCTTTTCCAGTCCTGTGGCCACTGCTGAGTTTTCCCAATTTGCTGGCATATTGAGTGCAGCACTTTCACAGCATCATCTATCAGGATTTGAAACAGCTCAAATGGAGTTCCATAACCTCCACTAGCTTTGTTTGTAGTGATGTTTTCTAAGGCCCACTTGATTTCACATTCCAGGATGTCTGGCTCTAGGTGAGTGATCACACCATCGTGATTATCTGGGTCGTGAAGATCTTTTTTGTACAGTTCTCTGTGTATTCTTGCCACCTCTTCTTAATATCTTCTGCTTCTGTTAGGTCCATACCATTTATGTCCTTTATTGAGCCCATCTTTGCATGAAATGTTCCCTCAGTATCTCTAATTTTCTCGAAGAGATCTCTAGTCTTTCCCATTCTGTTGTTTTCCTCTATTTCTTTGCATTGATCGCTGAGGAAGGCTTTCTTATCTCTCCTTGCTATTCTTTGGAACTCTGCATTCAGGTATCTGACTATGCGGTAATACAGTGATGCCATCAGGATTATTTACAAATGCATTTTGTAAATGCTATTTACAAATGGATTAAATTGCTTGAGTTCTCACCTGTTTATGCTAGTTTTATGACATTTTTTTTCTTACAGAGTGATTGTTTCTCGATGTCAGTGTATTTCACTGGAGCAGACTATATAGCTAGTTTCAATTTTCTGTTTTTAATCTGTCTTTTGAAATTGTTTTAGGCCTTGAGAAATTTTCTTATAGAGTAACTTCATTAAGCTTTAGTTCACAGACATTATGAGATTTATCTTGGTTACTTAGAAGCCATTTATGTTTCTTCTTGATTCCTGACTTTCTTATGAATAAGAGAGATTATATTCAGAACAGTGAAATGATGATACTGGATATAAATTTGGTCAGGCACTTACAAGTAATAGGAAAGAATGTAAATTTTGTTTCCCCCTCCAAAAAGTATCTTTTGCCAAACCTGTTATTTTTATAGGTAATGATTTATAGTTAAATTCTCATGTCATTACTTTCAAAAAAGTTGTAAGTACATATATTTACTATAAGTGAATCGATATAAATCAGTCAAATTTCCTGCCCTTAAAATAAATAATGAATAACATTTTTCTTTGTCAAAACAAAACTAAAACTTGAAGAAGAAGAAATAATAATTTTATAAATTAATTTTATAAAAAAATAAAATTAATTTTATTCACATTAATGTTAGTGTTCATTTACTTGGAACTAAGTGGACTAATCCTGAGTGTATTTATTAAGGACTTATTCATTATTTTTATCCATTACACATGCACTTCATCCCTGAATGCCTTTATAGAAAACTATAAACCACCAGATAGATGTAGATAACAACCGCAAAAAATATTTAAATGTAAAGGAAATAATATGAATGCTTACAAATCTTGGAAGAGGCTTAGGGTTTCGTGGTTCTATTTCTAGGGATTTGTTGAAAAGATAATCCGTAAATTCTTTTTCCATGCTATTTCCCATTGGATTCAAGTTTTCAAAAAACCTCTAAAATAAATGCAAAGAATTATTATTGTTAAATAATTTACATTCAATTTAAAAGTCATGAAAATAACAAAACATTTTAACACAAAACTGGAATTATTTAAAGTTTTATTTTCCTTTTTCTCTTCTATGAAATAAACCTGACTCTTATCAGGTGGTTATAAACTTAATCAGAAATATGTATCCTCAAAGAATTCAACTTACTTTGATATCTGACTCTACTCGTAAACAGTAAGGCTGATTTTGGTACTGCTGGATCTCGCCTGTTATTTCTGCTACTTTCCTCCTTTTGCTAAAGTTTATAAGCTCTTTTCCATGCCGTTTTAGGACCTCAGGGTTGCCTTCTTCTGTTTTCAAGATATTAGTGAGATAAATTCCTGGAAGATATAATGAAATTATTTCAAGGATAAAAATGGAAAAGGCTAGTTTTTTTCTTTTTCAGTAATTATATTACACCGTACCATCTCAATCATCATAACCCAAGAATTAAAGCACAAATTTCCACTCTATGAAAAAAAACAGGCTAAGTAAATATCAAGAGAAAGGAAGACCAAGTTTAAGAAAATTAATAGATTTACAAGAAGAATAATCAATTTTCCATCTCCCAACAATAATGTCATGGTTTTGTTAATGGAACTTTTAAGAATAACCCATCATTTGACACATATTTTTCGCAAAAGAGGAAAATGTTAAATTCAGAGGATCATATTTTCTGCATAATTATCTCTTGGGGCCCTCAAGAGGTTATTAGGATTTGTAATTCAGAGGTGGTACTGTTTGGATAGGCTTACTCATGAAAATGTGAAATGATCTGCAATCCTATCAAGTACAGGACTACATATAATTTATGTATATTCTGGTCTTCAGTACTTCTAGAGTTATGGTAACCAGGTAGAGTTCCTATTTCCGCATCACTGCAGGCTGTGCAATGGATGAGGAGGAGAATGAACAGAAAAGCAGGCTTTTTAGTTCCTTTCTGTTCTAGCATAAAGGTTCTGGAGCCAGCTCTGCTGCTTTCTAGAGCCAGCTCTGCTGCTTTCTGTTTTTGTAATCTTGTACAAGTTGCTTAACCTCTGTGTGCCTTGGTTTACTCATCTGGGAAATGAGGATAGCAGGGTTGCTGTGTGAAACATTATGAGTTAATTTATCTACAGACTTAGAATAGGGCCTGACAAAAGCAGATGCTTAATTATCTATGGTTGTGATTGTTGATGCTGTTGTTGCTCTTCTTACCCTATCCTCTTATGTCTGCCTTTTCCTCTCAAGTACTATGATGCGTGGGGGGGGAAAAGTGTGTGAATATGAGTTCATTCACTCAGTACACATGTACTGAGTCTCTGCTGTATGCCAAGCACTGCTTTAGGTACTGCAGATACAAAGATGAACAAGATACACAGTTCCTCCCTAAGGAGTTCAGAGCTTTGAATGTGGGCTACTACAGTACGATTTGGTAAGTGCTATATTAATGAGTACTAATGCATAAGATGCTATGAGAACACAAACAAGGTGTGCCTAACTCTGCCTTGAGCTTTTGTTAGAGAAAAAGGCATCACTGATCAAAATATGTTTAAAGTAAGTCTCAAAAAATGAACAGAAGCTTAATAAGTAGAGTAAGATAGCGGGGTGTTCTAAGCAAAGCAGCCATTAAGTTTGAAGACATTGGTCTGTAGTGAAGCTGGAAGGCATACTCAGAATTGGCTAGACTTTAGGGGTTTGGTGTGTGGGGTGGAGGAAGAGGGGCAGGAAATGAGGACAGGCATAGACAAGAGGTTAGTAGTTCTAATCCCTTCTCCACAGCTATACGTTATGTACTGGATGAGAAGAATGAACAAAGTAACAGGCACTTACGTTCTAATCAGAGATAAGTGGTTCTAAATGAGTTTATGGTAGAGGAACTGCATGGCTTGTGGGATTCTAGTTCCCTGACCAGGGATAGAATTCAGGTCCTTCGCTGTGAGGGCAGCAGAGTCCTAACTACTGGACCACCAGCGAATTCCTGAAGCAAAACTTTTAAATACTAGAATTTTTGGCTATCTTCTTCGAAAGATTAAATGACTCACAACCAATAGTGAACAAGTTAGCAATAATGAAATATGATAGATATCAGTGCTTGTCTGGTTCTAGAAAGTATTCAGTTATTAAGTGTATTGGTTACTTGGTTATTTCTCAGCACGACTATGCATTCTAATAAGTCCAGGCTCTTTTATTTTTCATATCTCCTATCACTGCCTCCTTTACTTGCAGTCAGTTATATTCTCCTTCACACTAAGTCACTCCAGTATTCATGCCTGGAGAATCCCATGGACAGAGGAGCCTGGCAGGCTACAGTCCATGGGTTCACAAAGAGTTGGACACGAATGAAGTGAGTTAGCACGCACTATGCTAAGTTGCATGATCCACTTAGCTCAGTGTTCAGTCTGACAAACGTCCATGACAGTACACATGATTAATGACAGCCAAAATTAACTTTCCATACTCCATACTAGCCACAAATTGATGGCCCAATTGTGAAGAGTTTGTGGGTCAGGAAGAGACCCCCTTTTTTTTATTAAAGAGCTTAGGTTTTATTCACTAGGTAATTAGGAGATTAAAGCATCTTTACATTCTAGAACGATTTCTCTGGAGTTAAGAAAGAGTTAATACTAGAAGGAGGAAGCTCAGTAGTCCTCGGTGAGATAATGAGGGTCCACAGGGATAGAGTGGACTGCATAAATATTTAAGAGGTAGAACCCACAAGAACTGGTTAACTGGTTTGGGCAGAGGTTGGCACAGTGAGAATGAAGACTCTCAACTTTGTGCTTGAGGGTCTGACTGGGTGATGGTATAATGACTGACCTGGGGAACATGCAGATAAGAAGTTATGGGATATTGTAGGTGTTAAAAGTATACTTGAATTAAGTTGTGAAAATGCTTATAAGTAGCATTCTGAGACAGTCCAGAATAAAATTTGGAAATTATGACAAATAAATTGCTAGTTAAAAGGAGAACAAATGATTTGAGACATGGTATTTAGATTTTGTTGATCATAAACTATCAGTAAAAAATGTTTAAGCATGCATGTTTGTTTATATATATGTATACACACATATATGATAGAAAATGTACTGCACATATATATATATATGACCTGAATATTATAAACTGTTAAGGCTTAATTTAAAAAAAAAAACAAACAAACATCATTTTACATACCTGCTCTGAAGTCAGCTGTTGTAGGGAGGGGAAAAGCAGAGCATTATGACAAATAATGAAGAGGGGTGAGGTTTCTGGGAAAAAGTGGCTGCTCAGGGTTCCCACAACACTTTGTTGATGCTCTGACTTACATGTTTCTACAATAGTGGTATATTTACTACACAGCACTGTAACTTATTTTCCTGCTCTTTCAAGGGAGCTTATTGAGGATAAGACTGTTTTACTTGTCCCTCTATTCTCAACACCTAGTCCTGGTTCTGGCACATACAGGCATTCAACTGATGTGTCTGAATGAATAAACGCAGCACATTATTTCAGAACAGAAATGAAAGCATTTGCAAACTAGAGCAGGATATAAGAGACATATAGTCAATTCTAAAATGGCAGGAAAGCAAGAGTGAAGAGGAAGCAAACCAACCAGAAACAGGGGTAGGACACAAAATCAAAGCTGTGTAAAAGGAAGAGCAGAGCCGAGGCTGTGGGCTTAGAATTTTGTTTAGAGAGGTGAGACTTGGTTGAGGTAGGAATCTACCACGCATCCTATTACCTGAGAGGAAATGTTAGTCTGCCCATATATATGCATTCTATCTGTGAGTAGAACCTTTTAGTGTATGGAGAAAAATTGGGATGTAGACCCGTAGCCTGGTGTAACCTTGGAAGGAGAAACTGCCTGATTTTTATCTTTCTGTAAATAGAGCAGTGCCAGCCAAAAAAAACTGAGTAACAAATTCTGATAAGACGATAAAGAAATTAAGTGTCAGGTAGATACTACCCTTGACCCTCTTAATAGAGGGGAAAAATCTAGTAACAGGGACCACAGGATATCACGAATAGCACGATTATAAGTTTAGCAAGTGTACTGAATGACTACGTATATTTCATTTTTTTCTAAGCACCTGACATAGTTCCTGATACTTAGGTACTCAAGAAACATTTGTAGACAGGTTGAATGAAATAAACATCAGACCTAAGGTCCTTCTTAGGTTCCTTTGTTTATGAACTGGCACCAGTTACCACACTTAAAAGTAAATGCATGGACTTCATTGTTTTATCAGGAAGAGAAAATAAATGAACTCAACAATTTTATCAATAATTTATGGGGGAAAATCCTCAGAAGACAGAATAAATTAATAATGATAAAAAGTCATGAATGACATAAAACTATAAAATCAGGGAGAATAATTATGTTTCAGCTTTGTTTTGAAGAAAAACTCAGTATGTAAAACAAACAGTAAAAATAGAAATGGTAAAATATATTGCAAACAGGAGCAAATTCAAAAGTTTCATTTTAATAGACAGAATGCTAGTACTTTAAAATACCTAAATGAGACAACTGTGTAGCAAAAACACAAAACAAAACTGAATCAGAAAGAAAATTAGGGAAGAAATGAAAATGTTATTATAGAATTACATGATACAAAATATTCTAGGCCCAGATGATTTTTCTGTTGGAATATTTCAAAATTTAAAGGCTAGATCATTTTATGACATCCTGGAATAAAATAATATGGAAAGCTTCTAAACCTTTGTTACAAAGTAAATATAACCATAATAACAAAAGCTGATAAATATAGTATAAGAAGAGAAACCACAGAGCAATCTCATTTACAAAGATGGATGCAAAAATCCTAAATAAAATGATAATGCATAGAATTCATTTGTATATTTAACAGATTACTCCACTATGAACAAATTAAGGCTCAATGTTAATAAACAGAAAGTTTCAGTATTAGCAAACTTGTAATTTTAATTTGTTAAACAAGAAAAATCATTTGCTCTCAGATAGAAAATTACTTAAAACAGTAAATGTATATTGCCAATAAAAACGCAGTAGAAAACTATAAAGAGAAATTTTCTAAACACAGTAAACAGCATCGAATCAAGCAAACAGCAAAATTATACCTATCCCTGTTGAAATGGAGATTAAAACAGAACTTCTTATTTTTATTATCATTTAACCTTTGTTTGGGAAGTTATTAATGCTATAAGGCTTAACACAAATAAGATCAAAGGAAGAGCCACTATTATTATTCTAGATATGATTACATATTTAGAAAATCTCCTGAAATGACTAATTCCTGGAATTAAGGGAAATTGACTATTAAAAAAATAAATACCATTCATAATTAAAAATACCTAAGGAAAAAACTAAATATCATATATATACATCCTTTCCAAATTGATTGATCATTCCAGCTGTATTTTGGGGAATTACCCCCTCATTCCCAAGTTCATTTGGAAAAATAAAGAGACAAAATTGGCAAAGAAACTACTGAAGAAACAAAGACAAGCCAACTTTATCATATATGACAATATTTTAAATATAAAGCAGAATTTTGGGGGTTTTTTGGTCCTGCTACTTTGGCTTCTGAGATCTTAGTTCTTCCACCAGGGATTGAACCCTGGGGCCCTGGCAGTGAGAGCTCCAAGTCTTAACCACCGGATTGCCAAGGAATTCCCTAAAGCAAGATATCTTATCCTTGGTACTGCTGACCTTTTAAACTGGTTATTTCTTTGTTGTGGAGGACTGTCCTGTGCACTGAAGAATGTTAGCAATATTCCTGTCTATATTGAAAAATTAAAAAAAAATGTCTCTAGACACTGCTAAATGTTCCTTGGAGGGCAAAAACTGCCCTGGATGAGAATCATGGATTATAAAGTGCCAGTCATTAAGACTGGGGCACAAGGATAAGAAGTTAATGGGACGGACCTAGAGATTATTGTACTAAGTGAAAGTAGTTGGACAGAGAATGACAGGTATCATATGATATCATTCATATGTGGAACCTAATTTTAAAAAAGATACAAATGAACTTATTGACAAAACAGAAACAGACATACAGATATTGAAAACAAACTTAAGGGTTATCAAAGGGGAAATGCTGGAGGGAGGGATAAATCAGGAGCTTGGGATGAACATGTACTCATTACTATATATGATAGATAAGCAACAAGGACCTACTGTAGAGCACAGGGAACTCTACTTAACCTTCTGTGATAACCTATATGAGAAAAGGATCTAGAAAAGGATGATATGTGTATGTATATAACTGAATCACTTTGCTGTATACCTGAAACTAACATGACACTGTAAATCAACTCTACTTCAATAAAATTAAAATAATATAAAAAGAATTTAATGGGGAATATTTTTTTTTAAAGAAGGGGGTACAATATGTAAATGGGAATAAAGAAAACTTATTCAATAAACTAGGGTCAACAAATAAAGAATTGGTGGAGAAATAAATTTGAGTATTTCATGATATCTAAAAGAGATTTCAACTTGATTAAACAGTTAAATATAATTTTATAGGTCAAGTCATAAAGCCAGGAGAAAATATGACTGAATATTAAATTTCTAAACTGGAAGAACTTCCTAAGGTTAGAAACAATAGAAATCATAATGGGGAAAATGAACAGATTATAGAATTTAAAAAATACTGTATTTCAAAGAATAAAAACTAAAAGGCAGATTGGTAAAAATATCTAGCTCAAGAAATATCCAGCTAGATATAAATTATCTAGCTAGATTGGCTTTACAGCTCGAGAAAATATTCTCAAATCCAAAAAATAGGCAAAAATATGAAGATATTCATTATAACATTATTTAGGAAAGCAAAAAAGATAGACACAACACACGCGGACGCGTCAGGTCATAGGGTAATGGTTAAATAAACTGTCATAACAACTTTAAAAAACGTCATGTAGCCATGAGAAATGGTAATTATGAAGACTAAAAAAACACCATACATTTGGGACATGGTAAGTGAAAAAAGAAAACCCTGTGTACATGTCACACAATTACAACTATATACAATATGTATAGGACAAAGATTAAAAGCAAATACAAAAATGGTTATTAGAAAGCCTGAACAAAGATGTTAACTGAAAAAATACCAGGACATAACAATGTTACATGCAGTATAACTTAAAACTATATAGAAAATATACAAATAGAGATAAGGGAAAGGCTAGAAGAAAATATACCATATACTAAAAAGATTAAACACCACATATGTAATTGAGGTCATAATTTTTGTAAGTATTTAGAGGAAGAATCACCAGAGCATACATCCTAGCACAGAAAAGAAACCAGTGTGAAAGAGATACTGCTGCTGCTAAGTCACTTCAGTCGTGTCCGACTCTTGTGCGACCCCATAGACGGCAGCCCACCAGGCTCCCCCATCCCTGGGATTCTCCAGGCAAGAACACTGGAGTGGGTTGCCATTTCCTTCTCCAATGCATGAAAGTGAAAACTGAAAGTGAAGTCGCTCAGTCGTGTCTGACTCTTGGCGACCCCATGGACTGCACCCTACCAGGCTCCTCCGTCCATGGGATTTTCCAGGCAAGAGTACTGGAGTGGGGTGCCACTGCCTTCTCTGGAAAGAGATACTAAAGATATAAAATACAGGAAATAAATGATGGAATAAGAGAGAGAAACCTATCAGAAGGGAGAAGATTTAGATGGTTGGTAGGTTTCAGTCTTAACAGAAAGAAAAGGCACTACTTTCTTTCCTCTTGTGCAGAAGAGAGGGAAAAAGAGTAGGTAAAATTTTGATGTGTAGAAAGAACGTGTGGGCCCTAAGGCACATTATTTTTAGCCATGTGAAAAAAACTGTATATAAGAAGCATGGTTATAAATATGGGTAAATATGGTCATGCCTCTTCTGCAGAGTGTCTGGTTTATTAAAAGTCAATAAAAAAGACTTCTATGAATATTAAAACCGAAGTAAGCATTATACAATACTGAATGGCTGCCCATTATGGAAATAAAAAGTAGAATGTACATATTAAGCTTGATCTTAAAGTCCTCACAGAGAAAAATTCTAAGGGGATTCAGGTGCTAAATATTTGTTAAGTATTTTCAGCTGGTATATTAGACATGTGTATACTCAGTCACTTAATGAAAAACTGTCTTAGAAACATGATAAAAATTTAAGAAGAAATGCTCACCAAAGAAAGGCACACATGGTGGATTAATAGACCTGAGTTTTGCCAAATATTTCTTATAGTGATCTTCACTTAGTTCATGAGCTTCTTCTAAAATTTTCTTTTGGCGACTTGGTATTTGCTACAAGAAAAAAAAATATTTAGGGAATATAAATTTAGAAAAGGAATCACAGATTTTGCCCCAAAATGCCAGGCTTACAGTAAAAAAGCCCAAACATAACAGTATCAGTTTGACTCTAAGAATGATAACACTGCTTCAAGAAGACTGTCTTCATAGACTCTAGTACAATCTTAAAGAAGTGTGTGTATGTAAGAAAAATCTAGTTTATCTTGCCATTCCTCAATTATCTGAGCATTTTATTATACATTATATTACAAATCAGATGCTGAAATCTTTTTCTAACTTAGGCTAGGACCTGTGAATGTATTTTAATGAGGTTGCCTAATTTAAAAAGAGCACACCAATTCAATAAAAATTTAGATAATTACATCATTTTGGCTGTTACTGAAAAGATAGATGTGTCTCTAAAGATCATAATTGTTAAAATCCTGATCCTTAGAATGGGGAATGGAAGTTCATTTAAAAAAACACCTTTGCAAACCTACCTCAAACGTGTGGTCTAGTCTGTAAACAGGGGATGAGTTCATAGCACTGACAACCTCAAGAACACCATTGAAGTTGTTGAGCTCTTGGAACACTTGTAGAATCTCAATTATTCGACTCACCACAGCTACTCTTTCTTCTAAGTTTTCAGTTTCTACAATACATCTGGGAATCAAAGACAAAAAGTGAATTAAAATGTTTGTAGTTTTCCCAACAAAGGTATGATTTAAAGAATTTACCAAATAAAATGGAGTGGAGGGTAGCTATAGTATAACAATAGAGAGTATGTATGCAGGGTGGCAGGTAAATAGTAGGTGAATAGAAGGAAATGCTTTCAGTCAGGCATGCTGCTCTTCTTGTTTTCCAGGCCAAATCAGTCAATCATTTTTCCTACTGTATTTGGTGAGTTTGCTCTCAGCACTGGAGTTCTCCTAGGTGGCTCAGCAGGTAAAGAATCTGCCTCCCAACACAGGAGATGTGGGAGACGCGGGTTCAATCCCTGAACGGGGAAGATCCCCTGGAGTAGGAAATGGCAACTCACTACAGTATTCTTGCTAGGCAAATTCCATGGACAGAGGAGCCTGGTGGGCTACAGTCCACGGGGTCGCAAAGAGTCAGACAGGAGTGAGTACGAGCACAATGTCTATCATTTTGTTGAATGGATGCTGGTCTTCAGGATGTGGGTGTGTTCTAGGGAAATTTATTCTCAAATTTTGTAATTCTCTGACTCTTATTCTTCATCTAATCGTAAGATTTTAGTGATCAATGCTCAATTTTTTTGATATGTAGGAATAATTAGCTACATTTCTAAGAACAGCTCTTGAGATAAGCACTATAATGTTAAAAAGTGACTTTTACAATTAAGCATAAAATTTTAAAAATCAGAAAGAATAAAGAAGTCAATGAAAACAAAAGCTCTTTATATTTAAAAGCCAAGAATCCTTGGAAAGTATATATATCCAAGTAAAAAGAAGCTATGCTCAAAAAAAGAATTCCTCAGTGAGCATTTATTCTCTATTTCTAACATCTGAGAGAATTTTTAATCTACTACTCACTTATCGGTAAAGAAAATAATATTTTAAACTTGGTTTTCAATGGCTGTTCTGTCCTGTCTGACTTTTTGCACCCCTATATATTACAGCCTGCTGGGCTCCTCTGTCCATGGAGTTGTCCAGGCAAGAATACTGGAGTGAGTAGCCATTCCCCTCTCCAGAGGTTTTCAATAATGTAATATTAAACAAATCAATCTAAGAAAAAATAAAATACACATATGGAAAAATAAATATAAACCAATATTAAATATTAACAAAAATGTAAAGTTGCAGATTACACTATTCTCTGATGAGGCTGATCTAACACAATGAAAACAAAACACTGCAAAATTATCAAAATAAACTTGCCTTATTATCAAATTAAATATGTTTATGCATTAAAACATTAGCCAGATGTCTATAAATATATCATCTATTGGTTAACTATTTTTCTGGACATTTTAAAAGGCATGATACCAGTATAATATATTTACATCTTTTAAAAAACGATTTGAGTCGCTATTAACTAGGTATACAAAATGAGGCCACCTGGGGAGCTTTTGTAAAAACCAGGTAGGTCTGGGGTGGTTTCTCGAGACGTGATTTCAATTCTAATGCACATCTATGGCCAAAAACCACTGTGGCAAGTGAACAAGAACCTCTTCCACTGAAAAGGCAGAAACTGGACCCCTTATACAATGTTAACGGTGAGAATGCAGAATGATGTAGTCGCTATAGAAAACAGTATGGCAGATCCTCAACAACAACAACAAATATTCGAAAATAGGACTTTCCCGTGATCAGCAATCCTGCTTCTAGGTATTTATCCAAAACTACTGCAATCAGTATCTCAAAGAGATATTAGCACTCCCATGTTCATTCCAACACTGTTCGCAGTAGCCAAATACGGAAACAACCTAAATGTCCATCTACAAATGAAAGAATAAAGAAAACAAGAAATAGATGTACAATGGAGTATTATTCAGTCTTAAAAAGGAAATAAAAAAATGAACACTGAGGACATTATGCTACGTGAAATAAGCGAGTGGTAGAAGGACAACTATTGCATGATTCTACGTATGTGAGGTATCTAAAAAAAAAACAACTTATAGAATCAAAGAATAAAATGATGGTTCCCAGGGGAACCAGGAAAATGGTGAGTTGCTTATCAATGTATAAATTTTCATGCTGATTAGCACTTATTTACACAAGATAAAGAAGTTCTACAGATATGCTGTACAACATTATGCCTACAGATAACAATATTGTATTTATACATTGAAAAAAATCTTACCACAATTAAAAAAACAAAAGAGAAAAGAAAAAGAAATGGCTGCCTTCTCAGCAATCTATTAAAAATAGGACAGAGATGGAAACTGTCTGTAGGTCTTATGAGTTATGTTTCCTCTTTACAGACATAACTTAACTATTATGATGGAAAAGAGCCTTTGCAATTGAAGTATAGTTATTTGAGTTGATAAAGAAGAAATCAGGAAGCAACACTTAGAGGGCAAACTCCAAAGTTTTACTTTTTAGAGGCTAAGAAGTAAAATAAATAAATAAAAGGAAGTCAGAACTTTCAGAGGAGTTATTTCTCTTTAGGAATTGCTTTCTGGTCTTTACCCACACTATAGCTCCAGTCATTCCCTATGTCACTGGTCTCTTGTTCTGATAATGCCAATATGATCTGTGCAAATTTCACATCACCCTTATAAAACATGGGTCAAGATCATAAAAAATATGGCCAGTACATAAAACTCTTATTTCCAGTTCCAATTAAAAAACTGTATTGAGATTCTGGACTTCTGACATGACAAGAAGTTATGCTTCCTTACTCCTCAGGGACACTGGTGAAAATTATATAAGTTTTAGCAGTCTCTAGAAATGGCCCTAAAAGTAAACAGCAAGTAAAGAAACATCTATTCAGGAAATTTACAATTCAGTAAGAGAGGCAAGAGTCTGCTTCCTCAGAGAACCTTGCAGAGGTGGGGGGTGGGGGGACACAATTAGACAGCCAAAACCAGGGGCCCCATCTCCTTTGACATCTAAAATGTCAAGACTCAATGGGGGAGAAAAAAACAGGGAATGGTAAACTGCCTGTAAGACAGATCTGATAAGTCAGATTAAACAACAACAACAAAAAAGATTTCAAAGGAGTCATTCTGAATTTATTCACAGAACTAAAGGGGAGTATGATTTAAAAAGCAAAGTGGTGGGGGGTGCTGATGACAGTGTGCATCAATAGGAGTGTCCTAAAAAACACAGGAATTGCAGAAGAAACCAAATGGAAACTCTGGATTTGAAAAATATGATAATTAAAATAAAAATTTTACTAGAGCGACTCAATAGTCAGTTTGAACTGGCAGAAGAAATAAAAAGTTAAACTTATAGAGGTATTGTTTTTCAAAAATGAAGACAAAGTAAAGATTTTTCAATATAAACAAGAACTAAGAGAATTGTTGCTAACAGACCCACCATATAAGAAGTGCTAACTTAGGTTCTTCAAGCTAAAGGCAAGTAACCCCAGACAGCAGTGTGAATCCACACAAACAACACTGCTAAAGGTAATTAGTTAATTATAAAAAACGCTGTAAATGCCTATTTTTTCCTCAATGTTTTTTAAAACTGATTTTAAAAAACAACTGGATAAAATAATATGTATGTAATGTATTGTTGGGTCTATAACGCATAGAAATGTAACGTACGTGAAATACATTGCCAATAAGAGAGCAAAGCTGGGAAGGGCTAAGAAAATAATACCAATGCACTGCTAGATCTACATCGTTAATTATATGTAGTACATGTTACAATACCACAAAAGGGGGGTAGTGAAGAGAGCTATAGAGGAGTAACATTTTTATATATCACTGGAATTCGGGTATAATCTGAAACTAATTCTGTTATGATGCATGTGGCAAACCTAAAAGGCAATCATTAACAACAACAAAAACACTTAAAATGCTGTTTTAGAAAAATATTCACCAACTGTCAAAGAAAGGCAGAACAGAGGAACAACAACAAACACATGAGACACGGAAATAAAACTGCAGTGAAATTTATAACATCACTGACTGTTACAAAAGTAAGAAGATCGGTAAGACTTACTTCTCAAACCACAGAGTGAGATTAGTGGTGTGCCGGATCATTTTCAGAAGATTAGGAGAATTAATTTCTTTGTCTTCTTTTGTCCACACACTTCCAACTAATTCTGATGGCTGTACAGCTCTAAAATCATCAAGACATAATTCTGCATGATACTTTTCCCTCTAGTATACTGTTTTATCAAGTGAGATAAAAGGTTTACGAAAACAAGGTAAAACAAAAGCATTATAATTCTGCATTTTTTCCATTGATTTAAAAAAATTTTGTATGCATGTACCTGTGTACTCTTTTTATTGCTTTAGAGCAGTATTTTGCTTTGGGCATGGGTGGGGTTTCTTCACAGTGTCTTTCCCAGCACTTATAAATATTATCTAACAAATGAGGGTAAGAAAGTAGTTTGGGATAATTCTTTTAAATAATGATATAATAATTGAGGGTATAGTAATTGCTGCAATTCATAAATCTCCCCAAGGAAGGGAAAAAACTCTCTTAGGAGGAGTCTTGGGAAAGAAAAACAAAAGGTTCTAACACTGATTTTGGGAATAGTGATGATCTTTGGTGGGAAACCTATACATTTAGTTTCCTTTTCCATTTAGTTATTAAAAAAATAAACAGCTTGAAATCAAAAAAGTCTAAATTTAAAACTAGAAACAGGCATGTTTTTTGAGATTAGCAGCTATGCTGCTGCTGCTAAGTCGCTTCAGTCATGTCTGACTCTGTGCGACCCCATAGATGGCAGCCTACGAGGCTCCCCCGTCCCTGGGATTCTCCAGGCAAGAACACTGGAGTGGGTTGCCATTTCCTTCTCCAGTGCATGAAAGTGAAAAGTGAAAGTGAAGTCGCTGAGTCATGTCCGACTCTTAGCGACCTCATGGACTGCAGCCTACCAGGCTTCTCTGTCCATGGGATTTTCCAGGCAAGAGTACTGGAGTGGGGTGCCATTGCCTTCTCCGTTAGCAGCTATATCAATGTATAAAAACTAAAAAAGGTTAAATGGCTATGACTTAAGTTCATAATGACAATGGTGCTATCTCACTCACTGAGCCCTTACTCTGTGTGGGGCAATGTGCTAAGTGCTATAAATATATGGACTATTCTAAACCTTGCACAACAGCTCTAGGAGTAGGTGCCATCATTAACTCCATTTACTCTTGAGGAAACTAAGCAGCAGAGGAGTAAGTCACACAAGATCAAAGTTGCCCGAGGATACGAAGTTAGCAAATGACTTTAGTAGATTCACTAACTAGGGGCGACTGCATAGAGAGAGAAGCTATAAACCCAGCTAGAGCAAAGGTGATCAAGGAGTAAAAGAAGAGGCGTCTTCTATACAGAAGGCCTTCTCACAAGACACTTGGTGTACTATCTCATTATGTCTTATAATAATCCTACACGCCAGAAATCAGATTTCATTTTGAAAGTTAACTCATTTGAAATGATTTTTCAGCTTGAACATCAAATTACATACCGATATAGATCTGATTCAAGTAAAGTGAGTTGTCGAGCAATTTCTATTGGGTGTAAGGTGAGCAGGTCAAAAGTCTCGATGTGCCCAGGTCTGCTTATATGCCACTCAACCGTAGGAGGTGAACTCTGAAATGTAATATTATGACCTGGTCCATTGTCTCTGGCAATTTTTTTCCTTTGGATTATTTTAGTGATGGATTCAACCCATTTTTTCATTGCTTTACCTGAAATAACATTATATGAAAAGTAACATTTAAGTATTTTACTCAATATTTTATTTAAAAAAGTTTAAAATCATATAAATGATACCTGAATATATCTTTGTTATAAAAAGTTCAAACAACCAAAATTTAAAAATGAAGTTCCCCTTCACCATTTCCCTGTTTCCTATCCTAGTCTCATTTTTCTTCATGTGGCTAACCATTTATTAATAGTTTGGTATATATTCTTCCACATCCTTTTTAAATAAAATGAGAAAGTAATTTATTTGCAGAAAATTTTCACTTCTATTGTTCTAAACTTTAGCTGAAAATATTATTTTATAATCCTCTCCAAAAAAGATATCTTACACAAATAAGATTTATAATGATAGGATCATACAACATTAGCTGTTAACCTAACAAACTGCATTTTATAAACCAAACAGCGCCATAGGACTGATTCCTTCCTTTTGTGTGTTTTTCATGTGGCTTTGTTTTGCACTAGGCATGAAAGTACTATTATTTAATCCCTTATTTTTCGATTCTCATTTAAAGTGTACAGTGGAAATAGAAACAAGTTTGTCGAGGACATTTTTAGAAATAAAAGGGGAACTGGAGATCATCAATCTTAGCTTGTCGTGTTACTGAAGTCTAAAGAATCAAAATTATTTCACCCATTTATCTAACAAATGGCAAGAGTTCAGAAGAGAACTCTTGTTTCTCCGGTCTCAGTTCAATAAACGCTGCTGATTCTCTGTATGTTATGCACTATTTACCTAACTGTTTCCCAGTCAACCTCCATTGTGGTGTTACTACAACAGTTTCTAATTGTCCTCTGGTACACATACTTTCAGATGTGTAAAAACAGCATAAATTGAGACTCTTTCTATCCAAGTCCAAAATAATCAGTAAGTTGATTTACTAAACGAAAATTCACTGGATCAACAGGATCATTATTAAACAATTTGTAGGTCAAAAACATTTGATGAAAAAATTTAACTTTTCCAGTTGATTATGCTGGCATTATTATAAATACCTCTAAACTACAGTGAGTAGTGATGTTAGTTGATAGTCACCATACTTTTATTACATATAAAACTAAGGCACTTAAAAAAAAGAAAATACCTCTTACGGTTCCAATAAATTCCTCCATTCGCTGCAAAAGATCTGCATCTCTTTCAAAATCATAGAAGTGGTGCTCTACCCAGTGCCGACATACATTTAATACTCTGTGGTATTAACACAGAAGAAGAATTGAACTATATGGGAACTCAAACATAAACATTTATCACAATGAGAGGTATAAATGAAAACACAGTAACTCAACAAATTAAATACAGATGACCCTTGAATAACAGGGTTTGAACTGCACGGCTCCAGGTGTAATTTTTTTTCCCCCACTAAATCTATACCACAGTGTAGTACCCTAGGCAGGTGGTTCAATCTGTGGATGTAGAACCAAGGATTCAGAGGGCTGACTGTAAACTGGATTTTCCACCCTGCTGACGGTCAGTGTCCCTAACCCCCATGGTGTTCCAGGGTCAACTTTAATCTTGTAAGTGGCTTATCACCTTCAAAATTCTATTTTAATTAACACTTACACAGTAATTTCTGATAACTTCTCTTTACTTCACTCATTTTACATGTTACTTCCTCCTTGCTTGGGAAAGATCTTATTTACTTTAATTCTGAAACAAAAGTTCAACGAAGACTTATTTACTTATTTATTTTAATGCTTACCGCAGCTGCACAGGCTGTATATATTCTTTTCTAAATCTCTTTAGTTCTGCACTCAAGGGTTGATCCCCATTCTCTATAGCGATGCGATCAGCTTCTGTTGGCTCAGGCTCTGGAATTTCAAACCTAACATAAAATAGAACAAACTAATGAAAAGATCAATTATATCAAATTATGCCAACAGAAAACTATAAATCTTTTCACTAGTCAGCACAATTAAGAAAGCACTGTAAAAATTACTAAGGATATACACAACAGTGAAAACAAATGAGGTATCTATAATGTAAAGACTAATTTTTTAAAAAGAAATGAATACTTGCTAAGATAAATAAAACTAGAAATGTAATAAGGAATAAAGAATATATGCAATGTCTAAAAAATAGGTATGATTATAAAGGTAAGGGAATGATATTAATTTTGGGCTTGTGTAATTACTCTAAATAAGCTAACATAAACTTTTTTAATGGTAAGTTTTGAAAAGTTGAGTGCCCTTTGGTTAGAAACACTTGTCTTGATTATAGTACTTGTTCACTCCATTCTCTTCAACATGTGGTATATTAAAAAAATTCTATTTAGAACATTTAGATCATTAAAAATTCAATTTCCAGAGCCTAAATTCTACATTTTTATAGTTCTTTAACCTGGTTAATTCTATAAATTTGAAATTTCACATACTGAGTTTCCATGTAAAAAATATTTTTATATTTAAATAATCAAAGCTAACATAGTAATATAAAACAAATGGTCTTCCAAGATATTTTCTTCTTAAAGTATTCTTGAACTAAAATGTAAAGCTCATTCAAAATATTTCTAAATCTTAGCTCAATCTCATTAAAAAAAGAACAAAGAACTTAAACATTTTAAAATGACAGACCTTTCTATTATAAGACTCAGTAGTTCTTGAGGTTTACAAAAGGATCTATATGTTGTAAGAAATGTCCGAACAAAATTGGGATCTATGAAGAAAAAGGAAAAATATCTTATTAAAACCTTTTATGAAGAATGATTAAAATTATTATTTACATTTCCAAAAGAGATTAAATAGTCAGCTCTTAAAGTCCCAAAGTGTTTTGACCACACAGGGTGCTTTGGACTTTGTAATCAATTGCTAGCTTTAGTTTCTTCCTAAATTAGTGGAAAAATCATTGACACTAAAATTTTACATCAACTTGTTTCTTGACCTCTGCACACTCTGACTAGCTGATATTAAAACTCATTATTGACCACAGGAATGCAAAGGGAAGAAAGGCAAAGCACAGAAGCAAGTTTCTACATGCTACCTGGATCTCAGAGCATCATCAGGTGGTTTCTCTCTTTCAAAAACACAGAGGCCACAGCAATAACCCATTACTTTTCCCTGCCATCCAGACTAATTTATCTAGGATTAGTTATCTAGATTTCTTTAAATCATGTCAACAGAGCATTCAACTGGAGATTAGATCTTATAATGTCGTTGATTAAGTTAAATTCAGTTTCTAAATTGTTTTATTTCCTAGAGGTCTTAATTAAAACCGCTAAAAGATGCTTACAAATAAACACCTGTAAGTTATTAAAACTATTCAATGTATGACAATATGTTGATTTGGCTCTGTTTACAACTTTTAATTACTTGCACTGCAAATAGACACAATGAGGGGGCTTTCCTGGTGGCTAAAGGCTGGACAAGACTGAGTGAGCATACACACAGACACAATTAGAGTTTCACCATAAGAGCCCAAGTCTTCAACTGCTTCCACGAAAAGGACCTACTTTTCATTCATACGTCCATGAAAGCACCTGCTTTTCATTCATCGTAAAGCAGGAAGCTGACCGAGTGTGCCCTGCCTATCCTAGTCTCGGACAGTATTCTCCCAACCTGTGGAGAAAGGCTGCTGTCACCAGCACGAGAGACCTGGTGGCTGGGGGACAACTTCCCATAACGGGGAAAAAAAACCACTCACCAGTCATTGTAACTCAAATTTCACCAATGTCCACATTTAGGTGTTAAGAGTCTTTAAAAAGGAGGAGGGGAGAATTCAGTAACTTGCGTTTTTTATTGGGAGTATCCTTTTCCTATTTCACATCACTATGGAATGGTAAGCTCTAATTTAATGATAAATTTATTGAGAGTAGCAACTAAATTTATTTTTGTTAGGCTACATACTATGGGTTCTTTATAAGAAATACTATATCTTTTATTAGCATAGAATATAGCAAGAATCAGAATTTATTTGCGTGGAAAACCTCTATTTAGTCTGACTTTTGTCTGATTAAGAATCACCCTAAATTTAGCCTGAAAGTAAAATAACTATATTAATTTCCCACCTGCCAAAATAAAATTCATGGATTTATCATAAAAATCTATTTCCAATATACTGGTATATGTGGTCATCAAGATAATGACCCGATTTAAATATCAGACAACCCTGAATTTAAGATTATAATACTTTAAGTTAGAGAAAAATTTACATAATAAAATATATTCATTTTAAATCCCCTCTTCTCCTTTAGCTTCATACCTTCTGAGGCTAGAGTGGGTTACTGATAAAAGTAATTTAAACAGATACAATCCTTTAGTAATTTCCTCTCTGTTGGTATTTTATTGTTTGTCTTCAGTTACAGAGTTCCTCAAACGTTAAAGACTAATGTCTCAACCAGAAGAAAAGATTTTAAAACAGAAGGCTGTACAAGATTTTAAAACAGAGATTTATATCGGTTTCATCACAATCCTCCCTTCCAAGAATCTTCTTCCTGTTCTGCAAATCTATATGTAAGGTGAGGCTACTCAAAACATCATGTATTTAGGAAGCAAAGTAGTGGCCACTGTAGAGATACTGAGCCAGACCTTACTTAGTACAGAGTGCTCCAAATATCCCAGAGCTGTCAAAATTAAGGGTGACCTCTCCCTTTCAAAAAAACAAAAGTTTAGTCTAAAAGTCTAAAATCAATATCCAGGTCCATTTCTTCTCAAATTCCACCTAAGTCAGGCTAAAAATTTGTGGGATATCAAAGCTACTTTTAAGTTGAAAAACAAAAAAAGCAAGCTCTTAGTAAATTAAAGTACGTTTTAAGAAAGTTGGCTATTTTTAAAGGTAAACTATTTTAGAACAGCCTTTGCAGCTTATACCAAAGCTTCTGGCCATCTCAGTACTCTACTAACTAATGAAGATGCTGGGAAAGTCACGGTGTGTCCCACTGCCACATCAGTCAAAAGGGATCGCATCAATTCCTGATGTCTGTTACGTAATGAATTCAAAGAGCACTCACATCATTCATTCCATGTCGTTTCTGTGAAGTGAGCAGGGTTGCTGCTGTTTGTCCCTTTCTACATAGGAGAGAAGTAACTGAGAGTTTTAAAGTCACACAGTGGAGTGACAGAAATGGAATTGGAATCTGGATGGTGTGTTTTCTGATTTATTGCTTTTTTCTCCCATATCACATAACCTCCTTGGATTAAAGGATTTTGTTAAGGTTTCCAAAGCTGTGAGATCTAACTATAAAGAGTGAATACACGAGTTATATAGTCACTATAGAAATTTACATAAATTATTAATTCAGAATAAAGCTGTAAACCGCTAATCTTGCTTGGTTAAAGGCACTGAAGTCACTGAAAAATTAGCAGTCTAATTGTGATTCTGTAATTCTTGTTAAGCCTTCTTCCAGATTTTAGGAAGGAGCAGCTGTACCTTCCTGTACACTGTACTCAGAAGAGGAGTTTTTCGAGCTGGCGGTGAAATAAACACTCCCACAAGCATCACTGTTGTATTAACTTCTGAAGTGACTCAAGTTTAAGTTGTTTTTAGCCTGATTAGAAATTAGAGCAGACTTGCCAAAAGGAAAAACCAGCAGAAGCTAAAAACAAACCAAGAAAATCTGGCAAAACTTTAAATACTTTCAAAAAACATCTTAAAGGCTGCATATATTCCCAGGCTTGAATTAATTCTGGCTCTATTTTTAGTCAAAAGCCATAGAAAATTGCTAATGAATGAAAAACTTACATTAAGGAAGGACATAACATCTATACTTGAAATTTTAACACAAAATATCACATTCCAGATGCTGTTTTTATTTCTATTGATTTCCCTGTTTCAGTGATAGTAGCACATATAATGCTACACTAACCACTGGAGACCTTTATCTTAATGATGAGATGAAAGCCCAAGATAATTAGATACTTAAAAAACCCATCAATAAGGACAGGTTATGTAATTTTGTAGAAAAATAAAGTACCTACTTCACATTTATCAGACAATGATAGAAGCTAAGTTTTACACTGCCTCTGATGGTTGCAGAGCAACAGTTATCTCCCTGTATTACAAAGTGATGTTTCAGAGACAGATGGAAGGCAAAAGCATTAAAAATACAAAAGCCATGCTATGCTGATTCGGTTTTAACCGAATATTTGTAAGCACAAATATTTGTGGAGAAAATGAAAATCAACTATTTTGATATTCTCCTCTTTTTGTTTCTTGCTAGTGAATGTAATTCCATAAACTTCTTTCTCAAACATAAATCCTAGTGGATTTCAATATGAGCAATGGTAGAAATGTCTTCTGTGGTTTTTCTTCATTTTAGGTACCACTCTTTTCTACTTGACTCTCAAAGCCCTGTACTAAGATTTCTATCCTACTCTGCTTCCCTGCCCTCTGTCTACCCAACCTCTCTGTATGTACAAATTATCTTCCAAGTTTACCATCGTGTCCCTTGTCTAGGCCCAGGTTATTTCAAGTAAGATATCTCCTATTTTCTGCTGGTCTTTAGCTGCCTGTCTCCCTCACTCTAAAGCTATTCTTTCATAATATTTTATTGTATATTTCTTGAAAATCTTAGGAAATCAGAATATAATTACTATAACGTTCAGAATACGGCATATTACATTTGAGGTGAAAAAGTTAATCCTTTTTTTCAACACATTTTTATTGGCAAGGTCAATACATTTTTATTGGCAAGGTCAATACATTTATGAAATATTTGTTACATAGAGTTATTTATGTAAACACCCCTCCCCCAACCACCATAGTGAAACACTGTTAATCAGGATGTCTGTTCATGTGATAATTCTCCCTTTAATATAGCCATTTAAAATGCCACAAGAAACAATAAGCTCCTTAACAAGGATTTATAAACAATCACTCTTGAATTCCTTAAAAAAGGAAACAGACGCTATGCTGACGCACAAACACTTAAAAAAAAAAATCAGAGTTTAAAAATAGTACAGCACTGCCCTATAGATCAAAAATTGTTCAAAAGTTGTTTTTAAGAGCTAAAACACCCAAACGGAGCTATAGAGAACACAAACTTCAAATAAATCTAATGCAGTTTTTTTTGCAAAAATATAAGGGCCTAAAATAGCAGTAAATATTTTAAAGAAAAATATGAACTGGCTTAAGTTGTTTTTAATACCATTTTCTTTAAAACCGAAGTTCACCATGCATGGGAAACCCCTTTTCCCCACACTTTAAAATGAAAAGTTCTTTTTATATAATGTCAGATCTAATAAGAGACCCCCTACCTCAAAGTCATCTCATTTCTTTAAAAAAGATGATCAAAACCAGACACACCGTCTCCAAACATTTCTTTACACATGTTGTTTCAAAGTCTCAATAATGAATTTATACTAAATTATTTCCTGTAACTCTGGAATAGAACTGAAATTCCTACTTGCATCTCCTCCTTTTTATGCATATTGCTTTGTGTTTTCTTACTGTAAATAAAGGTCTCTTCATATCCTTGCCAGATCCAGAATGATACATCTAACAAGACAATGTCCCCCCACACCATTTCAGATGAATTCTGCAGTTCTGATGTAGTTAGCAAATTACTGTTATGCCCAGAAACACTGGATCTGCAGCACCATATATTAAATTCTACATAAGACTCTGTTGTAATCTTTTGAGCAACAATTAAGCACTTTCCAATTCACCTAAATTTACACAGCAAGTAACACCAACAGATTGGATTTTGTTAAAAACTAAAATTATAATGACCAACATCTAACTAAAAACTAAAATCTATGCATTAAAATGGAAGTTATCCATAGTTAGAATTTATTACCTATTTCAATAAGAAAAAACAGTACTCTGACTATATATTAGACCCATGTTTGCCCAGAAGTGAAGAGCCATTTATATTCCTGGTAATTCAAACCAAGCAAGCAATTCTATTTTTACTGTTCAATATACATAATAAAAATTATACTATAAAGATGAAAAAAAATTCACCTTGTATGAGTCAGTGTAACATGGCAGAAAATAAACTCTATTATTTAAAGAGTCAAGAAACCCGATTTCTCATACTCTTTCCTGCAATTAACTGATATGATTTCTGGCAAGTCACATAACCTTCAAGGCCTTGGGTTTGGGTCTATAAAGTGAACGACTGAGCATTTAAGATCTAAGCTCTGTTTTATAAATTACTGTAAACACTTGAGTGATCAAGTTGACTGAAGCCACAGTGAAGTCTGAATTAAGGAAGGTTAAACAAGTTTTCTGTTTTTTGATGACAATGTCTGACCAAGCTATAATCTAAAAAATGTCTGTAAGTAGTGCTTATTAGTTACTGGATTTTTCTCATGTATTACAGCCAATGTCTTTTATTACAATTCTATACAGCATAATAAAAATATGCAGTCTAACTTTTAGCTTTTGTTTTAGTGCAAGCCACAACTTACACTGTATGTTCTGATAAAAAATACGTATCAAACTACCGAACCAAAATTAAATAGAGCAGACCAACAGTTCTTAAAACAAATGGTTAATCCATTATCACTGTGTGAGGACTCAGAGTCCAATTAAGCTGGAAAAGGTCTTAAAAAAATAGCTGTTTGAATGTTTTACAAGTTCGTACATGGTCTATTAAAAACACATTCTATGTTGCCAGTAATACATTTATCACAGACCTTACAGAAGTCAAACAAGCTAGTAATTAATACTTATTGGTATATATGGTAAACCACAGTTCATGAAAGCTGCTTGTGGATTTTAGTTACACTAGTAATATATTTATGACATAAGTTAAAATATTCTATTAATCTTCAAAATAAAATAGAAAAGAAAAATGTCAAAAAAAAAAACTTAGCTATAATACTCTAAACCCAACACTGGCTTTTTATTCCTCAAGAAATTAATGAAAGGAATTTTTTAAAAACTTTAACATTTTAAAAAAGTAAAAAGATCTTGTCAATTTAAATTTGGATACACTTAACTCTGCAAAGTTCTATAAATTTAGAAAGCTGAGTGCATATTAATTAGAAGTTACTTAAGTTATTCTGTTTAAAAGCTAAAGATTAATATAAATGAGGGTGACTATCAAAAGTAACTAATAAAACACCATAGCAAATGTGCTATGTCTATAGATTTGGTGAGCACTGTGTATATTGAGGAGAAGATTGCCAAGACTAAAGAAAAACTATCAGCTATGCTTGTTAAGTTTTGTTTAACTTAACAAAAAATAAATAAAAGGTCTCTAGAAAAGAAATATTTAATTGTAGTGCTATAACTACTATTAACAATCATAAGGTAGTTCTGTGAAATAAAGCAAGCAGTAAAGAATATTTTTATCACTAACAGTAGCGCTTTAAGGAAAACAATTATATTAAAAAATTTGAAATTTGAAAATATTTTTGAAATCAAATACCACTTGACTTGATAGGAAACACTGGTAAATCTTCTTTAGCACCTGCCACTTGTACTGCTCTACAGAAGAAAAAAGAGTAGAGCTTCTGTCTCACAAACACAGATTAAAATCTAAGGATTAATTATACTCTCAATAGTCTAAGAACCCAAAACAAAGGTATTTAAAATAAAATGATGAATACTTTAGAATGTTTAGGCTAAAAATTTCTGTGAATCTTCTAAGATACAAAAATCAGAATAATGTGGCAAGAAGAACAATTTGAACTTTCATATCCTTAAAAATGCCTTAAGAAGGACCAAAGAAATAACTGTTTTGCAACCATAAATTTCTGGTAATTGAATAAGATAGTTTTTAAGCTGTATTCTAGATCTTAAAGTTGATGGTGATCAGCTAAATAGATGGGTCGTATTTACTACTGAAATTGCACCTATCAAAATTAGTTTCACATGTAAAAAAAGATGACATAATAATGTATTTATTTTTCATGAAAATCCTAGGCAGCTTATTTAAATTTTCTATACTTGGATTTATTTTTTATTTTTGTGTCAGCAAAATGAATACCTGACTACATAAGTTTCTAAGTGAAAAATCAATAGTAAAATTGATTAATTAATAAAATCAATTTTACTAAAAAGAGCAAAAATCCCAGAGTCTTTTTTTATTATCATCAACATGTTTCAGTTACTGCCTGCTTACTACCAAATGGCATATGCTTAAAAAGCCTAAACTGCTTTTAAAATTACCTATGGGGGGAGAAAAACACTATCATTTTACAACAGAAAATATTAGCAAAAGAACTACCAAATAGAGTCCAAATAAAAACTAAAAACAAAACACGGGCTTATTTATCCCAGACATGTGGAGATAATGAAAGAGATCATATTTATAACATGCTTTGAGATCATGGAAACAAAATTATAATTTTACTTTTTTGCAAGGTGGCCCTGATAGTTTCCAGGCAATATGAGTAGTTCTGACCAGGTATTTAATAAATTAAACAGATTAACAGTGTTGAATACCATTCATCTTTATTACAGTGGATTACAGTTAACGGATATTCTTAAAAGTTTAATTGAACTGGTGCCAGAATAGTTTCCAGAGAGAACTAAGAGCCCATTTGAAGAACTTTAAAAACTGGGAAATTTCCTCAGAAACACACGTATCCTAGAGATAGAAATATATTTAAGCAAAAAGTCTGGAGATGGAGGTTAACTTATACATTCAACTATTTTAAGACCAGCACTTTTAAGAGTTATGTTTGATTTTATATATATCTTTGTAATAAAAGCATTCTTTGAAAGTAAGTTTACTAAGAGCTTTCACCTTAGTATTTCATTTATTCTTTCCAACAATATTCTAAGATAGCTGTTGTGATGTTGATTTTTGAGATGAAAACTACACTACTTCTGAAACCTTAAGAAACTGTGATAGAGTGAGGGTGTGAACCTAAATTTAGTGCTCTTTCCACAGTATTTTATAATCCTCAAAATTCCTACTATGTAGGGAAGCTGAGGAAAACTGGAGTATCATCTGTTACCTTATTAGAAGAAATAAAATTAAAGAATCGACCATTACATTTGTTCCTTACCTCCCAAACATTATATTTGATTCAGCCCACTTAGAGACAAACATGTCTCAACACTCTAGGAAACCTCCAAACCCCTATGTTTATCTCTAAAAATTGCCATAATAAGGTACATTGTTTTCTAAATAATATCAGTTGTAAAAAAATCCTGAAAATTTAAAAGACCCCAGGATTGCTAAATTTAATAAATTTTAGGAATGGAAATTAAGAAAAAGCAATGCTGTATATATTTGTACTACTGGTACAGTTTTGGTAATGGATACATAACATATATTAGAATTTTTACTTATTTTATAATCCCAGTAATGAAAGAGAAAAAAGACGTAAAGGAGTAAAACAATTTTTAGATCCTAATGATGACTGATTTATCACTAGTTTCAGTCTTATTTTTGCCACTGGCTAACTGGGTAAATTTAGCCCAGTAACTTTATTTGTAACTCTGATTGTCAAGTTAAAATAACATACGTAAATGTGGTAGAAAAATTATAAAATTTCATAGAAATATAAAGTGGCAGTCTTTTTAGTCAAAGGAAAATGAACTCTGACAATGCGGAGGTCTTTTGTTGTCAGTTTGCTTTCTATTTTAGGCACAATGACCTGTGCAACAAAGAAAAATCAGCCTGAAGGAGGAGAATAAAAGAGACAGGCAAGTTCGTATGTCTTACCTGCATACATGTGGTATGTGAGCCTCTCTATAAGTTTAATAACGGTTCCTGCCTTGATAATTGGAATTCCAGCTTTGGGCTGCACGTTTTCTTCAAATATGATATTTTCTTCAGAGTCAGGCTCTGCAAATCTATAAACGTCAGCACTAGGGAGCCTCATCTGCTCCTCCTTTTCTTCCTGCAGCATGGTCACATCAAGCATTCTTTCCAGGGTACTCCGGTACTGTAAAGATATCAATGCTGCCATCCAATTGTTCTTCTCTTCAGCTGACTTGGCAGAAAATATAACACTATTTTCATCTTTTAAAATTATTTCAAAAGCATGCTTGTACTCACTGGTGTCATCTTTGTCATTAATTTGTACCTTTCTCATAAAAAACTTTTCTTTAAGACGATATTCTGCATTGCTAGCACCAGGTAGTCTTGGCTGCCCATGATTTGATTTACAGCAAATCATTAAGCCATCAAAGAGAAATATGTGTCTCTCATGTTTGGCTCCTACACGTGTAAGAGTTCCTTCCATTATAAACTCATTGCAACACTGTCCAATGTCTTTTCCCTCCCAACCATCAATATTCTTCTGAATCTCGTTCATTTTCTTGATTGCTAGTTGTTTCCCCTTCATTTGCTGACTATAAAACCGACATGCAGATTCACTGGGATAAAGGAAAAAAACACTGTTAGTACAAAGATGACAGGGAATCTATAATTCATGAATATTAACGACAGTGCTAAAGCATATTTTTAAAAGTTGCACTGTGAAGGTTTTCACTGAATCTCCAAATATATTAGTGTTACAAAGTTGCACAATTTTGGAAACTAAAGCAACACATTAGAGACATTTTTTTTAGTGCTCTAAAAAGAACAGCTGACTATTGACAAAAATCTACCCTATATATTTAGCTACAGAATGATTATTTCTACCATGGCTACTAAATATTTAGAATGACAAGTATTACAAAGTAGCCCAATACAGTGAAAAAAAAAGTAAGAGATTAAAAAATTTATCTAGAAATGCTTAAGTAGACAATACCTAAAGCTAAAAACCATGCACTTATTATAATTAGGAAACTGGAAGCGTATTATCTGAATTAATGCCTCGAGTTACATAATCCCTAAAATAAAGGCCACTACTGATTTTACTTTGACAGAACAACGTTGTTGACATAAATCTACCCAATACATTTGCTCTAGCTCTCCTTTAGCTTACCAGTTGACTCTCAGGAGGTCTTGTCTGGGAGTATGCAAGGAAAATGCACAAATATGAAAGGTTTTTCAAACAATAACAAATTCTCTTGGCTTTGATGTCACTTCCTCTGAAAGACCAAGCTTGTCACTAAAAGTATTTTCTTCATTGTTTACTTGAGGAGGGACCAGGGATCCCTGAATTTATACCACAGTATTGAGGGTGAAAAGGAGGATTATTTTAAAAAAAAAGTGAAAATATTCACCTAAGTCTTCGTTTTGCAAGACTTTTAGAACATATTTTTTCCATACCACTCTGAACATTAAGCAAAGCTGTTATTGCTTGTTTCAAACATTCTTTGTCTTCTTGATCCTCACTCTTTTCTTCTAACTGCTGCAAAGTTACAAATGACAAATCTGAATTAACAGAACAGTTCTGGATAAAAATAAAACCCATTTTATTGATAAAGATAACACTGACTCAACTCTTTCTGCTGCAATTAAAATTTTAGTGTGTCATAAAATACATTATTCTTTTTAAAAGTCTTTTTCTTCTAATATGTATTACTATCCGTATGACTATGGAACCTAGTTTTCCTAGATTTTGAGTAAAACTAGTAAAATATATGTCAGTGAAACTCAAGCACATTTTCAATTACTGACTAAAGATACTACATGTGCCAGCAGAAAAAGTAAAGTAGAAACTGTTAAAAGATGTCACACCTTCTGACAGGCAGGAATGTGCATTTTTTCAGACAAATATTACTGAAAAGAAATGAGGAATATAAATTATATTTTTAACTATCACAGGTCTTGGAACAGCAGTAGATACATAGGTGAGATTTTTTTTTTTTAAGTTGTGTAATTTGGTCTTAGATTTCTGATTGCCACATTACTGTTCTCAGCAATAGAATGCTTAAGAAAGATGCTTAAAAATACAGAGAAGGATGCAATATAGTATAAAGGCAGTTGAAGATACAAGGCCTAAGATCAAAATTTGACTCTTACTTTCTGCGTGAATTTGGGGCAAGTTATTTGATTGAGTCCCACTTTTCCTATCTGTCAAATGAGGCTTATAAAAAGCCTGCTTTGCTTATTTTATGGGGTTGCTATTAAAAGTCAAAGCACTCTGAAAAAAATCAAAGTCCTTTGTAAAATAGTAATGTACAACATTATTGTAAACTGCTTTCCTTTATAATTTAACTACAGAATTAACATTAGTATCATGAAGAACTTTGTCAGTATTCACATGTGAAGATTTTGAGTAAAAGTAGCAATGTATATGTTAGTGGAACTCAAGCACATTTTCAAATACTAGCTAAAGATACTACATGTGCCAGACAGAAAGTCTGTACTTAACAGGATTGAGTCATTAATAATTACTAATAATCAATATGACAAGGTGGTGGTAATTCAAGCAAGCAATTAACTGAGGTATAAGTGACAATGATTCAGTAACCTTATAAATCTGTGGCTACCAAAGAGAAGTTAAGAAATAACATATATTAACAGAGTTTTCATGCAACATTTGAGAACACTCACTCTCTATCATAAATGAAAAAGACTTGAGAAATAAAACCATAAAAATTTCAAAGTAACTTAGAAAGGCTTACTTTTCAATGAGCTTCATTATCCATTAGCATTGGGTTGGCCAAAAAGTTCATCTGGGTTTTTAAGATATTACAGAAAAACCCAAACAAACTTTTTTGCCAACTCAACACTTTAAGAGCCTTATGTTCAAGAGGCGTTTCTTAAAGACTAATAATACATTCTTTTTTGTTTCAACTGATACAGGTTACACACACATGTGTGTGTGTCTACTAATGACCTATGAAAAGTAAACATATTCAATGCTCCAAACCATTTTTATAAAAATAATTTACTTAAAATATCTTAATGCTCAAATATTCCAGAAGTAACAAATATAAAACATCAGGTCTTATTATTCAGATTTCTTATATCCATTATTTAAAATTCACTGAGGCATAATCCACCCTCTCTGGAAATTTAGTCTCATTTGTGTTAAACAAAACAAAAATCTAGTCACAAAATTTCCAACATAAAAAGGGTTACGGAGGAGACAGTTTTTAAAGGATAAGAGACTTAAAAATAGATACATTAAAAAATGCAAATACTTTTTATTCATAGTGTTCCTCTTCACTATGGTCAGCTATATCTATATTAAAGAAAGCCAATGGCCAAGTTTTCATGAAGATAAAAGGTTTTTACTTAAGGGTAGGCTGAAAGCTGGATTCTGGGTAATCTTTCAAAGTATCTTCCATCTCTATTGGGCTTCCCTTGTGGCTCAGCTGGTAAAGAATCTGCCTGCAATGCGGGAGACCTGGGTTCAATCCCTGGGTTGGGGAGCTCCACTGGAGAAGAAAATGGCAACCCGCTCCAGTATTCTTGCCTGGAGAAGCCCATGGACAGAGGAGCCTGGCGGGCTACAGTCCACAGGGCCGCAGTCAGACACTACTGAAGCAACTTAGCACACAACAGAATATTAGAGTCCTTTATATTCTATCCTTTGATTTTTTAATATCATTAATTCAGGCAAAAATACTGGAAGTCATATAAGACACACAATTCTAACACACATAAAAAGAACTTTCAAAGTAACAGATTCATTTAGACATGCATTTGATTTTCTATTCTAAAAAATGTTTTAAATTTCTGAGTCATGTTCTCTACCATTAACTATAGCATTTCATGGGGCTTTCCTGGTGGCTCAGATGGTAAAGAATCTGCCTGCCATGCAGGAGACCTGCATTTGATCCCTGGTTGGGAAGATCCTCTGGAGGAGGGCATGGCAGTCTACTCAAGTATTCTTGCCTGGAGAATCCCATGGACAGAGGAGCCTGACAGGCTACAGTCCATCGGTTTGCGTAATATTTACCTTTATAGCATCAGTCAAGCATCTAAAACAAATTTCAATGTAATAAATGACTTTTCTTATAAGCATTCTTTGCTTCTTTTACTTAACACAGCTGATTTAAACTGGGCATTGGTGAAGAATAATTCAAGTTAACTATCACCAAAGGGGTAGCTTATTGTTGCTACAGAAATAAACCAAGGGCAATTAGTATGTAAATGAAACTTTACAAAGCAGCATCTTCTTGTTACCAAAGTGATATCCATGCTTTTCATGGGGGCCTATTTAATAACATTATCTAACAGCAATTTCATTTTACAAATGACTGTTTACTAAATAGTTAAAAAATTTTTCAAGTCCTGATGATATATTGCCATATATGAGAATATACTTAACCTTATCCAGAGAATCATATTCTAAAGCACAATGGTAACTCATAATGACCTATAGATATGACTAAATTTACATTTTCAAAAGAAAGGAGTCACTTTCACCAGTGATTTTGGGTGGGGAGGAATCCTTTAGAAATAAATAGAAGAGGCAGTAGTCAACATAGTATATTGTGTGCCCAAAGGAAACCCTGAGAAATTGAGCACTGAAGAATTGATGCTTTTGAACTGTGGTGCTGAAGATGGCTCTTGAGAGTCTCTTGGACTGCAAGGAGATCAAACCAGTCAATCCTAAAGGAAATCAGTCCTGAATATTCATTGGAAGGACTGATGCTGAAGCTGAAACTCTAATACTTTGGCCACCTGATGCGAAGAACTGACTTATTGGAAAAGACCCTGATGCTGGAAAAGACTGAAGGTGGGAGGAGAAGGGGACAGCAGAGGATGAGATGGTTGGATGGCATCATCGACTTGATGGACATGAGTTTGAGTAACCTCCAGGAGTTGGTGATGGATAGGGAAGCCTGGTGTGCTGCAGTCCATGGGGTCGCAAAGAGTCGGACACGACTGAGTGACTGAACTGAACTGAACTAAGAGGCTATACACTGGAAAAAGATAATTCACAACAGTATTCAGTAGATGAATAAAATTAACAATCGGTTTATACATAAAAAAATAAAGTGTTGAACCTGACACAATTTTATGAGTCCAACTCACAAACAAATTGTCCAATTCACAATCAAATAATGCCTTCTCTTAAAAAACACAAACTTGAATCTATATGCTTTTATTTCTAGAAATTAGTTTTCTCCAACATGAAATAATATAAAATGAAGGAACTGCCAATTACTTGATGATGGAGGCAGGCAGGACCAGAACCCAGGAGTCTCAACTCTCAGCCCTTTTCAATATACTATCCAGGGAACTGAAAAGACTGTAAATACCTGTTTAAAAAATATTCATCAAATAAAACATTCCATTCAAATGGTAAACTGCAATGCATAAGGATGACAAAATATATCATCGAGGAATAAACACTGTAGTATAACTAAATTGCTGTGCTGTACACCTGAAACTTACACACTATTGTAAACCAACTGTACTTTTATAATTTTTAAAAAATATATATTAATATAATTAAGATTTGGAAAATAAAGATTTATCTTTATCTTAAATATTATATGTACATATAAGATTTCATCACAAAATGTGAGAACAAAAGCAAAGACGGGAATCATGAAGTAAATTTCATAACAGGAAGGTCCTTCCTTTCCCTCCAAAAGTTATTTTTTGAGTCAAAAAATAATTTCATATATGCAGATAATTCTACAATACATAAAATTTCAACCAGTATATGATTTTAATGATATTAACAAAATTTGATCTTTTTTACTTAACCCTCATTTTCTCCCAAGACAAGTGAGGAGATGATCATTTTCAAAATGGTATATATTACATGAAATAAATAGTATAACAGTAAAATAGTATAATTCTTCAATAATTGTAATTTAAATGAAATAGTATCTTTATTAAATTAGTCAATGGTTGAATACATAAAAAGTAAATCTTAAAATATAAATTCTAACATGACATAGTTCACTATTAGGAAAGAAAAGCAAAATGCTCAAAGATTTTGAGGAAAGTCACAAGTCTTCTTAAGATAATTAAAGGGTCTTTTGTACATTTTTAGAAACTATTTAGAATATTAACAGTAGCTGACTGGAAAAAGACTCAAAAGGGCAGTCTACAGAAGACTTCCAGTAAAGTTCCAATCAGAATTAATTTAACAAATATTTAATTAACCATCTATCATTCATGAAAGAAAGTGAAAGTCGCTCAGTCGTGTCTCTTCTCAATCCCATGGACTGTAGACTGTCAGGCTCCTCTTGGGGATTCTCCAGGCAGGAATACTGGAGTGGGTAGCCTTTCCCTTCTCCAGGGGATCTTCCCGACCCAGGAATTGAACCAGGGTCTCCTGCATTGCAGGAGGATTCTTTACCAGCTGAGCTACCAGGGAAGCCCCTCTCATTCATAAGTAATAAAAATATGATAATGAGCAAGCGAAATCTGGTCACTGCTGTTACAGCTTAGAGTGTTAAAGAGAAGACAAACGAACAACAAAAGGATATAATGGGGAAACAGGGCATTCTGGAAATATACAGCAAGAATCCCTAACCTAATAAAGGGACAGAAGAATATAGCAAAGAAGGCTGCCAGAAAGAAATGACTATAAGGTTTGAAGGATAAGAATGGTTTAGCCATGGGGCAAAAGAGGTACAAAAAAATGTATTAGGCAGAGGAAATAGCTTGTTAATTCAAAGAGTTATTTAGGGCCAACATTGAGAGAAATGAGGCTGAAGAGTAGAACTTGGTGAGTGGGAAGGAGTTAGGGGTGGACAGAAGTGATGGGTCAAGATACTGGAGAAGTCAACAATAACCAAGCCAGGACTGTAATCCTTATTAGGAACTTGAACATTAACCTGGGTCAATGGGGAGCCATTAAGGATTTTAAGCAAATGGCAACCCACTCCAGCATTCTTGCCTCGAAAATCCCGCAGAAGGAGGAGCCTAGTAGGCTACAGTCCACAGGGTCGCAAAGAGTCGGACACAATTGAGCGACTTCACTTCACAATGCTATCAAATCTGCATTTTAGAAAGACAGCTTTGGTTTGGTTACCAGTCAACAGCAAATTGGGGGATGGGGTGGGGATGAGACTAAAAGGAGATTTGTGATAACCCAGATGAGATGATCGTGGCTCTAGAGTACTGAGAAGAAATGAACAGAAGATGAAATCAAAAGATCCTTTTCAAGAATGAAAAGGACCTATTTGGTCACTAGGGGGCTTTTCTGATGGCCCAGCGAGTAAAGAATCTGCCTGCAATGCAGGAGACACCGATTCAATCCCTGAATCTTGAATATCCCCTGGAGGCAGCAATGGCAACCCACTCCAGTATTCTTGTCTGGAAAATCCTATGGAGAGAGGAGACTGATGGGCTATAGTCCATGGGGTTGCAAAGAGCTGGATACGACTGAGCAACTAACACACACACACACACACACACACACACACACACACACACACACACACACACACACACACACACACACACACACACAAAGTGGATGTGATGTGGAAAATGGCAGAGAAGAGTTGAGGACTTCCAGGTCTCTATTTTGAGTAACCAAATGGATAGTGGGACCACTTCACCAAGTGAATGAACACAGAACGAGTGGTTTTGCTGGGCAAGATGAGGAGTTTTCAAGAAAGTGAATTTGATTTGCTTACACAATAAATAAGCACAGCTGGTCAAAAGACAGGTGGACAATAAACAGCCTACACTGCGCCATTTCCTTTTCCATGCCCCTCTCTTCATTTAATCTCTTTAATCTTACTGAAATCAGCATAAATTCCTGATTTTCTTCATGCTACTAAAAGTAACCTTTGGATTGACACATTTATTATCTGACAGCAAAGGGGTCACTGCTTTTTCTAGGTAAACTTCATGAGTAAATGATAAGATGGGACTGGGGGAGGGGAAGGGTGTGACAGGGTTCAGGACATACTATTCCCCAATCTGGCACCTTGGTATACTGAATACTTTAAAAGTTGAAGAAGTTTGAGAAAATAAGGGAAAATAAGGGAAAGAGAAGGTCAGTGACCTTCCCGGTTCTATTTTCTCAAGTTCCTTCAGTTTAAAATACTCAATATGTAAGGTTCCTGTGTCACGTAAAACTTACATTAAATAAATCTGTATGCTTTTCTCCTGTTAATTTTTGTCAGTTTCCTTTTCAGACCCAGCCAGAGACTCTAAAAGGGTTGAGGAAAAAACTGTCCTCCCCTACAGGTGCTTGGGAAAGGAAATAATTTGAAAAAATAAAAAAGCATATTGTAATGGAGAGCAGTATGGCTTGTTAATTGTATCTCAATAAAGGTGTTTCTTTAAAAAGTAATAATTTAATACTTTTAGCTAACTATATGCTCTTTAATTTTCTGTGTATCTATTAAAGTGAAAGTGTTAGTCGCTTAGTCGTGTCTGACTCTTTATGACCCCACAGCCTGTAGCCAGCCAGGCTCCTCTGTCCATGGAATTCTCCAGGCAAGAATACTAGAGTGTGTAGCCATTCCCTTCGCCAGGGTATCTTCCCAACCGAGGGATCGAATCCCGATCTCCCACACTGCAGGCAGATTCTTTACTGTCTGAGCCACCAGGGAAGCCCATATACCTATTAAAATGGGCTTTAAATGGTCTTAGCCATCATACTGATGGTAAGTTCAGTTTCCAGTCTGAAACATGCAGTTATCAAAGAAAGACTTGGCAAGATTATATGGTTTTAAAAAGGTAAATGGCAACTCTACTTAATGCTCTGTGGTAACCTAAATGAGAAGGGAATCTAAAAAGAGGGGATATAAGTATATGTATAGCTGATTTACTTTGCTGTACAGCAGAAACTAATATAACACTGAAAATTTTATTACACTCCAATAAAATTAATTTAAAAATAAAAAAACATAATTAAAAGAATCTGTAAAATGTAAAATATAATTTTTTTAATTAAAAAATTTAAAAATCAAAGTGACTATACATCGGTATGCATTGGTCCAAAAAAAAAAAAAGTAAACGGATTCATTAAAATATCTACAGCAGTTCTTAAGATTTTGCTAAATTGGTTTTATTTACCCCTTTTGTATGGAAAATTACAATTAATACAAACATTAAGTATATAATAAGAATTAAAACCGTCTATGAAAAAGTTTTTCAGTATTTCTGAACAAAAGAATGATAGAGACAGATAATGATAAAAGTATTATTATCTATTAGTAAAATAATTACCAGTTAAATATTACAGTGTTAGAAATTCTGAAAACTTTTTAAAACAGCGAAGCACTTAATGAAAGAAAAGATCTTACAACTTAGAAAAAGAAAGAAACTGAAATATAACTCAAAGACCAAAATGCTGGTGAATAATGTTACCAAGCTCCTTTCATTCTGACTTAAAACCAATTTTTTTGTAATAAGGCCAAATTTCTTTTTATTTTTAACTTAAAGAAAAGGAGAGAGTTTGGTGAATTTCCTGCTAAAAAAGTGGGATAAAACTGAATACAGTGTTTATTTGATGAAGTCATAACACAACAGCAAAAAAAGAAAAACAAGGATAGCCGTTTCCAAGTATCACTATTACGCTTTCATACTGAAGTAATCCTGCTGCTGCTAAGTCAATTCAGTCGTGTCCGACTCTGTGCAACCCCATAGACGGCAGCCCACCAGGCTCCCCTGTCCGCTGGATCCTCCAGGCAAGAACACTGGAGTAGGTTGCCGTTTCCTTCTCCAATGCATGAAAATGAAAAGTGAAAGTGAAGTTGCTCAGTTGTGTCTGACTCCTAGCGACCCCATGGACTGCAGCCTACCAGGCTCCTCTGTCCATGGGATTTTCCAGGCAAGAGTACTGGAGTGCGTTGCCATTGCCTTCTCCGGAAGTAATCCTGGATAACTGTAAAAAGTTTTTAGAATTCCTGCTCATCAGATAAAATTTGTGTAATGTTTTTGTATGGGAATATTTTAAGCTCAAGCATGTTATCTAGGTGAGGAAAAAGACAAAGGATGATTTAAGAACTGTGCTTATGCTTAGTCCCTCAGTCATGTCCAACTCTTTGGGACCCCATGGACTGTAGCCTGCCAGGCTCCTCTGTCTATGGGGATTCTTCAGGCCAGAATACTGGAGTGGGTTGCCATGCCCTTCTCCAGGGGATCTTCCCAACTCAGGGATTGAACCCAGGTCTCCCACATTGCAAGTGGATTGTTTACCATCTGCGCCACCAGGGAAGCCCAAGAATACTGGAGTGGGTAGCCTATCCCTTTTCCAGGGAAAACTTTCTGATCCAGGAATCAAACCGGGTTCTCCTACATTGCAGGCGGATTCTTTATCAGCTAAGCTACCAGGGAAGCCCCCCAAATAACCAATGCAACCGATTTTTAAACATGCCCAATATTCAAATTGTATTTTAAACAGGACTTAGCTATTTTTATCTTTAAATTTAGTAGAATACATTTTCTAATGTTAGCGGCTCTCTTGCCTACCTGTGGAATCTGAGTTGCAGCCCTTCACTGTATCCCCTCCTATTGTCACAGATAACAAAGCCACAACAAATACTGAAGCAGAGCTATAAAAATGCAAGAACTTCCAGTAATGGTGGTGCAGTAGTCTTGAGAACCATCTGCAGATAACAATTATTCAATCTAAACAAAAAATTAAAAATATTTATAGGCACTGGAAAACATCTAAAAGAGAGCATAAGCCAGTAGTACTATTGCTCTTAAAAAGTTACAACTAGAAAGTGTACAGTTGTGGGATTAGGGTTTTCCCCTAACCTCCCATGATAACAGTGAGGAAGAACGAAAGGAAGAGTTACAGGCTAGAGATGGAAGACAGCAGAATAGAAGAGGAAATGAAGGGGGAAATCTGGAAGTGAATGAACTACAGAAGGTTGAGACATAAAATCTGAGAATAAATTCTACCCAAACATCTGGCTGACTGCTAAACTCTGAATGCATGAAAAGACTCCAGTGAAGTAATGTGGCAGAGACCAAAGAGAATCTACTTTTGAAAGACAGTGCTATAATGGATAAAGTTCTGCTTTTCTTAAACTGAGTTTACTTCTCAAACGTACATAGCTCAGACAGCGGAAAGCTGAAGTCTTACTGGTTTAAGGTGTTAGGAAACAGAGCCTGAGTCTGACAGAGTGCATGGAAATTAAGGGGGAATCTGTAGGTGTAAGCAACCAGAGACTGTACCCCCAAATCTCAACATTATCTCTGCCCAAACATTTAGTCTGTCAAGTCATACATGTGTAGGGAAGACAGGAGAGAACTAGGCTAAAAGAGTAGCATACGGAAATCCTAAAAAGTGAACAGAGATATCAGCTGCTACACAACACAGAAGAGACAAATTTGCAGTTGAGGCCTAGGTGGCACAGTGGTAAAGAACCCACCTATCAATGAAGGAGACGTGGGTTCAATCCCTGGGTCGGGAATATCCATGGAGTAGGAAATGGCAACCCACTCCAGTATTCTTGACAGGAAAATTCCATGGACAATGGAGTCTAGTGGGCTACCGTCCATGGGGCTGTAAAGAGTCAAGACACGACTGAGCACACCCACACACAAATCAGAAAAGTTAACTGCCCACTAGAGTAAAAACCCAACAATCCAAAACAGAGCAAAAGACAAATCCACAAATGGAACTCCAACAGTCCTCAACACAACAGAATCCAGAGATGTTAGCCAGCAAAAATACTGGGAAAATGTGACCCATATTTGAGGGAAAAACCCAGTTAGTAGAAACTGGCTCCATGTGGCCCAGATGTCAGATTTAGGAAAGACTTCAAAGTAGTTTATGTGACCATATTCAAAGAATTAAAGGAAAACATGGTCTTCTTGAGTGCTCAGATAGGGAGTCTCTGGAAACTATAAAACAAAATCCAAATGGAAATTCTAGAGTAAGTATAATAACTAATAATTCTATTGACAGAGCAATAGAAATTACCACTTTGAAGAACAAAAGAAAAATGATTTAAGAAAAATGAATAGTCTCAGAGACGTATGGGACAACATAAAGTAGTTCTACATTGTAACTGGCATTCCAGAAAGAACAGAAATGAGAAAAATGGCAGAAAAAGGAATGCTGTAAAAGCAAGTTCAAAATCTTAAACAGAAAGGATTTTGAAACTTTAAACAGGAAATTAACCCTAAAAAATGTTAGGATAATCTCATTTATAAAATAAAATACCTTTCAAAACCATCACTCTGTTCTTATCAAAGAGAAAATCACCAAAACTATAAATGTTCCTCATAGCAGTTTAGTTGATTTAAAATTTTAAAAGTAGAGTAAAACATAAGTCAGCTGTTTGTTTATAATTGTTCCTGAATTATACTATTTTATGTTTAACTTTAGTCATCAACATCTGTGGTCAGATATACCATTTAGCTCAATGCTTTGAGTCCATGGTTTCTGGAAAAGAATTTCTAAATTTAGAAAGCTAGTTCAAAGGAATGGAAGCTAGACAGACCTCTTCTGGGCTTATTTTTGTGATACTCAGAGAGAAGCTATGTTTTCTAAATCTCCTCTTATTGCTGGTATTAAACATTGGCGTATGGGCAGTATAAAAAAAAAATGGTCTGAAGCATACAGCAACCAGATGGAGAATATTGAAAAAAACTACATAAGAAATCACCTAGAGTAGAAGATGTTTGATACCTTCCCGCTCCCCTAATGAAAAAGCAACAAACCAAAGCCATTAACAAACGCATACACGGTATCTGTAGCAGGGGGTCTGCAGAGCGTATTTCTTTACAAAAGAGTTTCTGGAGCACTATGTGAAGGCCACTAAGGGGTGTTTAAAGTGAATGATGTAGCACAATTTATATTTGCCTTTTCCATTTATATTATCCTGAAAAAGAAAACAAAACAAAACAAAACAAAACAAAAACCTGCTCTGGGAGGAAAAGTATCTCCTATTTTTAACATCCCTCAGTTCCTAAGTTTTCTATTCACTGCACCATTCAGATCTAAGTTCTTACCTGTAATCCTTTCCCACAATTCTGTACTTAAGCATTTGGGACTACAATTTTGGTACTATTTATGATGTTAAAGGGAAAAGTTAAGAACTATTCAAGTCAGTACACAAAAATCGAGGAATATTAGGAAATTAAATGTTACTATGTAACACAGGAAGCATCTAATCATATGAGCATTCAGATTACAATCTTTAGTGTCTCTTATTTTCTAAAGTAAAGCTTGTGACCAAGACAAGCACTGCACTGTTATTAACGAATTAACATCCATTGCAATATTTACTATTCTATTAGTTCTTAATCTTATCTAAAAGCAGAGGGTTGTTATGACGTGTTAAAATTAAACCTGGAAATGTTTTCCTTCAATTATTTTGCTCGTCTTGCACTTTTTATCATCAGTGAAATCTAAGAATGGAGGTTTTAAGTGTTAAATTTTATATTATTTTTTTTTAAGGGAAACCATACATGATAACCCCAACCTCAGTTATGTACATTAGTCCTCCTCAGGTGATTGTTAGTAATTCTGTATCCCTGTGAATTTTTACTATTTGAAAAATACTGCAATTGTTGGTTTTTCACTAAATTGCTGTCGGACTGAAATTAAATTTTAAAGTCTAAGATCAGGAAGCAATGATTAATTGGCCTATGCAAAAAATATATTTTTATGGGTTTAAGCAAGTCAGTATATACTAGAGAATCAGAAAAACAAAAATGGATATAATTTTTTTATAGTATACCAAAAACTAAATGTAATGGGTTGAACTGTGTTCCCTCCAAAGTCCTAACCCCTGGTACCTGTGAACATGATGTTATTTGAAAACTGGGTGTTTGCAGATATAATCAAGCTGAGATGAGGTCACACCGGATTACGGTCGGCCCTATATCCACTAACTGGGTATTGTATGAGAAAGGAAGGAGAGATTTGAATGCAGAGGAAACAGACAAGAATGTAAAGATGTGAAAAAGAAGACCAAGGCAACGATTGAAGTGAGGGCATCTGTAAGCCAAAGCCTGCCAAAGGTTACTGGGATACACCAGAAGCTAAAGAAAAGGCAGGAAGGATTCTTCCCTAGAGCCTTTAGAAAGAGTATGGCCCTGCCGACACCCAGAACTGTGAAAGAATAAATTTCTGTTGTTTTTAAGCCACTCAGTCTGTGGTGTTTTGCTCTAGCAGCCCTAGGAAACTAATACGCTAATGCACAAGTCGCAATATAGACTTGAACCTGCTTTTGAAATGAAGGGAGACAATTTATATCTCCTAGGTTATACGTATCCAGTGCACTGGAAAAAGAATAGGTAATTCTCTAGGGAACTGATTTGCTCAAAATCATCCTGGATAATTTTTTCTAACATTTGTCTGAGTTTACCTTTAGAGGATAAAATAATATATTTAAAGAACAAAGAAAAGGTTACTATTTTTGCTGAACTGAACAATGTGCTGATTTGGTAACCTTCAAAATACTTAGCCCCAAGAAACAACTCTAAATTTGTTTAATACAGCAAATTAATCTTCACATAGAAAAATCACATTACTGGAGCAATAAGGTTTTCAAAAGGATACAAAGGAAGTTGTTGTTGTTGATTTTAAATGAACTTTAATGTGAAAAAGTTTATTAAAGGTTTCAAAGACTTGACTCCTAACTTGGGCGGGGTGGGGGAGGTGGACGGGTAAGGGAGTTACTTCCTTTTTCCAGTTTCAGTGGCATTAAAGTCATACTATCAATAACTAAACTTTTATTTTCTGAATTTGTAAAGTTTAAGACATTCTAAATTTCCAAAGTAAATGTAATTATATACAATTTACAGGTAAACTATTCCTATAAACATAAATTCAAAGGAAAACTTACCTTATTTTTGCTATTCATCTTGTAACAAGCATTTATTAAATGTCTAAATGCCAAACACTACTAGGCAAGAGAATTCAAAAATACATAGGGTTTAGCTCCATTCTAATGACAAGATAGACAATAAAAATGAGACATGTTCTATAGAGACATAAAGAAAATTAAGCAGCTTAGTCAAAGGATCAGCCTAGAGAAAGGGAAACTTGACAGGGAATCAACATTTGAACAAACTCTTTGATAAGCAGGAATTTCTCAGATGAAAGGGGATGGTAGAGGTAGAAGAGAAATTCCAGGGAAATAGAAAAAAAGATAAGGAATTCTGAACATATTTGACATTTCCAGGGCTGCTTGGAAATTTTTTATGGCTAAAGCATAAGGTAAGTAACACCAAGTATTGAGAGATGAGGCTGAAAAAAGCTAAAGAATTTAGACTTTGTGTCCCAGTTCACAAGGACACTAAATGCACTTTTCAAACCAAGAGTTCCATGAGATACAAGACCTTATAGGAAACTGCTACAGTAACCTAGGAAAGACATGCTGAGGGTCTGGACTAAGGCCATGCCAGTGCAACAGGGGAACAGACTGGATTTCAGACTCATTTGTGGAATCAAACCATGATGCTCTACAAATAAGGGAGAGAGAAGAATCAAAGATGGCACTGAAGCTTCTGGTGAAGGGATCTGAGCTGATCAACAAAGAAATGGAATACAAATTCCGGCAGGCATGAAAGGGAGGTAAGTGGTGAAACACAAAGGGAGTAAAATGTTAGTTTAAGTTGAAGATAACCTACAAGACAAGAAGAAAAGTCTCCAGTAATGACAATACTCGGTATTTATATTTTTACTGTATGTTAAGTACTTTTACATGCACTGAACCCAGTGAGATAAGCATTTCACAGATTAGAAAACCAGGGCTCAAAAGGTGAGGTGACTTGTTGCAGGCTACTCAGCTAGTTGGCTACCAGTCTAAGATCAGAAAAGAAACATCAGACTCCTATCTAGTCCAATGAGCCTTCAAAGATCACTCCATGCCATAGATAAATTATTCCAATTGTCACTGATGTCTTAAGATTTTGCTGTTCCCTGCTGATTTTATTTAATCATTGTTGAGTCCAAAATCACCAAGTCCACATTGGAACTTGGAATTATGGCAATACCCAGATTAAAAAAATTTAGAGTTAGTGAGAATCATATTGTTGGAAAAAAAATCTTAAGACCATTAAGTGTTAGAAGGTCTTTCAGTTATTCTGATGGAAGAACTCTATGAAAGTTTTCCAAAGTAACCGCCAGAAATACATTACATTTTTTAAGGGTTTCATGGCCTATTTGGGTTTCCCTGCTGACTCAGCAGTAAAGAATCTGACTGCCAATGCAGGCGATGCAGGTTCAACTGCTGGGTCAGGAAAATCCCCCAGAGAAGGAAATGGCAATTCACTCCAGTATTCTTGCCTGGGAAATCCCACGGAGAGAGGAGTCCATGGAGTCACAAAGAGTTGGACATGTCTTAGTGACTAAACAACAACAAATGGCCTAATTAATTTGGGAATTAACTACTTTAGACTGTTTTATATAGATTGCTTTATTGCACAATTTTACAAAGCCTTTAATATTCTAATATATACGGAACATTTCTAGGAGTGTAATTAAGGATACAGTTTTTCCCAAATATACTTGACCACTGAACACGTGGAATCTTAGTTCACTGACCAGGGACTGAACCCAGGTCCTCAGCAGTGAGAGCACGAAGTCCTAACCAATGGCCCACCAAGGCATTCCCTCCCCCAGACTTCTAGAGTATCTTATGGGACTAGCAGTCCATAGAATACACTTTGAAAATACTGCTCAATAAAATAATTTAAGCAACATGCCAACAAATAGAAATGAAAGACAGTAAACACAAATAGTACATCAGTGCTGAGAAGGCAGAATAAAAAGGAGTCATGACAATTTGTGGAATTAATTGGGCAAAATTTCCTGCCCAATATACTGTTAAATTTGCAATGAAATTTAGGCAGTAATATGAACAAGGAATACAGGTGTTTACCAGTAGAAACCTTTAAATTGCTGATAGATACAATTATAAAATAAAAATTTCAATACAATAACTTAAAATTTTTTTTAATTTAATTGCCTATATTTGGGGAAGTAAATAATTTCTCTTACACTATTAAGATAGGTTTTAATAACCTTCTGAAGCTTCATCAAAGCTTCTTGTTCTTACTTATTGATTAATGACTGCTTCAAGGTTCATATGGTCTTTAATCCTTCAGAACTTCATTACAGTCTCAGGTAAAAAAAAATCCCATTATTAGAGATGCCATTATGAAGAAAAGGTCTATATAATAAACTTGTGTGCAAATGATCCATTTTGAGACTATGGTTTGTCATTCTTTACAAAGAATGATTTTATACACCAAATGCTTCTTCTTGATTATCCTCTTAAAATAATCATCCTATACTAGTGGGCTTCCCTGGTGGCTCAGACGGTAAAGTGTATGCCTACAATGAGGGAGACCTGGGTTCGATCCCTGGGTCGGGAAGATCCTCTGGAGAAGGAAATGGCAACCCACTCCAGTACTCTTGCCTGGAAAATCCCATGGGCAGAGGAGCCTGGTAGGCAACAGGCTATGGGGTCACAAAGAGTCGGACACGACTGAGCAATTTTACTTTACTTTGTACTACTGAAGACCATAAATTGTATTCTGTTTGCAGCCTAGAATAGAGAGCTGAGAGCTCCATAACTCTACCTGGTGATTAAGTTCTTCAACTTCCTCAGTCCTTTCCTGATTCAAACAGTCCTGCTTAAGAAATCTAACTGAACTCCAAGTTCCTACAATGTAGAAAGACCTGGGAAGGATGAGAGTTCCTTCAGTTTACTACCTTTAGAGGCTTTCTATTCCATTGATTCATTATAGAGAGCCCATTTCTTCATGTACTCCTGCAAACTATACATCTGATTTCTAATAATACATGCTCCATAACAACATGATATTAAATACAATTTTTCTTTAATGAAACATTTTTTTAAAGCTAAAGAAATAATAATAGTATTAATGCATATCATATTTTGTCTTTATGGGGCTAGTTCATTATAGATAAATAAAATATCTTTATTATCTCATTTATTTAAAATTTTTGAGAAAACTTGATGTTTTTTAGGATATATTATCCATAATCCAAAGCAGACATCATTAGTTATATAAGATATTTAAAAGTAAATCACTAAGTTACACTATTGAATTATAACTTATACAGACTAACGTTCCCCTTCTCCCTAGTTAATTTCAGTGCATAATAGGAAAAGAGGGGAAAAAAGCAAAATCCTTTCTTTTCTGTCAGTACTTTTAAAATTGAGTATTTTGAACTATAATCAAATGGGAAATTTTTTACTAGGATTACTATAGTTTACTGTATCTAAACTAATAATAAGTAGTTTTTATAGACATAGTTGCAAACTTAAACTACAAAAATTAGGTGATTAATCTTCTTCATTACTTTGGCATTATCCAACATGTGGTCCCTTATCTAAGTCCCTGAATCTGCTGAGGTCCCAAGATGGAGACTAGGATGCACAAATCCAAGATTGTTTCCAAACAACTGGCCATGAAAGCAAGAAGTGCACAAGATAAAAATATCTGATGACTGCTTTAAAATTCACAATTAAAACTGGAGAAAACACGCATTGTAGATTCATATATAATTGTTCTTAACTAGAAAAAGAAAACAGATATAGACATATTCATGAGCACTCACATAATGATTCACAAATAAACTGGTTAAAAAACTGTATCAGACTTGAATATTTTGTAAGTAGAAGAGTCTTCTTACCTTCAGAAGTTCGAAGTAATGCAGACAGTGGTAAACAGGGGCTAGAAGTAGTCTGGGTAAAACATATTGAACAGCTTCTTTGAAACCTTCGCCTATTGACTAGAAAACAAAGTGATTTAATTTTTAAGCTTACTTTACAGGCATCTTATATCTTGATCTAAAAATTACTATACCTGCAAATAGAGCGCTGCTCCAGGCTTTGATAACTGACTAAGGAAACGATCGTGAAAACCAGGTCGTAGAATATCTCGAGCATATGATTCATATGGATCAAATGCCAGTTCCTTAAAAAACAAAAAAGGTAAAACATAAATAATCTTTCTCTATGGTAAAGAATAAATAACCTACCTCTATAAACACAGAAAGATTAAATTATGAAGACTTCTATCACTGTACAATTACATATTTTTTTAAAGCCTCAAAGCAAAATTACATAGCTATTAATTTTACTAGAGTAAACCTAATATTCTCAAGTAAGAAAGAAAATGAATTTTTTTCTGATGAGTAATGGGATTCTAGCATATTATGACACCTCTCACTAAAGGATTCTAGTAGAGTATTATGAACAAACATATGGGGGGATTTGGGATCTGGAAAATGAAATTTAGCCTGAATAATAAAGAGCATAGATAGCTATAACCAGATAAAGTATACACATTTAGAATACTGGTGCCAAGCATTTATTTTCTCATGATTACTCCTTAGTGGTAGACTTACTTTCACATCCTGCAAGCTGAAAGTAAATTGTTTATATCACCTAAAATCCACTGTTACAGTTTTCACAAAACAATTAATTTAATTCAAATTGCCAAAAAGTTTTACCATCATCAATAAACCAAACAATTCGAAAGGTTATAATCTACTAGTTCTGGTGATTTCTGAAGAAAAAAAGTGAGCATGTATTGTGATTTTTCTCAGGAGGTAGGATCTCCACTCTCCTCCATCCTGTGCCCTATTCCAGGTAAAAATAAAAACACAAAACCTCCAAACTATTATGAAAATAGTGTTGAAGATTCTAGCAAGAGCTCAATTTTATGAAGGGTAATTCTAGAATGAGGAGGAAGAGGACACCTAGTGGAGGAATGAAAAAGAAGTTAGGAGTGAATGACAGAAAATGCGATGTTTAACTTACCCTGCTATTTCTCAGACTTATTTTTTTAAGGAAAGATATATATATATATATATATGTTTTTTATCTAGCAACTATATTGAACCTACCTAATAGTTATAACAGTATACATTTTTCTGGATTTCCTATGTAGACAATTATGCTGATTACAAACAGAACAATTTTATTTCTTCTTTTCCTGTCTTTTGGCTAGTATCTCTATTAGGGTGCTCAATGTAAGTAGTGAGCGGCATTCTCCTACAACTTGGTCATTAAATGTATCTTTTATAGGTTTCTGATAGATATCCTTTACTAGATTAAGAAAGGTCCCTTCTATTCCTACTTTGGCCAACATTTTAAAGAAATTTCTGAATGACTTTAATTTTCTATGCTTTTTCTTATTTGTTGAGATTTTAATGATAATGTGAAATATATTAATTTTTTAAAAACTTCAACCATTTAAGATATGTCATAAAATATATCCTAAGATATATCATACCGGACACAGTGTTTTAGATTATAAAGAGGTTCATATTTTTCTTATATTATTATTCTTTCCCAGTTTTAATAATATATGTATATAATCCTAAAACTGAGTTGCCTTTTGTGTCTCTATTTTTGATCTTCCTTAAGAATCTATTTTAATATTTTAACAAAAATCTTGCATATGTTTATTGGGCTTACTTCTGAATACCTTGTGGTTTTAAGACTCATCCGCCATATTCACCTGACTTCTTGCCAACCAACTACCACTTCTTCAAGCAGCTTGACAACTTTTTGCAGGGAAAATATACTTCCACAATCAGCAGGAGACAAAAAATGCTTTTCAAGAGTTCATCGAATCCTGAGGCATGGATTTTTATGTTACAGGAATACACAAACTTATTTCTCATTGGCAAAAATGTGCTCATTGTAATGATTCCTATTTTAGCCTGAGCCTATAAGTTATAATGATTTAAAATTCATGGTCCGAAATAGCAATTAACATTTGCACCAACCTAGTATTTCTATGTCTCTGTTTTGGGTATATGTCTTATAAGGGCTTCCCTGGTAGTTCAGCTGGTAAAGAATCCACCTGCAATGCAGGAGGCCCTAGTTCAATTCCTGGGTTAGGAAGATCTGCTAGAGAAGGGATAGGCTACCCATTCCAGTCTTCTTGGGCTTCCCTGGTGGCTCAGATGGTAAAGAATCCATCTGCAATACGGGAGACCTGGGTTTGATCTCTAGGGGGCTACCCACTCCAGTATTCTGGCCTGGAGAATTCCATGGACTATATAGTCCATAGGGTCGCACATAGTCGGATACGAATTGAACGACTTTCACTTTCACTTATAAGCTGCATAAAACAGACCTTAAAACAATTAAGTACTTTCTTTAAATAGGCAAGTTTCAGCAGTTTGTGCATACTGAGTTACTAATGTAGTAGCATGACATAATTGGATTTATTTTATCATACTGTACAGTCGGCCCTCTGTATCTGTCTTCCACATCTGCTGATACAGAAGACTAACTGTCCTAGACCATTTTATATGAAGTTACTTGAGCATCCACAGATTTTGATATTGGAAAGGGGATTCCTGAAACCAATCCCCCAAGAATACTGAAGGATGACTGTATTTTGTTTTCATTATCACTGCTTTCTTTGTTTCATTATTTTTTCCTATTATCATAGAAATGATTAAAAATTGTTTCTATAGTTTTTGTGCACTGTTATAGGTAGTACTTCTGTTATTTGGTGATTTTCTTAAATGTTTCAAAAATCAAATACGGCTTGCTATTACTTATAAATTTTTTCTAAATTTTAAAGAGAGTTTAAAGTTGTTTAAACTTTACATTCTCTTTCCCTGGTACCAGGTTTTCCCTGATAGCTCAGCTGGTAAAGAATCCACCTGCAATGCCAGAGACTCCAGTTTGATTACTGAGTCTGGAAGATCCCCTGAAGGGATAGACCACCCACTCCAGTATTCTTGAGCTTCCCTGGTGGCTCAGACGGTAAAGAATACACCTGCAATGCAGGAGACCTCGGTTCAACCCCTGGGTTGGGAAGATCCCATGGCGAAGGGAACAGCAACCTACTCCAGTATTCTTGCCTGGAGAATTCCATGGACAGAGGAGCCCGGTGGGCTACAGTCCATGGGGTCACAAAGAGTTGGACACAACTAAGCGACTTTCACTTCCATGGGTTTTCACTTTCAAACTTTCAAAGTTGTTTAGTTTTTCTTATCTTCTGAAGACAAGCCCGAATCACGCACTGAGAAGTTTAGTTCACCCTTCAAGTTAAAAAAAAAAAGCATTCTGGTGTTAAGATTATGCAATAGCTTATAAAATTTGCTACTCTGTTTCCCACCATTAGTTCTTGTATTCCTTGACTTTCCTCTGAGTACAACTTTCCCTCTGGCTGAAGAACATCCTTGCTTTTGAGTCTGCTGCTGGGGCTGCTGCTGCTAAGTCGCTTCAGTTGTGTCCGACTCTGTGCGACCCCACAGACGGCAGCCCACCAGGCTCCCCCGTCCCTGGGATTCTCCAGGCAAGAACACTGGAGTGGGTTGCCATTTCCTTCTCCAATGCATGAAAGTAAAAAGTGAAAGTGAAGTCGCTCAGTCGTGTCCAACCCTCTGTGACCCCATGGACTGCGGCCTACCAGGCTCCTCCGTCCATGGGGTTTTCCAGGCAAGAGTACTGGAGTGGGTTTTGAGTTTAGTTATGTATATTCCTTTTTTCTTTTTATACTTTATGACTTTTATGTGTTTAAAGCAACATTGAGGGGCTTAGTGAAGCTTAAACTCAGCATATTATTTTGTCTGAAAGTCTTGTTTTATAAACTCAACCCTGAGTTATAATAAAAGATACAGTTGATTTTAGAATGAGAACAAAGCAAGAGTGAGAAATTTCAGAATGACAATCAATGCTAACTTATTAGGGCTAACTTGTATATTTTAGCAGCTGAAGTATCAAGAAGGTCACCATTTTTCTACCCCTATGATCATCATCTAAACCTTAGACTTGATTTTCCTATTCTAAATAATAATGAACTTGTTTAGTTGCTAAGTCATGTCTGACTCTTTTGCGACCACATACACTGTAGCCCAACAGGTTCCTCTGTCCATGGGAGTTCCCAGGCAGGAATACTGGAGTGGATTGCCATTCCCTTCTCCAGAGTATCTTCCCTACCCAGGGATTGAACCCGTGTCTCTTGCAGTGGCAGGCAGATTCTTTATCACCATGCCACTAGGTCCTGGACTTCATTTTCTTTTTCTAAATAATAATGCACAGTTATCATATATTAAGTAGCTGTATGAAGGTGACTAGCTAAATATTTCAGGTAGGTTATTTAACTTTCACAAAATCCCGAGTCCTATTATTATCCTTATTTTACAAATATAGATAGGGAGGTTTAGAGATGTGAAGTAAATAGCCCATGGTTACATACAACTAATAAGTAGAAGAGTTTAGACTGAAACATAAGTAGCCTGACCTTAGGTCCAAGTTCTGTGGCCTCTTCATTGATAAGATAGCCAATTAAGTGTGAACTGTGGGATCTGAAGACAGCTTTGGGATCTGCTTGTTTTTATAAAGGATGAGAGACTCCTTTTTTTCTAAGTTTTATGAAATAACAGAAACAAATGCTGACAGTGACCCTTTGAGGAAGGGGCAATACAGTTGAGCAGCTAACAGTTAATGTCTATGTTAGCTGGAAATAAGAATTCATATTCCAATTTTTATTCAAATGTATTTGAATTAAATCTAGGCCTGTGAACTGCATTTAGGCCTTCTAGATGCACGATTTTTTGGTGTATAATTAAAGTACTCACCTCCGCTAAGTCTTCAAAGCAGCTTCCTACTAATGGATGGGGACTGCCTTCATCTGTCATTTCCACAGTATCTTCTATATGGCCCAGTAATTTTACACTAAGTTCATGTATATCCACTATACGACTAAATATATTTTCTACATCCTGTTGGAAAGAAAAACATATTAATTCAGTTAGGTTGTACAATAAAAAATTTATTTTGAACCAATAAGTCATTTTATAATCATGAAATTTAAAATGGCAGATACAGTGAAAAATTTTAACAACTTTACAAATACAAGTAAAAGACAAAGAATTCTTTTTGCAATGAAGTACAATTTGTAGGTACATTGCTCTAGGTCACTGGTTCTCAAGCCTTCTGGTCTCAAGAGTCCGTTATACTTTTCAAAATTATTGAAAACTCTATTTGCTTACTATATTAGAAATTATTTACTATTGCCATTTACTACACTTACCATATTAGACATTAAAATCAAGAAAATTATAAAAAATTTAATTCATTTAAAAATAACAATAAATAGTACTTTTATGAAAAGTAGCTAGTTTCTCTTAAACAACCAAAAATCTTGGTGAGGAGAATGGTACTGCTTTACATTTTCTAACACAATCTCTAATTCCTAGCTTAATTGAAGATAGCTGGCTTTTCATGTATATTTCTGCATTCTATCTCTTGTGATACATTGCTTTGGTTAAAGCATATGAGGAAAATCTAGCTTTAAAAGACATGTAGTTGGAAAAGAGAGGACTATTTTAATAGTCTATCCAAATAATTGTGGATACTCTTTCCTTTTCCTGCATAGTTATTTTTATGGAGATACAAGTTATATATCATAAAATTCACTCTTAAAATATACTATTCAACGATTTTCACATATTCAAAAACTATTCAATCATTACTACCATCAAATTCTAGAAAATCATCATCCCCCCTAAAAATACTGTATCCATTCTTCCCCTGCACACCCACTCCCAGTCTCTGGCAACTACTGATCCACTTTCTTTCTCTATGTATTTGCCTATTCTGGACATTGCATATATATGGAGTGATTATCTTTTTACAGTATTACACAAGTCAATATGTAGCTTCTTAAAGGTTAGTTGCAAGGTAGAATCTGAAACTATATAAACTTTGTATTATTAAATTAAAATCCACTGGTCTATTCTGAACTTTGAACTGATGTTTTGCCCAAGTGTGATTTTGTAGTGGAATTGCTAGGTAGTATGGCTAATTTATGGTTAATGTTATATGAAATTACCAAATTATTTTCCTAAGTATTTATACCAGATTACATTCTCACAGGTAATGTGGGAATTTTACATTCCCAAAAGCAGTTGCTCCACATTCTTTTCAACATCCAGTATTGTCAGTCTTTTTAATTCTAGCTTTTCTAATGAGTATCCAGTAGTGTCTCATAATGTTCTTAATCTGCATTTTCCTTATGACTATTAAGATGTGTGGGGGTTTGGCTCAGATGGTAAAGAATCACCTGCAATGCAAGAGACCCAGGATCCCTGGGTCAGGAAGATCCTTCAAGGGAATCGCAACCCTCTCCAGTATTCGTGCTTGGGAAACCCCATGGACAGAAGAGCCTGGCAGGCTACAGTCCATGGGGTCACAAAGGGTCAGACATGACTAAATGATTAACACCAGTGACTACTGATGTTGGTCATCCTTTGACATGCTTTCTGATCACTGTTGTATCTTCTTTTATAAAGTGTTGAATTTTTTGCCCATTTAAAAGTATCAAGCTGTTTTTCTTATTACTGAATTGCTGAATTTCTTTATATATTCTGAATACAATCCTTTGGTTAGATGTATTTGAAGTAGCTTCCACCAATATGTGGCTTATGTTCTTATTTTTCTGATAATGCTTTTTGAAGAGCAAAAGGTTTTTTTTGTCTTAATGCAGTCTAGGTTATTAATTTTTAATTTTATGGTTCTTGATTTTTTGTGTCCTAAGAATATCTTTGTCTACTCTTTATCTCTTTCTCTTTTTAAACAACTTCATTAAAATATGATTTATAGGCAATGCAATTCATCCATTGAAAGTAAACAATTCAATGGTTTTTACTATATTTACAGATTTGTACAACTCATCGTTTACTCCTTTATTTTTTAATGTTCACTCATTGTCATAACAATGACTGAACATTCCGTCTCAGCCTCTGTTGTGAGTACCACTTCTCCATCAGTCATCCATGATTATGTAGGTACAGTTTTAGAAATTACTAGAATGCAACTTGCTTAGACAATCTCAGCTATTCTTCCTTAGTACTTTTCCGGGACCCAATCAGGTTGGTTTGATTACTACTGTAAGATCAGTAATCCTTTAGATTTCCAGTTATTGGCTCCTTCCTTTGTGCTCCCCAAAATACTGTTGTCATACTTCTGTTATGGTAATCAGCACATAGCACATTAGCACATACTTCTGTTATGGTAATTAGTACTGTATTGCAATTTAGAGTTGACATCTCTGTCTTGACTAGATTGTACTTGAGAAAAGTAAATAGTTTTTGATTTATCTTGAATCTCCATTGCCAAGTATGGCATCTAACAATATAGGCAGCACTGATGCAGTGTTGGTTCAATGATGCAAATGAGTCAAATTAAACACAGAAATCTTCCACCTAAACAAGATGCTTTATTCTCTGGAACTCGTGGAAGATTCTGTGAATTCATTTATACTTACATAATCAATCTAGCTTAGATTTTGTCTTTTAATTTCTGGTGGTTAATCAAAACTGCTGTGGCTGGGGGAGGGGAGAGAGGCTCAACAGGGAGCAGATATATGTATAACTATGGCTGATTTGTATTGTGTGGCAAAAACCAAAATAACGTTGTAAAGCAATTTCCCTCAAAATTAAAAAATAAATTAAAACTGTTGTAGCAACTTCATTTGTGATCATAGTCATGATAAATTAAACCCTACAACTTTTAAAAAATGGACAAATTAGCAGTCATGAACTATACAAATTCAAATTTGAGTGGTCATGTAAAATTAACAACACATGTAATGATATACATTCACACAATGATACTCACATTAGCTGAAAACAATTTTGAATTGGAGACAAAGGGCTCTCTAAAAACTTTTATAATTAAATTAAGTTCCCTTATGTATTGTCGAATTTCTGCCATAAATGCTTTTACCAAATCATAGTAAGTCTGCTCTCCTGAGGTGGAAGGCTCTTCATCAGTTAAAGATAATATATTTATATCTTCCACATCTTGATGAAACATATCCATTAATACCTGCATAGTCAGAGATATAAAAAACTATAATAAAATATGAATCTATAGTCAAATTTGAAGTTAAACAAAATCTGTTATTTGAATACAGTTCTTAAATGACAATAAACAGACACACAATAACCTCTTCTTGGATATAATGCTACTGCTCCCTCTACAGCTTCTCTAAGACAAAATTTTACATCCGGTATCACAAACTGCCTCTTCTAAGTTCTCTGTCAATACTAGTATCTGTCTGTCTGTCTGTCTCTCTTGTTAATCTAGTACTTCTATTTTGTTCCCAAATCTTGTCTTGGATTTCTCTCTTAGTTTCCTCTGTTTCATACCCTTGGCATCACCATTTCATTCCAGGGCCTCACATAACTCATATGTGAATAACTCCCAGGTTTCTGGTGATTGATCAAAATAAGTCCCATTTTTTTCCCCAAGAAGTCTTCTTCTACTCCTCCTCCTCCTCTTCCTCCTCTTGCTAAACCTCATCTTTTCCCTCCTGTGTACTTCTACATCATTATCCCTATAACAATAAAATAAGATTTTACCTTGTATCACTTTCTGCTTGTTTCACAAATATAAGTACCCTTTCATCAAATCTACAGCCTCATTTTATGCTTCACTTGCATCTCTTCTCTGTGAGCTATATACATACTCAGAAATATTTTATTTATCAATTCATTTAAAAGCATCAAATATTTTATATTCATTTACTCTTTTAAAATAAAATACTTATTCATTAAAAAATAAAAAATTTGAAATCCTTCAGGTCAGGTGATTTTCACATTCTGAAAGAACAATAAATACTAACATATATTTAACGGGATTAGGTAATCAGAAAGAATATTTCAAATCAATGACAGAAAAAAGGGGATGAAATACTTCATTAGAAAATATTTTCTTTTTTGAAAGATCATTTTTATTAAATAAAAATACTGAGGTAGTATATAGTCCAATGCTTTAGACTTAGATCTGGAGTTCAAGTCTAGGTTTTGAAGCATCTCAGAAAATTCTGAACCAATTTCTTTATCTCTGTGAACTTCAGTTTCCCTTTTATAAAATGTAGATAAGAGTATCTACTGTAGAGAGATATCTTAGGGACCAAATGAAATAAGTCACATACATGCTCAACTTTCAATAAATGTTTGCTCTTAATGTTATCATAGTAAAACCATACTAGCAGTATCTAAAGAAAGTTAGGCACTGAAATAAAACTACCAAGAGTTTAGTATTTGTACATTTTCAAAAATTGTTTTCAAATAAATCCATAATCTTCTAGTTCTTCCAATCCAAATAAAAACTTAAGAAGTTCACTAATAAGAGATGAATTACTGTTATTAACCCTACATGCAACAATACAGAAAAGAAAAGCTACATGACATATTTAAACACATTTTAGGACTCTATATATAAATTTCATTTAGATAAAGTGATATCTGGAGTTTTTGCTATTAGATTACTAAAAGTATAACCTAACAGACAATATACAATTTTATTCTGTCTGAGTAGTATGTTAGCACCCATTTAAGTCACAAATAAAAATATAAGAATAGAACATATAGATCAGTATCTTACCTTATCAGCACACATTGCCACTTTAATATCTTGTTTTGTAATTTCATAATGCCGTATATTTCGCACATAATTCCCCACCAGCTTTAAAATGTCTGCAGAAATGTATTCTAATACTGCTACTATGTAAACAGAAACCTGGTGGTCAATTTTATAACCTAGGACCTCCTGAAAAATTAAAAGAAAAGCACTTTTAAAATTATTTACTATAGATTTGACAAGCTGATTTAAAAAAAATGTATACTGTTTAGCGTAACTTTTACCAAGGCCATTGTAAAGTGGTACATCTATGAATAATACACATATTGCTATTTGAAAATGTAAGGTAAGAAAAGGTAAGCCAAAATTACCTATGATCATGTAAAATACTTAAGAAGTACAGATAACTATAGAGATAATCCCTCAACTAGGAAGGGAAGCCCAAGTCTGTGGGAGGGGAAAATGCTCATTGTTATCTAATTCAGAATACCCAGAATTAATAATGACAAACAAGTTTCTTTTCCTTTAATTGGTATCTGGGAATATCTACTATCCTTATACCTCTATCCTTCTATCCAAAGGAACCTGGACTTCCTAAAAACTTAGTGGTACATTCCTGGTATCTAAGTTGTTTCTATGGAAAAAAAATTCCTGTTGTGTCCTGCTGGACAACAGTGGTCATTAAGGGCATATTAAATAGTACCACTATCCAATTTCAAAGAGAGAATGGGCTTTTGTGGGCCTGATCAATTCGCATAGGAAAACAGATTCTATTTTCTAAACAATCCAATTAAGGAAAAAACTTCAAAATAAGTTTATGTATTTTATAATAACCTTAAATGGAGTACAACCTACAAAACTTACTCACTACGTTGTTCACCTGACACTAATATAACTTTATAAATCAACTGTAAGAGAATCATAAAGAAGTGCAACAACTAATAGCTTAGTAATTTTCTGTAAGTTGCACTTAACATCCTCAGACCAGTTAGTAAGATACAGGCAGATATTTCTGTTCAAACAATAAAGGACAAAACATAACTTTTTGATAGTCTTAATCATACAAGTGTCCAGCCAGACTTGAATTTCCTAACACTATCACTTAGAGCCCTGTGAACTTGGACAAAAAGTTACTTAACCACTTTCTGCTCAGTTACCTCATCTACAAAGTGGGGATGATGATAATTAACTCTGTTGAATAATAAAACTTAGACATGATGTATAAAAGTATTAGCATTTTGCTTATATTATAGTAAAAAATTACTGATATCAGAAATATTATTAAGGTTTTAATTATTCTAATACCCATATTTTTAATGTGAGAGTTAATCAATGATGTCATTAAATAAAATACAAATAACATTATTAAAGTTTCCAGCAGTTATTTTTTCTATTAGTTCTGGAGAGATTCAACTGACTGACTAGACTAATAAAAATGACAAGTAAGACTACAGAGTAGGGCTTCCCTGGTAGCTCAGCAGGTTAAAAATCTGCCTGTAATGCAGGAGACCCCAGTTTGATTCCTGGGTCAGGAAGATGCCCTGGAGAAGGGACTGGCTACCCACTCCAGTAGTTTTGGGTTTCCCTGGTGGCACAGACAGTAAAGAATCTGCCTGCGATGTGGGAGACCTGAGTTCGATCCCTGGGTTGGGAAGATCCCCTGGAGGAGGGCATGGCGACCCACTCCAATATTCTTGCTGGGAGAATCCCTATGGACAGAGGAGCCTGGCAGGCTACAGTACAGTCCATGGGGTTGCAAAGAGTTGGACATGACTGAGAGACTAAGCACAGCAAGACTAGATAGTATAGGTGATCTTTATGGAATTTTTGTTCAAAGATGACACATGGCCCTATGGCAATCTTACAGAGGTCCCTACACTTCTAATGATGTGAAGGATTAAAATCTGAAGGATTTATAGGGACAAGTATGTCTAGCCAATAGAAAAAGGAGTTTTGCAAACTCTTTGAGGTTCTGGTAACATCTGAGATTAACAAAATTCACAATTATAACTTTCTTAGTCCTTTCAATTTGATGATTACTGTGGGTATGAAACTACTTTAAATCATGTTGCTGAACATATACTTTCCTATTATATCATCCCTCCCCATGACATAAACTCCTGGAAAAACTAAAAAGAGAGAATGTCACTCTTCAGTTGACTCTATTATCCATAATATATATTTCTTGTGCTTGAAAATCATGGGTTTTATTTTGCTTTTAAGAGGCAAGAAGGTAGTATTTCAGCTTTACCTTTAACAAAGGATGGATTTTTTCTACTGGGAGAGATAAAGGGTTTCTTCGCTTCCTCTTTTCAATAGCCGATTGGGCATCAGCTATTGCCCACTTATCAATTGGATGAGGGAAACTTTTTTGAACACGTTCCTTGGAAAATAGGAAAATAAAAACTAAGCAACAAATATATTAAATAGTGTTCTTCACTTATAATTTACTTTTAAAAATCAAAGAATACCAAAAGCAGGTGTTTCACATGTGGTATAATTTATACTACAAACATACCTAAACTAAGAGACAACTATAACTGCCAAAGTACTAGTTTCTTAATTAGGCAATTAAGAGTCTAAATGCTCCTTCTATTAATGGGGGGACATCATATTCTGAATTTCTACTTCACCATGATAAAGCTGATAATAAGAATGAGCAGAAGCTATTTAAAACATTATTACATAAATTTTCAAGGAACAAGATCTAAGTTCAAAAAGCAAATATCTAAATTCAACTTTCATTTGTCCTTTCTTTCAACATCAATTATAATCTAAAATACCATTTTGCACTTGAAACTTGTAAGAATTGTTTTTCTTTATCCATCATGCAAAAAGGTACTTGATTTCAAAACTATTTGTAAAGCATGGAAATCAAGGTTTACATTAGTAACAGCCAACTTTAATACACTGTAGTTTTATCATTAGAGTCTGCATCTTCCACAGGTCATTAATTTTCATCACGATACTTCATTTTAATGTCTAGCACTCATTCGGTTAGAATTCCCATTCAAAGGTAAAGAACTCATGTTACTGTAAAAGCTGAATTTCCCGACTTTAGTAAACTAATATAATTCATTTCAAACAAAAGGTACTTTCAACCTCTGAAGTTTCTAAAATCCACTTTCAGGATACCATAATTACAACCAGTAGAGGTCACTACTACATAATTTTAACACGTATTTTGAATTGTTCCATATTTAGCCAGTAATATGTAAAAATTATTAGGTAAAATTACAATAAATGTAAATTGAAAGTCCTAGCAATTGCTATTGAAAAGATCGTTATGTGATATTCTGTAGGAAAAAGGACACAGTAACTCCAGGACATGTTATGAACAAATTTATGAATTGAGAATAGTTTAACCTACTTAAGTTTAATAAATTTTCTCTTCATCTAAGGCAATGTCAGCTGTCAAATGTAAGAAGTGATCATTTTAATTCTAATAAAAAAAATTACTGTAGTTAAAAATGGAGTTAACAAACTTTTTCAAATGTCTAGTTGAAAAGCTATTTGCTAGGATACTATAACCTATATAATAAAGGCAATACAAAGGCCCAAAATACTGGGGGAGTTTGGCAAGCGAAAAAGGAATAATAAAGGAATGGGGAAAAGGTTGGAAAGGAACGTTCAAAACAAGAATTCTTTTCCTTTTTTCCAAGTCACTACTATACACTTGCTAATCCAAAAATTACGATTAAGAGATTTTGGACTAACTTTACCATAATTCTCAATTAAAAATTTCATATTGATGGGTTTAACCCATGGTTAACTGAATAGGTATAGGTATAACCATGATTACAAACCTTATAATAGTATAACCCTGTAGCTCACTGGCAGGCATGGAGGTGGGCAAACTTCAATGCATAGTAAGAAATAATAAATTCTTAATACATTGGAAAAGGAAATGGCAACCCACTCCAGTACTCTTGCCTAGAAAATCCCATGGACGGAGGAGCCTGGTGCAAGCTACTGTCCATGGGGTCGCAAAGAGTCGGACACGACTGAGCGACTTCACTTTCTTTCTTTAATACATTTTGGATCACACCCTTGTAATCACATACATAGTAAACTGAAACAAAGTTTCTTAAAATAAAACTTTCTTTTACTATAGGCAATGCACTGATTTTTCCTATTCATTTATAAAAATTTAGTTGGGCATAAGAGGTGATAACCGAGAGTAATACAGAAGCTGAACTCAACCTACCAATTCTAAATACACTTAACATACATCTTTGAAAAAAACAAACAAACCATTGGTAGAATTACAGAGGCAAACAGCAGGCAGCGGTTGAGGTAGAAGAGAAAGAAAACACAACAGCAATCCCTTCTCATCTCAATTTTATCCACCTAGTTCCAAGTTGATCTACTGTTTTGAAAAGAAGGGGAAGGAAAGTCTCAGGAACGATAAAAGAAAAGGCAAGAAAGGGAAAATAATAATGATGAGGAAAACATTTTTAACTTATTTATTAGTATACTACTAGACTGTTTATTTGAGAAGTACTACCAAAGGTCATGGGAAAGACTGATAGGGTTAAAAAGATGCCTTGATTGTGAAAAAGGCCAGAATGAAGGAAATACTTTATCTCTTGTCGTGGAAAATTTAATTATAATTCCAGAGCAAAATAAAATTTCTTTTTACAATTATCTTATATAATTTAAGGTAAAGAAGCCCAAGGAGAAATGGTCAATAAAAGACCCATGAATTAAAGTCTATTACTCTGCCACTTTCAAGATTAACAGTTTTGCTTTAAATTGAGACTCTCCACTTTGACTGACATTTAGTGGCCTTGGGAAAAATAAAATATAAAGAGCTAGGTTCACAATTCAGCTCTGTCTCATTAGCAGAACCTGTCTTTTCCTTTACATAATAAAGGTGCCTAGATAGATAATCTTGAAGATTAATTCCAATACAAACATTCTAGGCTGTATGAAAATTCTTATACATGCACTTGAGTGCAAATATTCAGACCCGGAGGCACTTTTAAAGTGCTATTAATAAAGGCTTAGAATGTGTAGGAGAATTTTTTTTTCTGCCTAGAAAGGTAGAAAATAATGAGAAATCACTTTGGAAATCTAAATGTGAGTGACAAACTTATTAGAAACTACAAAGATTCTTTAGGAATGAAGGAAAAGAAAAAAAGTTGAAAAAAAAAATGAAAGGAAAAGGAAAGCCAAAAAATAAAATTTAAGGATATAGTTCACAGGGTAAAAAGAAAATTCTAAGATGAAGGAAAAAGAAATAAAAGGGATTCAAACTGGGAAAAAAGTATTGTCATTGTTTGGCAATGACATCATACTATACACAGAAAATCCTAAAGATGCTACCAGAAAACTACTACAGTTCATCAATAAATTTGGTAAAGTTGCAGGGTACAAAATTAATACACAGAAAGCTGTTGCATTTCTATACACTAATGACAAAAGATCAGAAATAACAATTAAGGAAACAATCCCATTTTTATCACTGCATCAGAAAGAATAAAATACCTAGGAATAAACCTATTGAAGGAGGCAAAGGACCTGTATTTTGAAAACTGTAAGACGCTGATGAGAGAAATTAAAGAGGACACAAACAGATGGAAAGATATTCTGTGTTCTTGGATCGGAAGAATCAATACTGTCAAAAGATCATACAACCCAAGGCAATCTACAGGATTCAATGCAATCCCTATCAAATTACCAATGCAATTTTTCACAGATCTAGAACAAAAAAATTTTTTTTAATTTGTATGGAAATACAAAAGATCTCAAATAGTCAAAGCAATCTTGAGAAAGAAAAGCAAATCTGGAGGAATCAGTCTCCCTGACTTCAGACTATACTACATAGTTATAGTCATCCAAACAATAACGGTACTGCCACAAAAACAGAAATACAGATCACTGAATGCGGATAGAAAATCCAGAGAGAGACCCACTCACCCATGGTCAGTTAATCTCTGACATCCTGCTTTTGGAACTGTTACCTTAAGAATCTTAAATCCTAACAACTTTGTCTCTGATCCCAATCTATTCTATTTCTATCAGGTATTCTAGTGTTATCAACTCTCTGATCTTATTGGGAAATCCCTGTTCCCTCCATGTTTTTCCAATCTACCCGCCCCTCTCCTAACTGACAGAATAGTTTACTGGAATGTATGCCCGGTAGTTTAGACTTTCTGGATGAGAGTCTTGGCTTCACTGCTTACTAGCTATAACCATGGGCAACTTATTTAACCTCTCTATGCTTCAGTTTCCACATTAATTCATTCAAACTATATTTCCTGAGTGCCTTCTCAGCGCCAGACATTGTTCTGGGTGCTGGGGGTTTGGTAGTGAATAAGAACTTATGTTCTGGACCTCATACTCTAATACAGGAAAAACAGTACCATCTTCATGGGGTTATTAAAAACTTTAAATGAAATATAAACATAGAAGCGTTCAGAGCAAGCGCTCAAAGATCAGCTGTTATTAAATTTCATTTTTTCCCTTATCCAATTTGATTCTCTGATGCTCTTTTCAGCTGAGCTTCCTATTGGATATAACTATATATCAATTGCTAACTGCCTCAGGAGAACACAGCAGGGGTACACAGAGACACACCTCCTCCCCAGCCACTGTGTACCACAGTCATCATTACACTCTAGTGTGTTGTGTCCTGAAAAGGGTTGTAAAGCACTATTACTAATTTCCACAACCCTCTTGCCCTACTGTTCTGTCACTGTATAGCCATGGTGAAATACCATTTAACTGTCTTTTTTGAGCCCACACAAGGACCACAGAAGAAATATCATAGAAATGCAAAGACTTGTACACTATACATTCAAGATCTTCAAAGTCAAATGACCTTACATCATTGCCAGAAAACTCCTTTTATATTTCCAGCTCTATCTCCCATTTTCTATAGTTGGTACTTCAAACCTTCTTTTTTTCTCTTCTCAAACCTGACTCCTTAAGAACTCAATTTAGGTGGCTCTTCTGAGAATCCAAACTTAAGCCCCAAAGTCTGCATTATTAGTTTGCTTTTTTTTTTTATGGTTTCCCACATACCCTTTACTCACAGGACATCACATTATGTTATTGCCCATACATCTACCTGTATCTCCACTACTCTACAAGCCATAAAAAGACAGGAGCCATGTCATATTTGTGATATCTTCCTTCCTAGAATTTTGATGTTTCCCTCCCTTCCAATTGGTGGGGAGGGGTTCACTTCCTATCTAAAAATACACAGAGCACTGAAGATTGAAGGATTGGCTGAAATGCTTTTGAAATGATAGCTGACTTTAAGAAATAACAACAAGAAAAAAAGAAACACTTGGATATATTCCACTCTTAAATATATCTGTCATTCTAGCATCAAGAAGTAGTATTTAGAGGTCAATAAGAGTTGACTTTAGATTAAAAGCATATAATGGAATAGTTTGATGCAAAAACATATACAAGCTAGCAGACAGTCAATACAAAGTTAAAAGAAATCTAGTCATCATTTTAAACATACCATTAGACACTGTGTGGAACTGAAGAGCAAACACCTCCCCCCTATATTGACATTACAATAAACACACATATTAGATACAAGGCAAAACTAATCATACCTCTACATCTGAAGCACTTCGGGGTTGAGCTTGGCAGAGCATATTTAATAGCTGCAAAATTAATTCTTCAACATACTGAAGAGCATCATCACTAGACTCAAGAGTTGGATGAACTTGCCCCTGAACCTATAAACACAAAGTAATTAAAGGTTTGTTTAATCTGATTAAATAAACAAAGCAAGTAATTTTTTCAAGTGTGGGGTTTGTATTCAAGAACGTAGTCTGGCTTGCAAATACAGATTTCAATGTTATTTCCCTGGCCTGAATTCTTAACCTTTTTCCTAGTCACATGCACTATACATGCTTATTGACATGTTTCTAGAGATTCAGATACTTAATTACAAAATTTCAAAATTTTTTCCTTAAACTATGCCTATCCTAGAGTGTGGGAATACTGAGAGGGAGGGAGAGGCTGAGCTAGAGATAAACGATGCAGTTTACATGGTTTTTGTCCAGAACCAGTGGTAGTTAGAACACTGGCTCCATACAGTGCTTGGGCAAAACTGACCTCCGATGTGTCTCTTGTTAACTCTATCTTTCCTACCAAATCGTAACATTCAAGAGGCCTGTATCTTTTTTTTTTCACCAAAGTAACTCCAGCAACTAGCACTGTACAGGGCACATAATACAAGCTAATAAATGCCTTGAATACAAAGGCACCCTGTATCAAAGGACACAAAATAGGCACTTCTGACAATGAGAGACTGTCCATGCTTCAGGAAGATAACTTGGTGGTCACCTATTCATAAATGCCCCGCACTCTTTACCTTCGTTTTCCTCAACCATTTCTTTGAAGGCATCGCAGCCACCGCTCTTCATAAAACTTAAATTTTCATAACCGGCCGGCCAGTCTTTCCTTGCATCCCTTTGTCACTCATTATGGGTCAAAACCACTCCCTACTTTTTAAAATGGCAGCAAAATAAAATTCAGAAGACAAACGTTTCAAAAACGCTCAACTCTTCAAAGGATGGTAGAACTCTCACTGGATTAAAGTAGACAGCACTCACTAACCAAGAGCATTTAGTATGGTCTATCTTACTGTACACACTTCATTAGCTGAGGGCCTGACAGCCTCAGTGTACAGACAGATTTTTTTTTATCAAGTGTACCATATAATGAATTTTTTAACATACATTAGAAGTACACAGATATGTATACAAACACATATATGCACTTATACTTTTTAATTAGAAGCAAGTAACATTACAGCAATGCAAAACTGTGTGAAGGGTGCTACGTCAACTATAAATAATAATTTATTATTATTTTACAGGTAAAGAAACGGAGCCCCCAAAGGCGTAAATCATTTGCCCAAGAACTTTTTGTCATCTTTGGTATAGCAATTACCTACCTGACAATAACTGATCTGTTTACAGATCTCCCACCCTATTAGACGACTGAGTGCTTGAGCAGTTAAAATAATGGATGGAGTACAGACCAGAACCCAGATGCTTCTCAGCTTTCTATTCACCAGCCATAGCATTCTGTGTGTAGGTAACAGACTTTGTAAATGGATTCCTCTTCAACACTAAGCAAGATTTTAAAAACCTTTTTTTAAAACAAAACATGAACGGAACTTTTGACAAAAGTTTTACTTTTATACATATAACTGCATGCCCTCATTGGTTTAAACTGTTTTTGTAGACACCCTTTACCTTCAAGGTTGACTTAATCTTCCTTGAAAGGTGCACCCTAAAACTACATGACAGGCTTTTTTTGGTGGTGGGGGGGAGAAGGGGGCTCGATTTTTCATTTTTTAAACTCTCTCTTATCAGTGACACACAATCCCAACTGCTTCTTTTTATTTCTGTTTCTTTTTCCATTTGTTTCTTAGAGTTACATATTTTCCTTCACCCCTCAAATGTGGAGTCCATCCTTGTCTGTCTGCTCCCTCCTTCTGTTCTTTCCCCTAACTAATCTCACTTACTCCCATATGTTTATCACCTACATGAAAAGTTCAAGTGTTAGTCGCTCAGTCATGTCTGACTCTTCACAGCCCCATGGACTGATGACTCCAAATCTGATTTTTCTCCTCAGTTTTAGACCCATACACCAAATTCTGGGCTAGATATCTGCGCCTATCCTACCAAAATCTCAACTATGACATGGGGGATGGAGAGAGGAACTTATTATAAAAGTTGAATAAGAAGAACTATCTTACACATAGACCTATATCTCACAAATGAAAAACAACATAGACAGGCCCCAGTTTCACTAAGATAGTCCTGGAAAAGTTGCTATAATTGGGGTTACATTCCTATTTAAGGATCCAGCATCACGTAAAATACAGCTACACATTTATAAAACCAGAGAAGATCAGTCCTGGGTGTTCTTTGGAAGGAATGATGCTAAAGCTGAAACTCCAGTACTTTGGCCACCTCATGAGAAGAGTTGACTCATTGGAAAAGACTCTGATGCTGGGAGGGACTGGAGGAAGGAGGAAAAGGGGACGACAAAGGATGAGATGGCTGGATGGCATCACCGACTCGATGGACGTGAGTTTGGGTGAACTCCAGGAGTTGGTGATGGACAGGGAGGCCTGGTGTGCTGCAATTCATGGGGTTGCAAAGAGTTGGACGCGACTGAGCTGAACTGATAGATGTTATTTCACACAGTCCTTCTATAAACTGTGGAAAATTCTGAAAGAAATGGGAATACCAGACCACCTGACCTGCCTCTTGAGAAACCTGTATGCAGGTCAGGAAGCAACAGTTAGAACTGGACATGGAACAACAGACTGGTTCCAAATAGGAAAAGGAGTACGTAAAGGCTGTATATCATCACCCTGTTTATTTAACTTATATGCAGAGTACATCATGAGAAACGCTGGGCTGGAAGAAGCACAAGCTGGAATCAAGATTGCCAGGAGAAATATCAATAACCTCAGATATGCATATGACACCACCCTTATGGCAGAAAGTGAAGAACTAAAAAGCCTCTTGATGAAAGTGAAAGACAAGAGTGAAAAAGTTGGCTTAAAGCTCAACATTCAGAAAACGAAGATCATGGCATCCAGTCCCATCAGTTCATGGGAAACAGACGGGGAAACAGTGGAAACAGTGTCAGACTTTATTTTTCTGGGCTCCAAATCACTGCAGATGGTGACTACAGCCATGAAATGAAAAGATGCTTACTCCTTGGAAGGAAAGTTATAACCAACCTAGACAGCATATTAAAAAGCAGAGACATTACTTTGCCAACAAAGGTCTGTCTAGTCAAGGCTATGGTTTTTCCAGTGGTCATGTATGGATGTGAGAGTTGGACTGTGAAGAAAGCTGAGTGCCAAAAAATTGATACTTTTGAACTGTGGTGTTGGAGAAGACTCTTGAGTCCCTTGGACTGCAAGGGGATCCAACCAGTCCATTCTAAAGGAAATAGTCCTGGGTGTTCATTGGAAGGACTGATGCTAAAGCTGAAACTCCAATACTCTGGCCACCTGATGCGAAGAGTTGACTCATTGGAAAAGACTCTGATGCTGGGAGGGATTGGGGGCAGGAGGAGAAGGGGACGACAGAGGAAGAGATGGCTGGATGGCATCACTGACTCGATGGACGAGTTTGAGTGAACTCCGGGAGTTGGTGATGGACAGGGAGGCCTGGCGTGCTGTGATTCATGGGGTCGCAAAGAGTCGGACATGACTGAGCAACTGAACTGAAGTGAAAAAGGAGACACCCACAACCTCATAGCTAACGAGCAATGCTGAACTGGGCCTCCTGGTATTTAGGGCAAAGCTCTTTCCACTAAACCATAGACTGTCAAACCTTGGAGGCATATGGGGAGTGTCTAGTAGCTCCATCAGCATAAGGAATAGAATGTCCATGAAATGTATCTATTTATATAGCGGGCCTCTGTATAAAACTTGGCTTTGAGTATGTGGTCATACTTTTAAGTAACACCAGCATACCATAAATGTAAATGCAGCACTATGAATCTTATCATCTGAACAAGTAAAATCATCTTACCCATTCAAAATGGGTAAAATGATCTTCGATTACACAAAAGATCCCATGTATTATGTAATATTATAAATATACTAAAAATCTGACATAAAGCTAAATTGCTAGAGGTAAGAAATATTAAGATTAAAAATATTTAATTAACAATAATTCTAATTAACTTTAAAAAATACTCAAGCGCTTTGAAAAAGTGATTTAGGTACCTCAAAACACATTTTAGAAAGTATTCAAGAAAATGTAAATCGATCAGATTACATTTTAAAAAATGTTGTTTTTCAAGAAGACCCTTGGAAATTATATAATTCTTCATTAATACAGCTCCATCTTTAGCTGCTCTTCAGTTTACACTTTACGCTGAAGGAATTCATACTATCTGCAGTTTGTGAAACATGGCATGCAGTTTTCACACTGTTCTCCGTGGCTATCATTCATTCTCTTGCCCTTTTGTCTACCTATTTGATTTTCAAAACCCAGATCTCATCTCATTTGGGAAGACTTGTTTGCTTCTTGTCTCTTTCTAAGGCAGTATTAATCTCATTCATTTAACTGATTTATTGAACCTATTAAATACCAGGCTGGATATATAGAGATTAATCAAAAATTTCCCCTGATCTATGGGCCTTATACTCCGCTCTATGCTAATCCTTGTACTAGGTATCACATTTTTGTTACTGGGTTTGTCTTATTGAATTATAATTACTTGTTCCCTTGTAAATTTCCTCTACTGACGCTCCCATTAGGCAAGGCCTTGTTTATCTACTTACAGAATCATTTTCTCTTTGTTTTTCACACTAAACCTCTGACATTCAGGGAACACTCAAAGCCTCTGTGTTATAGGGGTAAAAGTAATAAAATATCTTTTCCTCTGAATTAAGAGTGAAAACGAGTGGTAGTGAAGGCTACAGAGTCTGGTTGATTTCAGGAGCATGAACTTTTAAAGCAGAAATCATTCAACATAAAGGCAGTCAGAACTAAAATCAACATTTATTATGTAGAATCAATTCAACTGTATTTAATTACTGTGTTGAAATGCTAATGTTTTTAAAAAAACACCCCAGACCATGATAGTGCTTGTAATTCAGTCACATATAGTTAAAATATTAAGGTTGACATGTTGTATGATACATGATGGAGAAGGCAATGGCACCCCACCCCAGTCCTCTTGCCTGGAAAACCCCCTGGGCGGAGGAGCCTGGTAGGCTGCAGTCCATGGGGTCCCTAAGAGTCAGACATGACTGAGCGACTTCACTTTCACTTTTCACTTTCACGCACTGGAGAAGGAAATGGCAACCCACTCCAGTGTTCTTGCCTGGAGAATCCCAGGGACAGGGGAGCCTGGTGGGCTGCCATCTATGGGGTTGCACAGAGTTGGACACGACTGAAGCAACTTAGCAGCAGCATGATACATGAAATCTTAGAAATTAAAATTCAAACGGTTTTATTCACTGATGGTTGAACTGAATTGAACTGAAAGTCGCTCAGTCATGTCCAACTCTTTGAGACCCCATGGACTATACAGTTCATGAAATTCTCCAGGCCAGAATACTGTAGTGGGTAGCCTTTCCCTTCTCCAGGGGATCTTCCCATTGATGGTTACTAAGAGTCAAATAAAACGTATCAGGTAAATAAATCGAACAAAGGATTAGGCTTAAATAGAAAATAATGCATGATGTGAACTGTTCATCTAAATTTCTAGAGATTAACCTTTATCACATCTTAAATCTGTCAAATTAGGATCATAAAGTTCATTTACACAAGAGACTAATAAATTATTTTAATTCCTTAAAAACAAAATAATACTTCAAAAACCTCTGACTGGAAAACAAGGGCAATGATAAATGTTTAAAGATAAGCAGAGAACCAATTCCTGAAATACAGACTTTGTTTTTTATTATTTCAAAGAAGATGGCTGTTAAAGAGATTTCTTTAATGAGCAGGCAGAAGTAGCACTTCCTATACAGATAGTATAAAACAAAACAAAACTTCTCTTCCATAAGATAGCAGTTATAGCTAAAGTGTTCCATTCCATCTAAATGGTACTCAAATGAATCTAAATGGTACTCAAATGATCCAAGACTATATAGAAAATGTCATATTGCCAAATTTTATGATAGCCTTCAGAAGCTATCTACAACTGATATACACTAAAGGTGTGTGTGAGAGAGTACTTACAACATGCATCACATATTTATCAGTGTGTGGAGGGGGCATTAAAAGAATGAAGAAAAAAGTTCTTTCTCCCCCTAAACTGGGACTCATCCAGAAAATTTTTACTGAAAGTCTACTGTGTATAAGGTGCTATTTTAAATGTCAGAGATCGAACAGTGAACAAGATACACAAAATTGCTCTCACTAAGCTTATATTTTAATAAGAGGGATCCAGCCATTTGCTTTTACTTTTTAAAAATAGGATCTTATTTTGAACCTCAGTCTACTGAAATGAGACATCAAGTACACATAAATAAACAAAACAATTTTTTTCTTTATTCTTTTAATGCCACCCCAACACATAGATAAATATGTGATGCATATTGTAACTGCTCTCACACACACACCTTTAGTGAGTATCAGTTGTAAACAGCTTCTGAAGGCTGTCATAAAATCTGGCAGTGTAACATTTTCTGTATAAATAAATACAAAAATATATATTTGTACTGTAGTCACTGTAACTAAAGTATATGCAACAGTCTTTAAGTATATCTAAGCTTTCCTATGAATTGAATATGTATTATTATTCAATGTACACAAAATAGTCTACCTACATACAACTAATCAATACCTCCCATAAGCACATAAGTGGTGGCTAATGCAGAAATACCATTAATATCTTTCCTCCAATAAAGTAGGACCGTATCCTATCTATACTGCATGCCTTATAGCGTAGGTTGACAATCACTGTTCCTATCACTGCCTTTCCATGAGAGTGCCTTTCAAATCACGAGCATTCACAAATCAACTTTTGAAACTCAATTCATTATTAAGTGGGAACTGGCAACATATTCAGATGGTAGTTTAAGTTTTTCTTCTTAAAATAACTTTTACAATCTTACTGAAGTTTTGCATTTAAAATTTTCCCTATACAAATATACGAAATGTTCCTCAAATTCGACAGAATCAAGAGAAATGTGAATTAGAGAATATTTTATTAGCAAAAATTAAATGATCAATAACACCTATTGTTGACAGGAATGTTCAGAAAAGATTATTCTGTTACCTTGCTGGCAGAAATGCTGATAACAGCTTTTTGAAAAGTAATCCAGCAACCACTATCAAAATTAAAAATAAATTCTATGGCCCAGAAAACACACCCCTGGGATTTATCTTAACCAAATAAAAGAATATACATAAAATGATTTTACTTCAGCACTGTTCATAGTGGTAAAAACTGGAAAGCAAACATCCATCAGTAAGAGAATACTTGAATAAAGTATGCAATATTACTGTTACGGACTTAATTGTGTCCCCTAAAAATTCATATCAGGAGTCCTAATTCCTACTACTTCAGAATGTGACTATACTTAAAAGCAGGGTCTTTATTAGGGTGGGCCTAATTCAATATGCCAAAGACTTTGACTGTGTGGATCACAAAAAACTGTGGAAAATTCTCAAAGAAATGGGAATACCAGACTACTTGACCTGCCTCTTGAGAAACCTGTATGCGGGTCAGGAAGCAACAGTTAGAACTGGACATGGAACAACAGACTGGTTCCAAATAGGAAAAGGAGTATGTCAAGGCTGTATATTGTCACCCTGCTTATTTAACTTATATGCAGAGCACATCATGAGAAACGCTGGGCTGGAAGACGCACAAGCTGGAATCAAGATTGCCAGGAGAAATATCAATAACCTCAGATATGCAGATGACACCAGCCTTATGGCAGAAAGTGAAGAGGAACTAAAGAGACTTTTGATGAAAGTGAAAGAGGAGAATGAAAAAGTTGGCTTAAAGCTCAACATTCAGAAAACGAAGATCATGGCATCCAGTCCCATCACTTCATGGGAAATAGATGGGGCAACAGTGGAAACAGTGGCTGACTTTATTTTTTTGAGCTCCAAAATCACTGCAGATGGTGACTGTAGCCATGAAATTAAAACACGCTTACTCCTTGGAAGGAAAGTTATGACCAACCTAGATAGTATATTGAAAAGCAGAGATATAACTTTGCCAACAAAGGTCCGTGTAGTCAAGGCTATGGTTCTTCCAGTGGTCATGTATGGATGTGAGAGTTGGACTGTGAAGAAAGCTGAGCACCGAAGAATTGATGCTTTTGAACTGTAGTGTTGGAGAAGACTCTTGAGAGTCCCTTGGACTGACTGCAAGGAGATCCAATCAGTCCATCCTAAAGGAGATCAGTCCTGGGTGTTCGTTGGAAGGAGTGATGCTGAAGCTCAAACTCCAATACTTTGGCCACCTCATGCGAAGAGTTGACTCACTGGAAAAGAACTCTGATGCTGGGAGGGATTGGGGGCAGGAGGAGAAGGGGACGACAGAGGATGAGATGGCTGGATGGCATCACTGACTCAATGGACGTGAGTTTGGGTAAACTCCAGGAGTTAGTGATGGACAGGGAGGCCTGGCATGCTGCAATTCATGGGGTCACAAAGTGTTGGACACAACTGAGCGACTGAACTGAACTGAACACAATATCTAATTTATTTGGAGAAGAGTGGAGAAATAGCTCCAGAAAGAAGAGGCTGAGTGAAAGCAAAAAGAATGCTCAACTGTGGATGTGACTGGTGATGGAAGTAAAGTCTGATGCTGTAAAGAACAATGCTGCATAGGAACCTGGAATGTTAGGTCCAGGAATCAAGGTAAATTGGAAGTGGGCAAACAGGAGATGGCAAGAGTGAGCATTGACATTTTAGGAATCAGTGAACTAAAATAGACCCGAAGGGGCGAATTTAATTCAGATGACCATTACATCTACTACTGTGGGCAAGAATCCCTTATAAGAAATGGAGTAGACTTCAAAGTCAACAAAAGAGTCTGAAATGCATTATTTGGGTGCAATCTGAAAAACGACAGAATGATCTCTACTGTTCAATATCAGAGTAATCTAAGCCTATGTCCCAACCAGTAATGCTGACTAAGCTGAAGTTGAATGGTTCAGTGAAGACCTAGAAGATCTTCTAGAACTAACACCAAAAAAAAAAGATGTCCTTTTCATCATAGGGGACTGGAATGCAAAAGTAGGAAGTCAAGAGATACCTGGAGCAAAAGGCAAGTTTGGTCTTGGAGTACAAAATGAAGCAGGTCAAAGGCTAACAGAGTTTTGCCAGGAGAACGCAAAACACCCTCGACCAACAACACAAGAAATGACTCTACACATGACCATCCCCAGATGGTCAATACAGAAATCAGATTGCTTATATGCTTTGGAGCCGAAGATGGAGAAGCTCTATACAGTCAGCAAAAACAAGACCGGGAGCTGACTGTAGCTCAGATCTTGAACTTCTAATTGCAAAAATCAGACTTAAATTGAAGAAAGTTTGGAAAAGCACTAGACCATTCAGGTATGACCTAAATCAAATCCCTTACGATTATACAGTGGAAGTGACAAATAGATCCAAGTGATTAGATTTGATCGACAAGAGTGTCTCAAGAACTATGGACGGAGGTTAGAGACATTGTACAGGAGGCAGTGATCAAGACCATTTCCAAGAAAAAGAAATGTAAAAAGGCAAAATGGCTGTCTGAGGAGGCCTTACAAATAGCTGAGAAAAGAAGAGAAGTGAAAGGCAAAGGAGGAATGAAAAGATATACCCATTGAGAGCAGAGTGCCAAAGAATAGCAAGGTGAGATTAAAAAAGGCTTCCTCTGATCACTACAAAGAAATAAAGGAAAACAATAGTATGGGAAAGACTAGAGATCTCTTCAAGAAAATTAGAGATACCAAGGGAACATTTCATGCAAAGATAGGCACAATAAAGGACAGAAATGGTATGGACCTAACAGAAGCAGAAGATATTAAGAGATGACAAGAATACACAGAAGAACTATACAAAAAAGGTCTTAATGACCCAGATAACCATGATGGTGTGATCACTCACCTAGAGCCAGACATCCTGGAATGCAAAGTGGGCCTTAGGAAGCATCACTACAAAGCTAGGTGGTGATGGAATTCCAGCTAAGGTATTTCAAATCCTGAAAGATGATGCTGTCAAAGTGCTGCACTCAACATGCCAGCAAATTTGGAAAACTCAGCAGTGGCCACAGGACTGGAAAAGGTCAGTTTTCATTCCAATCCCAAAGAAAGGCAATGCCAAAGAATGCTCAAATTACTGCACAACTACAGTCATCTCACACACTAGCAAAGTAATGCTCAAAATTCTCCAAGTTAGGTTTCCACAGCACCTGAACCGAGAACTTCCAGATGTTCAATCTGGATTTAGAAAAGGCAGAGGAACCAGAGATCAAATTGCCAATATCCACTGGATCACAGAAAATGCAAGAGAATTCCAGAAAAACACCTACTTCTGCTTCATTGACTACACTAGAACCTTTGTGTGGATCACAACAATCTGTGGAAAATTCTTCAAGAGATGAGAATATCAGACCACCTTACTTGCTTCCTGAGAAATCTGTATATAGGTTAAGAAGCAACAGTTAGAATCGGACATGGAACAACTGATTGGTTCCAGATTAGGAAAGGAGTACACGTCAAGGCTGTATATTCTCACCCTGCTTATTTAACTTTTATCCAGAGTATATCATGCGAAATGCTGGGCTGCATAAAGCACAAGCCAGAATGAAGACTGCTGAGAGAAATATCAATAACCTCAGATATGCAGATGACACCACCCTTATGGCTGAAAGCGAAGAGAAACTAAAGAATCTCTTGATGAAAGTCAAAGAGGAGAGTGAAAAGGCTGGCTTAAACCTCAACATTCTAAAAACTAAGACCATGGCATCCAGTTCCATCACTTTGTGGTAAACTGATGGGAAAACAATGTAAACAGTGCAGACTTTTCTTAGGCTCCAAAATCACTGCAAATGGTGACTACGGCCATGAAATTAAAAGACGCTTGCTCCTTGGAAGAAAAGCTATGACAAACCTCGACAGCATATTAAAAAGCAGAGACATTACTTTGCCGACAAAGGTCCATCTAGTCAAAGCTATGGTTTTTTCCAGTAGTCACGTATGGATGTTGAGAGTTGGACCATAAAGAAAGCTGAGTGCCGAAGAATCGATGCTTTTGACCTGTGGTGTTGGAGAAGACTCTTGAGAGTCCCTTGGACTGCAAAGAGATCAAACCAGTCAATCCTAAAGGAAATCAACCCTGAATATTCATTGAAAGGACTGATGCTGAAGCTGAAGTTCCAATACTTTGGCCACCTGATGCAAAGAACCGAGTCATTGGAAAAATCGCTGATGCTGGGAAAGATTGGAGGCAGGAGAAGGGAATGATAGAGGATGAGATGGTTGGATGGCATCACCAACTCAATGGACATGAGTTTGTGGAAGCTCCAGGAGTTAGTGATGGAGGGAAACCTAGCCTGCTGAAGTCCATGAGGTCTCAAAGAGCCAACAGGACAGAGTGACTGATCTCGACTGAATTTATTTGCTGTGAAGTTGGAGGTAACAGCAAGCACTAAAGCCCAATGAAGGAGACTGTTCAGAGAAACAAATAGCAAGCAGAGCCAGCAGAGGGTCTGGAGATGAGATCAGAGATAGGAGTGGCCAGATCACTTAACGACTTTTGAGGGTGATGGAGCAGCAGTTAGGTTTCTACAAGGGTACATTGCAACTTTAAGTTCAGGAAAAAGAAAGTTCATTGCCACGGTTTTAGATTCCACATTGCAAATAAGAAACTTGTGGGGTCTGATGTCAAAGAAAAATGTTCATAATATCTGAAAAACCTTTTCCCTTCCCAACTATTTACAGCCATGAGGCTGTATTTCCTTTATACAGTTCAACTAAAACAGCATATCACAACCAACTGAATGAAGAGAATCTGTTCCTTCTTTTTCTAATTTTTTATGTTTGGCCTTGCCATGCAACATGCAGGATCTCAGTCCCCTAGCCAGGGACTGAATCTGTGTGCCATGCAGTGGAAGTATAGTCTCAATCACTGGACTACCAGAAACTGTGTTTCTTTTATGAAGTTGAAAAAGAGATTTGCAAAAATGTAAAAAATGACACTAAATTTTTTGTTTGGGGAAATACATTTTATAAAAAAAATTTATTGTTAATACGTAAGGAGTTAACTATTTTAAAATAAATTTAAGTGTTTTTTTTTTAAATATAAATTCATGGGCATAACTCATATACAAGGTGCTCTTTGAGACCCTCAATAATTGTTTAAGAGTGTAGAGGAGTTATCAGATCAAAAACTTGAGAACTACTGACTTATTCGTCAAAGATGTCCTGGAGTAGCATTCCCCAATCATCATTAATAACTTCTGAGGACTTCTTACCAGGCTAACTAGAGAAGATCTGTTTACAGATCTTCTATAATAATAATAATTCAGTCAGCCACACACATCATCCTGTTTACCCTCCAAAACCCCAAATCATAAACCTGTTAGTCCTACGACTTTCACAACTTTTAGAAGGGAGAGGCAAGCTTCCAAGAGAAATCTACACTGAACAACAATGCATAACACAAGTAAGAGTAAAGCTGCCCTGGTTAAACAGAGTGTGGTATCCCCTACCTCTAGTTCATCAATCCCCTCAGTTTCCATGAAGGTCCCTCTAAAGAACTACCTAGAATCACAGAAAACACAGTTTTTAAAATCTTTATTTTAAACTGCTGCTCAAATGTGCTACTTACAAAGTTTCAAAAAGGTTTTGTCATTGTTTCAAAATGATCATGTTCAAACTCACCATCCAATAGACACTCTTAAATCGCTCAGTCATGTCTGACTCTGCGACTCCACAGTCCATGGAATTCTCTAGGCCAGAATACTGGAGTGGGTTGCCTTTCCCTTCTCCAGGGGATCTTCCCAACCCAGGGATCGATCCCAGGTCTCAGATGTACAGTACTAGTATCTATGTGTGTGTGTGCGTGCAAACTCAATCGTGTCCAACTCTTTGTGACCCTCCTGGATGGCAGCCTGCTAGGTTCCTCTGTCTGTGGAATTACCTAGGGAAGAATACTGGAGTGGGCTGCCATTTCCTACTCCAGGGGATCTTCCTGACCCAGGGATTGAACCATGTCTCTTGTGTCTCTGCATTGGCAGGTGGATTCTTAAACCACTGCTCCACCTGGAAAGTCCGTTAGTATCTATACCTATGGAGAAACACAAAGTTGTTTAAATCTCGTAACAACTCTCAGACTCATGAGAATGTCTAAGGATTCTTGATAAATTACTTGAGGACTGGTAGATGAGTGGAGTTCATCTAAAAAGTCTTCCTGGAGAAAGAGACACTATGATTAGGCAAGCAGGAAAGTCAGCTCAGTTACGAAGGGCTAGAATGAGGCATGTTTCCTAGATTATATGAACTAACAACCCGGCAGTGTGTGGCTCTTAAGCACCTGAATTCTGCAGGCCACATTCAAAATTTTTATCTGAAATAACTCTCTTTTGAATTGGGGGCAGATTTACATTTCCTACTTTAGTAATAGGTTCCCTAATCTAGGGCAAATTTAAAAGATGAAAATAAGCCCAAAGACTTAACTGGAATACTTGGTTCTAAGACAAAAATTATTTCAGTTCCACATAAACTGAGATTGACATAGGACAGAACTGTTTCACAGTTCAAAGAAGATAGAATTAAGAGTTTTTACAGTGAAGCATAAAAATGATTTTAGAAACATTACAGCATAGTTGGAATAGGCCACTGGCTATATAGAAGCCTAGGCAGGAGCAGACCAAGGGCAGGCAGGCAGGCAGCAGTGCTTTCACCATCTATTTTTAGTGTTTAACAGTGCTTTCCACACATCTCACAGTTGGTGTCTAAAAAACTAGATGTTTATATACAGCTACCTATTTGGCTAAGCAAACTCCTATGAAAGAAACAACACAGATTAACTATTTTGGGCAAAAAGTAAAAAAAAAAAGATCGCTTAACTATTAAAGTGAAGGGCTAAACAATGGCTCAACTGGTAAAGAATCTGCCTGCAATGAGGAAGACCTAGGTTCGATCCCTGGGTTGGAAAGATCCCCTGGAGAAGGGAAAGATTATCCACTCCAGTGTTCTGGCCTGGAGAATTCCATGGACTGTAAAGTCCATTGGGTCAAAAAGCCCAAGGAGTCAGACACGACTGAGTGACTTTCATTTTAAACGAAAAAAAGAGACTTTAGTATTTTTGTAAATATTAAAAGGAACATCTATTAGCCTATTAACTTAGACTGGTGAAAGCAAGACTGTCTCTTCCCTTACACAGACTTTGGCCAGGGAGATTTTTAAAGGGGGCACGTGGGGAGGAGTTGGGGAGGGAGGGCAGATAGCTTTATCCTTTTCCTATTACATGTCTTTTTCTTATCACTGCCTTTGAATTTTCTAATAGGTGTAACATGTCTCCAGGAAATAACTAACCTGCCCACTGTACTCTGTTTTACATAAGTTTATTCATGAAATTCTGTCCCACATTTCACTAGCACATATTTTTAAACATCTATCTTCTTCCTCATATGCTTCCTTTGTTTAAAAACAGAAGAGAAAAGACACCCATAAAGGGAAATGTCCCCTTTACACAAAACTTCAGTAATGCAAAATGTGTAAGTTCTGGAGATCTAATATACAACATGATGACCATACTCAATAATACTGTATCATATTCTTGAAATTTGTTGAGAGACATCTTAAGTGTTCTCACAACACAAAAAGAGGATAACTGTGTGAGCTGGTGGAAATGTTAATTAGCTTGACTGTGGTAATCATTTACAATGTAAATATATATCAAAATATCACATTATATACCTTAAAAGTATATACAACTTTTCTCACTTATACCTTAATAAAGGTGAGAGAAAAAGAGAAAACAAAAACACCTATAAATCATACTTTTAAAAGCCAAATTATCTGCCAGGCTAAATTTATGGGTTTTTTGGTACACGGTAAAATAATTAGATACTATTTAGCACAGAATCAATTTTTAAGTCATTCCAAAAATAGTAAGCTTTTTATTATCTGAAGAAATGTTGCCAAGGAGATCTGTATTTGAAAATCACTAAAAATATATGAGCTGAAATAAATTTGTACTTTCCTTCAAAAAAGAATTATCAGAAATAAATTTACTAAGAACTACCTATGAAAGTGAAAGTGAAGTAAAAGTGAAGTCACTCAGTCGTGTACGACTCTTTACAACCCCACGGACTGTAGCCTAACAGGCTCCTCAGTCCATGGAATTTTCCAGGCAAGAGTACTGGAGTGGGGTGCCATTTCCTTCTCCGGGAGATCTTCCCAACCCAGGGATCGAACCGGGGTCTCCCACATTGCAGGCAGATGCTTTACCGTCTGAGCCACCAGGGAAGCCCCAAGAACTACCTATACCTACCATTAATTAACTATGTAATCTTGGATTAAGTGATTTAATTAATTTCTATCTGGGCAAAGAGAAGAGGAATTAATTGGATGATCTGTAAAGCTCCTTTTAAGTTCTAACATTCTTTGATTATTAGATTATTTTCTTAAGTTCAAATAACTGTGAGGATCTGAAGGAAGACAAACCTAGGAAGAAAAGTATGTGTATGCATGAATTTTAAAAGGAACCAAATAACTGAGGCACTAACCATGGCTCAATAGTATAAGAAACTTTGTATATGCAAATATATGCAAATTGTATGTGCAAACAAGAGAGGATAAATCTAAATTTATCTAGTAGATAAGTAGAAACTGCTACTTATCAGCATTTTTCTAATATTTTGTGATAGTTAACAGGGATCATTAAGGCAGAGGGTCAGGAACCAACAGCATCCGCACCACTTGTTAATGCTTAATAATGTTCGAGAACTGATCTAAGGCACAAGCCCGAAGTAAACCCCTGAAACATTAATGATGAACCCATGATTAGAAAAGTTCAAGTGCTAAACATTTTCACTTTCTGAAAATTAAAAAGTTTATATAAGCTTTAACTATTCTATATTAATCACAATATTGTAAGAATGCTCTGGTTCATAAACCAGGAGGAATATTTGCAGTTCATTTATCTGATAAGGAATCTGTATTCAGAATATATAAAGATTTCTCACAAATTAATAACAAAGAACCCAATTAACAAATGGGAAACGAATCTGAATAGACATTTCTCCAAAAAAGATAAACAAATGGCCAATATGCACAAGAAAGGAGGTCTAACATTATTACTTTAGGAAAATGCAAATAAAAACCACAATGAGATATCACTTCATTTCCACTAGTATGGCTAGAATCAAAACGATCATTAAGTACTGGCGTGGCTGTGAAGGAACTGGACCCCTCACACACTGCTGGTGGGAGTATAACGTGGTGCTGCCACTTAGGAAAGCAGTCTGGTGGCTCCTCAAACAATTAAACATGAAATTTACCATATGCCCCAGCAATTCCACTCTGAGAGAAAGGAAAATACTACATCTACACAAGAAATATTTAAACAAGTGTTTATAGCAACATTATTCTTAATAGCCAAAAGATGTAAAATAACCTGAATGTCCATGTATTGTTTTGTTGCTGTTAGTCACTAAGTTGTGTCAAACTCTTCTGTGAATCCATGGACTGTAACCCTTCTGTACATGGAATTTCCCAGGCAAGAATACTAGAGTGGGTAGCCATTTCCTTCTCCAGGGGATCTTCCCGACCCAGGGATCGAACCCATGTCTCCTGCACTGGCATGCAAATTTTTTACCACTGAGTTCATCAGGGAAGCCCACCCATGTATTGACACATAAAATGTAGCATTATCCATACAAGCTTCCCTGGTGGCTCAGATGGTAAAGAATCCGCCTGCGATGCAGAAGACCCAGGTTTGATCCCTGAGTTCGGAAGGTCGCATGGAGAAGGAAATGGCAACACACTCCAGTACTCTTGCCTTGAGAATCCTATGGACAGAGGGGTCCATGGGGTCTCAAAGAGTCAGACGCAACTAAGTGACCAACATACATACACACATATCCATGCAATGGGCTAATAACTGGCTATAAAAAGGAATGAAATACTGATGCATACTACAACATGGATGAACCTAAAACGTTCTGCCAAGTGAAACACATATTATATGATTCCGTTTACATGGAATGCCAGAATAGGCAGTTTTATAGAGACAAAGTAGACCAATGGTTGCCTGGGGCTGGGGAGGGGTACGACAGAAGGAATCAAGGTTTCTTTTTGAGGTGATGAAAAGGATTAATAATTAAATGTAGTGATGGTTGCACAATTCTGTGAATATACTAAAACCCACTAAATTATACACTGTAAGTGGCAGACTGTATAATAACACAAATTACACCTCAAAGTTCCTGTCAAAAAAAAAAAAAAAACCACAACACAGAAAGAAAATGAATAAAATCAAGAAAATATAAACAAAAACATATATTTTCATTGCAGGAGTTAATTTCAGTAGTATGTCTAAAACAACCGAACAATTAGATAATACAGAAAACAACTTTACATTTAGCATTATGTGAATTCTAACAGCTTTCTGGACACTAATCCTAACTAACCTAATTTGAATTATACTTTATTTATTTAGGAATTATTAATAAAATTTGTTCCAAATGTTGAAATTTCTGACAACGCAACATTTATATTAGGAATATAAGGCTATTTTTTAAATATATGCTTTTAAAAACCAGAGTATGTCTCCTTCATAAAATGTTCAACTAATTTCTTACTTTTAACTATCAGAAGCACAAAAGAAACAGGAGTTCTCAAATTATTAGCACAGAACTCAAGAGCTTTCCCAGGAGGTACACAAGTACCACCATAATTCTACTCACTGCCTTTGGGAAAAAAACTTAGTGATCTGGCAATATATTGAACTTCCGTTTAAGATCTTTTTTTTTTAAGTACTGCTTCTATTTTTAAAAAGGAAGAAGAGTTCATTTTTGAGCCAAAAGATTAGGCTATGTAGATTCTGGTGAGCTGAGACTGGTGGGATGGAAGAAGAGAAAGAAGAGATTTTCCCTTTTATTTCACATGCATCTGTATTATTTTAATTTTAACTTGAATAGTGAATGATCATTACTATTTAAAAGGGAACAAGATCCCACAAAGTGATTCACAAGGAAAGTCTCAATCTTTTAAGTTTTTTTTTATTTTTAAGAAGGCTATAAAATCAATATGAAGATGGCCGTAGTTACCAGTATATTCATTATTAAATGCCCATTAAAAAACGTTATAAAAAAACCTTGTATTTGAAAATAATTTTATTTTTAAACCTGTACTTTTGCTGTAACCAAAGTATGCAGACTAAAAGAGCTTAGTATTATGAATTGCTAAAAAGCATAACATACTCAAACTCTGAAAAAGAAACCACAGAAGAAATGTTTTGGCTTAATATTTTGGCAAGATATTTTTGTTCCAAAGTGGTGACTAAATGAAAAAATTAGGAATTACTTAAGAACAACAAAATACATTCTGTAAAAAGCTGGGTCCTTTAATACTTTAATAATTCTAAAAGGTAGAATTCACTCCATATACTATAACTATTAATAAAGTATCAATAAGTATTAAGTTATGCTTTTATCAACTTAATAATTGTTCAACCTAAATCCTAATAGAAGACAAAAATCTAAAAAAGCAAAAGCAAACTAGAATTGGTTTATTATACAGATCTGAAGATATTTCTGGTTACCTATACTTTTCCTACCCTGCAAAGTTTTGAACTTCCTCAGGTAAAATGCTAATGTAACACAGATAACTTAAAATACAGTCATAAAGAGATTTCACTGAATTCAAGTCTTGGTAGTTTTCCAGCATATACATTAAAGACTGAAATATTTGACTCCAAATTTCAAATAGGGTCAAAGGAATGAAAAATTACTTTTGCTAATAGAATCTGAAAATATAAAGTACCCTGGCTTAGAGGGGGGTATTAGATAAATATAAAAAAATTTTTTTTACTTCACTGGAGACCTTCTTAAAGTAGTAGTTTCATTATGAAATAATTTTACTAAAACTTCCAAGTAATTCCTATTTAAGGCTAACAATACAATATTGCTGGGGAAATATTTTTTTCACACACAAAAAACCATACACAAATGGAAGAGAAGATTTGTAAATAGACTGGCTTGAATGCAGTCAGAGAAAAACACCACCTTACCTAGATTAGAAAAACAATTAAAATGACAGAAAATTTCTCATCAAAAACCATGGAAGTCAGAGGAAGTCACGATAATATTCTTTTAAGTGCTAGATGAAAAGAGCTACCAACTCAGAATCCTATATTGGTGAAAATACTGTTCTGGAATGAAGAGGAAATATAAACATTCTCAAATGAAACAAAATTAAGAAAATGTGTTGCCAATAGACCCACCCTAAAAGAATGGCTTAATCAGATCAGATCAGATCAGATCAGTCGCTCAGTCGTGTCTCTTTGCGACCCCATGAATCGCAGCACACCAGGCCTCCCTGTCCATCACCAACTCCCAGAGTTCACTGAGACTCATGGCCATAGAGTCAGTGATGCCATCCAGCCATCTCATCCTCTGTCGTCCCCTTCTCCTCCTGCCCCCAATCCCTCCCAGCATCAGGGTCTTTTCCAATGAATCAACTCTTCGCATGAGGTGGCCAAAGTACTGTAGTTTCAGCTTTAGCATCATTCCTTCCAAAGAAATCCCAGGGCTGATCTCCTTCAGAACGGACTGGTTGAATCTCCTTGCACTCCAAAGAAGTTGTCTAACCAGAAGGCAAACAATGAAGGAGGAATTTCAGAACATCAGGAAGGAAGGAAGAACATGATGAAGAAATTATTGGGTAAGTACAACAGGCTTTCCTTCTCTTCTTCATTTTCCAATTATGTTTGATGGCTGAAGCAAAATTGTAACAATGTCTCGTGTGGTTCTAAATGTAGGTAGAGGATATATTAAGGCAATCATCTTATACAGAACCACATAAAGGAAGGGAGATAAATATCTCTATGCTTCAATCAAACAGATAAAATAATACCAATATGCTGTGATAAGTTATACACAATTAACTCTTGAACAATGTGAGTCTGATCTGTGTGGTTCCACTTATAGGGGGATATCTTTCAACAGTAAATACTGGGAGCTTCCCTGGTGGTCCAGTGGTTAAGAATCAGCCTGCCAATGCAGGCACATGGGTTCAGTCCCTGGTCTGGGAGGATTCCACATGCCCTGGGGAACTAAATAAGCCCATGAGCCACAGCTACTGAGCCCGAGCTCTACAGCTGCAAGCTGAAACTGCTGCGCACTGGTGCGCAGAGCCTGTGCTCCACAGCGAGAAGCTGCTGGAAGGAGAAGCCTGCACATGCCACACACAGTGGCCCCGGCTGGCCATACACAGCTAGACAAAGACTTCACACAGCAGTGAAGACCCAGAGCCAAAAGTAATTTTTAAACATAAACTTAAAAAAAAGTAAATACCATAGTACTACATAGTCCATGGCTGACTGAAGCTGGAGATTCAGAGCAATAGTGGAGACTGTGAGCCAACTGTAAGTTATGCACAGATTAACCCCCCGCCTTGTTCAAGGGTTGACTGTATACATCATGTAATACTCAGAACCACTATACAAAAAGCTATACAAAGAGATACACAAAAACACAGTAAATAAATCAAAATGGAATTCTAATAAATGTTCAAGTAACCCCAGGAAACAGAAAACAGTATCTAAAATGGCAGGCTAAGCCATAACACAGCAATAATTACACTGCATGAAGATGGTTATAGCAATTAAAAGCAGAGATTTGCAGAGTGGATTAAAAAAAGTGACCTAACTATGTACTACCTAATGACAGTCACTTCAAATACAATAATATAAGTAGATAAAAGTAAAAGAACAGAAAAAGATACATCATGCAAGCCTTAATCAAAAGAAAGCAGAAGTGGCAACATTAATATCAGATAAAGTAGATTTCAAACAAAGCTAGTGGAGGTGATGGAAATCCAACTGAGCTATTTCAAATCCTAAAAGATGTGAAAGTGCTGCATTCAACATGCCAGCAAATTTGGAAAACTCAGCAGTGGCCACAGGACTGGAAAAGGATTGCATTCCAATCGCAAAGAAAGGCAATGTCAAAGAATGTTCAAACTACCGCACAATTGCACTTATCTCACACGATAGCAAAGTAGTGCTCAAAATTCTCCAAGCTAGGCCTCAACAGTACTTGAACCAAGAACTTCCAGATGTTCAATCTGGATTTAGAAAAGACAGAGGAACCAGAGATCAAATTGCCAACATCTGTTGGATCACAGAAAAAGCAAGAGAATTCCAGAAAAACATCTACTTTTGCTTCATTGACTGTGCTAAAGCCTTTGACTGTGTAGATCACAACAAACTGTGGAAAATTCTTCAAGAGATGGGAATATCAGACCAACCTACTTGCTTCCTGAGAAATCTGTATGCAGGTTAAGAAGCAACAGTTAGAATCGGACATGGAACAACCGACTGGTTCCAAACTGGGAAAGGAGTATGTCAAGGCTATATATTTTCACCCTACTTATTTAACTTCTATGCAGTGTACATCATGTGAAATGGTGGACTGGATGAAGCACAAACCAGAATCAAGCCTATTGGGAGAAATACCAATAACCTCAGATATGTAGGTTCCCTTATGGCTGAAAGGGAAGAGGAACTAAAGAGCCTCTTGATGAAAGTGAAAGAGAATAGTGAAAAGGCTGGCTTAAAACTCAACATTCAAAAAGCTAAGACCACAGCATCTGGTCCCATCACTTCATGGCAAATAGATGGGGAAACAATGGAAACAGTGAGAGACTATTTTCTTGGGCTCCAAAATCACTGCAGATGGCAACTGCAGCCATGAAATTAAAAGACACTTGCTCCTTTGAAGAAAAGCTATTGACAAACCTAGACAGCATATTAAAAAGCAGAAACATTACTTTGCCGACAAAGGTCTGTATAGTCAAAGCTAAGGTCTTTCCAGTAGTCATGTATGGGTGTGAGAGTTGGACCATAAAGAAAGCTGAGTGCTGAAGAATTGATGCTTTTGAACTGTGGCGTTGGAGAAGACTCTTGAGAGTCCCCTGGACTGCAAGGAGATCCACCCAGTCAATCCTAAAGGAAATCAGTCGTGAATATTCATTGGAAAGACTGATGCTGAAGCTGAAGTTTCAATACTTTGGCCACCTGATGCAAAGAACTGACTCACTGGAAAAGACCCTGATGCTGGGAAAGACTGAATGCAGGAGAAGAAGGGGGCGACAGAGGATGAGATGGTTGGATGGCATCACCAACTCGATGGTCATGAGTCTAAGCAAGTTCCAGGAGTTGGTGATGGACAGGAAAGCCTGCGTGCTGCAGTTCATCAGGTCGCAAAGAGTCAGACATGATTGAGCAACTGAACTGAACTGAAAGTAGACTTCAAAGCAAGGAAATTCACTGGACAGAGGGACATTATCCAATGTTAAAAAGGCCAGTCCATCAAGAAGACAGCAATCCCAAATGCATATCCACCAAACAACAGAGTTCTAAAATGTAAGCAAAAACTGATAGAACTGAAAGGAGAATGCACAAACCCACAGTAATAGCTGAACAATTCAATACCTCTCTCTAAACAATCAGTACAACTATATAGAAAATCACAAAGAATTTAAAAGAACTCAACAATACCATCAGTCAACAAGAATTAATCAACATTTATACAACACTCCATACAAGAAGAGAGGAAAACACATTCTTATCCAGTGCCTAAGCAACACAAAACAAGATAGAATATATCTTGGACTACAAAACAAATCTGAACAAACTGAAAAGAACTGAAATCATTAAAAATATGTTCTTTGACCACAATAGAAACAAACTAGAAATCAATAACAGAAAGTTAACAGGAAAATCTTCAAACACTTGAAACTTTAACAATACACTTATATGTAAACAATCTATGGATCAAAGAGGAATTCTCAAAGGAAATTTAAAAACACATACAATAGAACTGAAGGAGGGACTTCCCTGGTGGTCCCATGGCTAAGACCTAATTCCCAGTGCATGAGGCCTGGGTTTGATCCCTGGTCAGGGAACTACATCCCACATGCTACAACTAAGAACTGGCACAGCCAAATAAATAAATCCAAAAAAATGGGTGCAAGACCTAAATAGACATTACTCCAAAGAAGACATACATATGACCTACAGACACATGGAAAGATGCTTAACATTACTCATTATTACAGAAATGAAAATCAAAACTACAATGAGGTATTAATACCTTATACCATCAGAATGGTCATCATCAAAAAGTCCACAAATAATTAATGCTGGAGAAGGTGTGGAGAAAAGGGAACCCAAATGTACTGTGGGTTGTAATGTAAATTGATACAACCACTTGGAGAACAGTACAGAGGTTCCTTAAAAAAACTAAACATAGAACTATCATGACCCAGCGATCCCACTAAAGGGCTATACCCTGAGAAAACTGTAATTCAAAGACTCATGTACCGCAGTGTTCACTGCAGCAATGTTTACAATAGCCAGGACATGGAAGCAACCTAAACATCCATCGGCAGATGAAAGAATAAAGCGGTTGTGGTACATATATACAATGGAATATTACTGAGCCATAAAGAGGAATGAAATTAGGTAATTTACAGTGATATGGATGGGCCTAGAGTCTGTCACACAGGGTGAAGTGAGTCAGAAAAAGAAAAATAAGTATATTAATGTCTATGTATGGAATCTAGAAAGACAGTACAGATGAGCTTGTCTGCAGGGCAGAACAGACACACGGGTGTAGAGAAAAGACACACGGACAGTAGGGGAAAGGGAGGGTGAAATGAACTGGGAGAGTAAGACTGATGTATGTATACACTACCATGTGTAAAACGGACAGCTAGTGGGAAGTTGCTGTTCCAGCACAGGGAGCTCAGCTAAGTGCTCTGTGATGACGAGAGGGCTGGGATGGGGAAGGGAGGTTCAGGAGGGAGGGGATATATGTACACATACGGCTGATTCACTTTGTTCTACAGCGGAAACTACCACTTAGAGCAATTATGTGCCACTAAAAGAATAAATTTTTTTAAAAAAGAACTACAGGAAAATGAAAATACAACATATTAAAATCTGTGAGGCATAGGTAAAACAGTGCTGAGAAAGAAATTTACAGCAATTAAAAAAAAGGAAAAACTCAAATCAATAATTAACTCTCAACCTCTAGAATCCCTCTGCAAAAATGCAAAATAAAAGCAAAGAAAGAAAAAGGAAAAAATAAAAATACAAGCAGAAATCAATAAACTGAAAATGGAAAAATAGGGAAGAATCAATAAAACAGCTGGTTCTTTTAAGAGATCAAAAACTGAAGCACCTAGCAAGACAAAGGAAAAAAAAAAAGAGAGAGAGAGAGAAGATACAAATTGCCAACATAGGAATAAATCAGAAATGAAATGTGAATGTGTCTACACACCCTGCAACTACAAAAAAAAAAAAAAAAAAGGGAACACTATGAATAACTCTTCACAAACAACTGACAATTTAGAAGGAATGAACCAATTTCTCACAAAACAAAAACTACAACTTACCCAACTTTACTTATGAAGTTAATAATTTGAATAGTCTTACACCTACTAAATAAAATGCATTTGTAAATTCAAAACATCCGAAAAACTCTCCAGATCCAGATGGTCTCACTGAAAATTGTAGCAAACTTTTAAAGAAGAATTAACATCAATTTTCCACAATCTTTTCTAGAAACAGAACTGAAGGGAACATTTTCAAATTCATTCTATTAAGCTAGTATCACCCTGATTTAAAAAACAAACAAACATAAACACAGTATAGAAAACTACAGATCAACATTCTTCATAAGTACAGATCTTTAACAAAATACTAGCAAGTCAAATTTGGAAATATACAAAAAGAATCATCCATTATGATCAAGCAGAGTTTATTCCAGGGTTGCAGGTCTAGACCAATATTATAAAACTAATCAATGTAATCCACCACATTAAAAAGCTAAAGAAAAAAACCATGTAATTCATCTCAATTGAGGTAAAAAAAAAAAAAAAAAGTAGTATTTGACAAAATTCTTCACCCACTCATGGGGGAAAAAGTATCTCTCAGAGAAAGAGAAACGGAATGGAACTTCTTCAACTGGATAAAGAGCATCTACAAAAACCTACAGTAACATACACTTGAGAGTAAAAGACTGAACTGTTGTTGCTATTTAGTAGCTAAGTCACACTGAATTCTTTGCAAGCCCATGGACTGCAGCCCACCAGGCTCCTCCGTCCATGGGATTTCCCAGGCAAGAATACTGGGGAGTGTTAGTCACTCAGTGTGTCCAACTCTTTGCAGCCCCTGGACTGGAGCACGCCAGGCTCCTCTGTCCATGGAATTCTCCAGGCAAGAATACTAGAGTAGGTTGCCATTTCTTTCTCCAGGGGATCTTCCCAACCCAGGGATCAACCTGCCTCTCCTGCAATGCAGGCAGATCCTCTACTGCTTTCAGATCCCAAAGAATGAATTCTTTCCCCCCAAAATTGGGAGAAAAAACACAAAATGTCCAATCAACATATTCATTAAACATACTGCTGAAAGTTTTTGCCAGTGCAATAAAATAAGAAAAGGAGATTAAAAAAAAATAATAAATTTGAAAGGAGAAAATAAAACTGTCTCTATTTGTCAATTAAATGATTATCTAGGTAGAAAATTGCCAAGAATCTACAAAACAAAAAGACAACAAATAGTGAGTTCAGTAAGTTCATAGGATACAAGACAAACACATAGAAAAAATCCACTGTACTTGCAATGAACACATGGACATAAAAAATAAAATAACCCACACACCCGAAACACTAGGTACAAATCTAACAAAACAAGCATATAAGACTTGTATCCTAAAAATGGCACAATACTCATCAGGAAACCAAAGATCTAAAAACAAATAGAGAGACATTCTATGTTAATGGAATGAGTGATTCAACAATCTCAGAATGTCAATTCTTCCACTCCCTAATATTAATACAGGGGTTTAACATAGTTCCTACCAATATCCCAAGCAAGATTTATTGTGTAGATATTGACAAGATCATTCTAAAATTTATATGAAGAGGAAAAGGAACTAGACTTACTAAAACAATTTTGGAAAAGAATAAAATGGAAGGAAATATCCTACCCAATTTAAAGACTTATTTTACAGCGATAGTAGTAAAAACTGTATAGTACTGGCAGAGAGAGAGAAACACATGGAATAAGACAGAACCCAGAAATAGATCCACAAAAATATGCACAATTTTTAGCAAAAGTACAAAAGCAATTCAGTGGAGGGACTGCTTTTCCAACAAATGGTGCTGAAGCGAAAGGACATGTGTAGGAAAAAAAAATGAACTTCAACCTAAGTCTCATATCTTATGCAAAAATAACTCAAAATGTATCTTAAAGGTAAAATGTAAAACTATAGAGCTTGTAGGGAAAAATACAGGAGAAAAATTTCAGGATCCATTGATATGCAAAGATTATTTAAGACCTGACACCAACCCATTAAAGGAAAATACCGATAAATTGAACCTCAAAACTTAAAAACTTTTGCTCTAGCAAAGAGCCTAGAAAGTGGATAAGAAGGTAATGTAAGAAGTGTGCAAAATATTTCCAAACCACAGGCCCAACAAAGGATTAGTATCCAAAATATATATAAAGAACTCTCAAAACTCAACAGTAAAAGAGCAAACAATCCAATTAGAAAATGGGTAAGAGACACAAAGAAACACTGCACTCATATATGATATGACATACACACATTTTTGCTACAAGTGTTTACAAAACAAAAGGACAGAAAATGACCTCACTGGTTCTCAGTAAGGGACAAGTTAGCTTTTAGACCTGCCATTTGCAGTGGAACCATCACCAAGATGCAGATTTTCATGAAGACCCTGACAAGGAAGTCCATCACTCCCGAAGTCAAACCCTCGGATGCAACAGAAAATATAAAGGCCAAGATCCAAGATAACAAAGGAATTCCTCCTGATGGGCAAAGCCTGGTCTTTGCTGCCAAGCAAATGGAAGATGGATGTACTGTGACTACAATGCAAAAGGAGTCCACTCTTTACCTTAACGTTTTAAACTTTGTGGTGGTGCTAAGAAAAGAAAAGGAAGAAGTCTTACATCACTCCCAAGAAGAACAAGCATAAGACAAAGAAGGTTTAAGCTGGCTGTTCTGAAATACTATATCGTGGATGACAATGGCAGAATCAGTCACCTTCATCAGGAGTGCCCTACTGAGGAAAGTGGTGCCAGAGTTTTTATGGCAAGCCACTTACACAGGCATTACTGCGGCAAATGTTGTCTGACCTATTGTTTCAACAAACCAGAAGGCAAGTAATTGCATATTGGTTAATAAAAGACAGAGACACTAGTTTGATAAATTATAATACAACTAAATAGTAGTATACAGCCACAGAAAATAAAGGTGATAACCTTAACTGCTATGGTCTCCAAAGTATATTTGTGTGTGTGTATGGGGGGGGAGGGTAGTGGTGATAAGGGTACTAAAAAAAGGGTGTGCTCCCCAAAAGAAAGAAAACACACACAGACACACCACATTCATGTATACACACACAAGCTAACCACAGAAAAATCTTTACTTGTAAATTGTTTGCCCCTAGGTAGGTTGTAAGAACAGTAGAGCAGATGAATGAGATGAAAGATTTTCACTGTATAGTCTTTTGAGCTTTAAATTTTGTGACTGTGTTCTAAAAGTTTTATAAAGTGTTGTTTTTTAATTTAAAAAATGAAATAGGATACGTTTCATATTTGTTATATTCAACACTAAAAAATATATTAACTGTCAAAAATGTAAATACGAAGAACATTTTAAAAATTACCAAAGACTGAAATGAGTTTATAAATTAATTGTATTTTCAAGAATTTGCTACTAGAGATTACTAAATTTTGATGAGTTTAATAGCAAACATGTAAGTGTACGATGTAAAGTAGCAACAAAATTAAGAACACTTTACTATACAATATAAAATATAAAACAAGAATGTTATGTAAATTTGTTATTAATTGTTGAAATGCTTGTGTGTGTTAGTCCTTCAGGCCCATCCAACTCTTTGTGACCCCATGGACTGTAGCCCACCAGGCTCCTCTGTCCGTGGAATTCTCCAGGCAAGAATACTAATCGTGCTTCTTCTCAGTCTCTAAGCTGTGTTCGACTCTTTGCAATCCCAGTGATTGTAGTCCTGCCAGGCTCCCTCTGTCCACGGAATTCTCCAGGCAAGAATATTGGACTGGGTTGCTATTTCCTTCTCCAAGGCATCTTCCCGACCCAGGGATCAAACCCTGGTCCCCCACATTGCAGACAGATTCTTTACCATCTGAGCCACCAGTTGAAATGTTAAGGTAGAAAAAACTTTTTAATGGAAGTTACCTTTTCAAACGTATTTCAAACTTATAAACTCACTGCTATTCCTATAGATTATTTGTTTGATGCTAGAGATTATTTGTTTGATGCTGAGGACACATTTTCCGACAAATAAATGGACACTGGGGCATCCCTGGTGGTCTAGTGGTTAAGAGTCCGCCTGCTAGTGGAAGGGACATGGGTTCAGAAGATCCCACATGCTGTGAGGTAACTAAGCCCACATGCCACAACTACGAGTCAACACTCCAGAGCCCACAAGCTGCAACTACCGAGCCCACGCGCGACAACTGCAACAGCTTGTGCTCCGCAAGAGAAGTCACCGCAGTGAGAAGCCAGAGCCCCGCAACTAGAGAAGCACCACTCACTGCAAACAGAGAAAGTCTGCGTGCAGCGAAGACCCACGGCAGCCAAAAATAAATAAATAAATAAAAGAAGATTAAATCTTAAGAATCTCAGAAAAGTCTACTTAAATTATAAAATCTAAGTTCTAAAGTAGAACTTTGAATTCTAGAAGATGAGAACAGGAAATTCTGTGGTTTTTGAAGGAAGAAAGAAAGGAAAGCAGGAGAAAGGAGGAAGGAATAAGAGCATATTACTTCCCTTTCTCATATATAAAGTGACCTCAGTCAAAATTTTCAACTATGAAAATGTCGTATCAGGGTCTCACCTTCCTCTCTCTATTCCTTGTTATGCAGTCCCACATACCCCAATGCAACACCTTCCCACAAAGCCTTGCCCCCCTCCAAAATACACTACATGTACTTAACCCACTGTCCCAGCTACCACCCACTAAGACTCTCAATCTCTCATGAACAGGTGTGATTTCAGCTTACAAACAGTGAGAAAAGCACTCTAAATAAACTAAATAACATGTAGCTTAAATCTTCCTGAGGTACAGCTGACCATATGACAACTTGAGGATTAATCCACGTGTAATGTAAGAGCTGGCTTTCCATATCCCCAGTTCCTCTGCATCCGAAGACTCAACTAACCAGCAACAATACTGCACTGTAGTATTTACTACTGAAAAGTATTCATGTATGAGTGGACCCATGCAGTTCAAACCCATGTTATTCAAGGGTCAGCTGCATTTGTGATTTTTCTAAGAGTATACTTGCTAATTTAAATGAAAGTACAATTCTCAGAATTTCAGAGACTACAACTTAAAAAAATATTTAAGAAATACTGAAGTAGCCTTTATCTATTTTAGGAGTACTTCTTACCCTAGCCTTATCTCCCCAAAGTTCTGTTATATATGTGTATATATTTAGAACATAGTTAATTCAACCATTTATCCAATGATTTAAAAGATTTACACATTTGTGTCACATTATTTTTTTGAAGAGACTATGTTCTTTAAATGATATCTATTTTTGGAATTGTTTTATCATTCACTGTATTATGGGCTTCCTAGGTGGCACAATGGTAAGAATATGCCTGCCAATGTAGGAGATGCAGGTTCAATCTCTGGTTGGAAAGATCCCCTGAAGAAGAAATGGCAATCCATTACAGTATTCTTGCCTGGAATATTCCATGAATAGAGGAGCCTGGTGGCCTACACTCCATGGGGTCACAAAGAGACACAAATGAGCACGCACACACAATCACTGTATTATAAGTACTTGGATGGAAAATCTAAGTTATCATTTTACTACCCTATGAAGTCAATCGCAAGATTTTGCATATAGAAGCTCCTCTGGGATTAACTCTAGTAACTGGGCTCTCTAGGAACAGAGTAACAAGAGGTTTGAAATTACCTTTGACTTCTTAAATCAACTGAAGTGAAGTGAAGTGACAGTCACTCAGTTGTGTCCGACTCTTTGCAACCCCATGGAACTCTTCAGGACAGAATACTGGAGTGGGTAGCCTTTCCCTTCTCCAGGGGATCTTCCCAACCCACAGATTGAACCCAGGTCTCCCACATTGCAGGCAGATTCTTTACCAGCTGAGCTACAAAAACTACTTTTTATTTAAGAATTTTAAAAACCAAATATTAGAACACAATTTAAAACAAGTACAAATTATCTGTATTATCAAGTCAAGTGGAACTTAGGAAGCATTACTACAAACAAAGCTAATGGAGGTGATGGAATTCCAGCTGAGCTATTTAAAATCCTAAAAAATGATGCTGTTAAAGTGCTGCACTCAGTATGTCAGCAAATTGGGAAAACTCAGCAGTGGCACAGGACTGGAAAAGGTCCATTTTCATTTCAACTGTAAAGTGGACAAGACCAAAGAATGTTCAAACTACTGTACAACTGCTTACTTCACATGCTAGCAAGGGTATGCTCAAAATCCTTCAAGCTAAGCTTCAACAGTATGTGAACCATGAACTTCCAGATATATAAACTGGGTTTAGAAAAGGCAGACACACCAGAGATCAAATTGCCAACAATTGATCATAATTGATCAATTGTTGGATCACAAAGAAAGCAGGGGAATTCCAGAAAAACATCTACTTCTGCTTCATTGACTATGCTAAAGCCTTTGACTGTGTGGATTACAACAAACTGGAAAATTCTTAACGAGATGGGAATACCAGACCATCTTAACCATCTCCTGAGAAACCTGTATGCTGGTCAAGAAGCAACACTTAGAACCTTACATGGAACAACTGACTGGTTCAAAATTGGGAAATGAGTATGACATGGCTGTATACTGTCCCCCCTGCTTATTTAACTTATATGCAGCGTGTATCATGCAAAATGCTGTGTTGGATGAATCACAAGCTGAAATGAAGACTGCCAAGGAGAAACATCAACAACCTCAGATATGCAGATAATACCACTCTAATGGCAGAAAGTGAAAAGGAACTAAAGAACCTCAGGATGAGGGTTAAAGAGGACAGTGAAAAAGATGGCTTAAAACTCAACATTCAAAAAACTAAGATCATGGCAACTGGTCCCATCACTTCCTTGCTATTAGAAGATGAAAAAGTGGAAACAGTGACAGATTTTACTTTCTTGAGCTCTAAAACCACTGCTGACAGTGACTGCAGTCATTAAACTAAAAGACGCTTGCTCCTTGGAAGGAAACTATAACAAACCTAGGCAACATATTAAAAAGCAAAGACATCACTTTGCCGACAAAGGTCCATACAGTCAAAGCTATGGTTTTTCCAGTAGTCATATACATTTATAAGAGTTGGACCATAAAGAAGGCTGAGCAGCAAAGAACTAATGCTTTTGAACTATGGTGCTGGAGAAGACTTGAGAGTCCCCTGGACTGTAAGGAGATCAAACCAGTCAATCTTAAAGGAAATCAATCCTGAATATTCATTGGGAGGACTGATGCTGAAGTTGAAGCTCCAATACTTTGTTACCTGATGGAGAGGGCCAACTCACTGGAAAAGATGCTGATGCTGGGAAAGATTGAAGGCAAAAGGAGAAGAGGGCAACAGAGGATGGGATGGTTAGATTATAGTAAAGGACAGGGAAGCCTCGCATGCTGCAGTCCATGGGGTCGCAAAGAATCAAACATGACTTTAGCAAATGAACAACAACAAAACAAATTATTTTTTGTAGAAAGAAGAAAACTTGATTTTACATAGCACAATGGACAAATCTCAGGATATAAATCTGAATCTTGCTGTATTACTGCTATGTCACACTGGCAATTTTCACAAATTGTTACAAGAGTGCACCAGGACAGACCCAAGCTATACAGACTGACAGAGGTTTTGTTGTTATTTGCTTGGTTGTTTTTTAGCTCCTGAAGCTCAAGGAAATATCTGTCAAAACACTGTGGAAACACAAGTTAAGTCAAAGAGACTTCAGTGATTATACACACCAAGGAATACTTTGTTTGAAAAAAACAACAGCTTTGGAAAGTCATTCAACAAACATACTAATATAGCCTTCAACAATCAAAAACAAAACCAAATAAAAACAAACAACAAAACAGCAAGCCCTGGGAAAAGGGAAGAATCTACTTTCAACAGTTACATTACACTATTCAAATGCCCAGTTTAAGAAAAAAAAATCACATAGCATACAAAACAAAAACAAACCAAGACAGAATTGCACATTGAAAGGAACAAAATTAACTGAAAGAAACTGGCTAAAGAAGCCCAGCCATCAGACTAACTAGATAAAAACTTTAAAACTGATTTGAATATGCTCAAAATGCTTTTTACAAAAAGTAAACAGGGCCTAAGGGACCTGCAGGATAATAAGCAGACCAAAACATGCATTGTGGGAATATCAGAAGGGGAAGAGAGAAAGGGACAGAAAGAACATGTAAAGAAATAATGGCTGAAAATACCCCAAAATCGATGAAATACATTAATCTACAAATTCAAAAAGTTCGATAAAATCTACATAGGATAAATTCCAGGATACTTGCACCAAGGCACATTATACACCACTGTCTAAAAACAAAAACAAAACCATAAAAGCAGCAGGAGAAGCAACTCTTTTCATACTGCTCAGTTCAGTCTCTCAGTCGTGTCCCACTCTTTGCGACCCCATGGACTGCAGCACGCAGGCTTCCTTGTCTATCACCAACTCCTGGAGCCTACTCAAACTCATGTCCATCAAGTCTGTGAGGCCATCCAATGATCTCATCCTCTGTCGCCCCCTTCTCCTCCTGCCTTCAATCTTTACCAGCATCAGGGTCTTTTCCAATGAGTCAGTTCTTCACATCAGGTGGCCAAAGTATTGGAGTTTCAGCTCCAGCATCAGTCCTTCCAATGAATAGTCAGGGTTGATTTCCTTTAGGATGGACTGGTTGGATCTCCTTGCAGTCCAAGGGACCCTAAAGAGCCTTGCCCAACAGCACAGTTCAAAAGCATCAATTCTTCGGTGCTCAGCTTTCTTTATAGTCCAACTCTGACATCCATACATGACTACTGGAAAAACCGTAGCTTTGACTAGATGGACCTTTGTTGGTTAAAGTAATGTCTCTGGTTTTTAATAAGCTGTCTAGGTTGGTCACAGCTTTTCTTCCAAGGAGCAAGCATCTTTTAATTTCATGGCTGCAGTCACCATCTGCAGTGATTTTGGAGACCAGAAAAATAAAGTCTGTCATTGTTTCCATTGTTTCCCCATCTATTTCCTATGAAGTGATAGGACTGGATGCCATGATCTTAGTTTTCTGAATGTTGAGTTTTAAGCCAACTTTTTCACTCTCCTCTTTCACTTTCATCAAGAGACTCTTTAGTTCTTCTTCACTTTCTGCCATAAGGGTGGTGTCATCTGCATATCTGAGATTATTGATATTTCTCCTGGCAATCTTGATTCCAGCTTGTGCTTCATCCAGCCCACCATTTCACATGATGTACTCTATATAGAAATTAAATAAGCAGGATGAGAATACGCAGCCTTGATGTACTCCATGGAACCAGTCTGTTGTTCCATGTCCAGTTCTAACTGTTGCTTCCTGACCTGCATACAGATTTCTCAGAGGCAGGTCAGGTGGTCTGGTATTCCCATCTCTTTAAGAATTCGCCACAGTTTGTTGTGATCCACACAAAGGCTTTGGCATAGTCAATAAAGCAAAAGTAGATGTTTTTCTGGAACTCTCTTGCTTTTTTGATGATCTAGTGGATGTTGGCAATTTGATCTCTGGTTCCTTTGCCTTTTCTAAATCCAGCTTGAACATCTGGAAGTGTATGGTTCATGTACTGTTGAAGCCTGGCTTGGAGAACTTTGATCATTACTTTGCTATCGTGTGAGATGAGTGCAACTGTGCAGTAATTTGAAGCCCACCAGGGCTTCCCTGGTGGCTCAGAGGGTAACGCATCTGCCTGCAATGTGGGAGACCTGGGTTCAATCCCTGGGTTGGGAAGATCCCCTGGAGAGGGAAATGGCAACCCACTCCAGTATTCTTGCCTGGAGAATCCCATGGACAGAGAAGCCTGGTAATCTACAGTCCAAGGGGTTGCAAAGAGTCGGACACGACTGAGCGACTTCACTCACTTGTGAACATTCTTTGGCATTGCCTTTCTTTGGGACTGGAATGAAAACTCATCTTTTCCAGTTCTATGGCTGCTGGTGAGTTTTCCAAATTTGCTGGCATGTTGAATGCAGGACTTCCACAGCATCATCTTTTAAGATAGGAAATAGTTCAACTGTTCAAGAGTCCGTAATAAGGTCAGCAACTTATTTCTTACTAGAAACCATGGATGCCCAAATACAGTAGGATGCACATTTAACTGTTGAAATAAAAAAATTGTCAACCAAGAATTTTGCATCCGACAAAACTGTTCTTCAAAATTAGGTATAATTTAGGATGTTGTCAGATAAACAAAAGAGTTGAGGGAGTTCAATATCATAAGACCTGCCCTACAAGAAATGCTAAAGATAGTCCTTCGAGTTGAAATGAAAGGACACTAAACAGCAACTCAAAGTCATATGATGAAATAAAGGTCTCTGCTGCTGCTGCTAAGTCACTTCAGTAGTGTCCGACTCTGTGTGACCCCTAGTATAGGTGAATACACCAGCAAATATAAAAACGGGTACTACTATATATATATTTGGCTTCTAACTCCATTTTGTATTTCCTATAGAATTTCAAAGACAAATGCATAAAAAATAATTACAAACCCATGATACTGGATACACAATGTATAAAGATATAATTTGTGAAAACAACAATATAAGGGGGTAAGACTGAGCTGCATAGGAGCAGAGCTTTTATATGCTATTGAAGTTAAGTCCATATCAGTGCAAACTAAATTGCTATAAATTTAGGAAGTTAAATGTAATTCACAAGGATTACCACAAAGAAAATTTCTAAAAAAATACACACAAAAGGAAATCAAAATGGTTCACTATAATAAAATGGGGGTGGGGGAGAAGAAGAAACCAGTAAAATGAGCAACAAAAAAGGTATAAAGTTTCACAACAACACAGAAGCAAAATGATGGCAGAGGTCCTTCCTTATCAGTCACTTTTGTTGTTGTTCAGTTGCTAAGTCGTGTCTGACTCAGAGACCCCATTATAGCCTGCCAGGCTCTTCTCACTACTTTAAATTTAATTGGGTTAAACTTCCCAATCAAAGCCAGAGACTGGCAGGACTGATTTAAAAACATGATTAAAGTATATGCTGACTATAGTGACTCAATTTATACACAAAACTATAGTTTCAAAATGAAAAGATGGAAAAAAGATATTCCATGAATACAGAAAGTAAGAGTGTTAGTGTGGCTATTCTGATACCAGAAAAAAAAGGCATTAGGTCAAAAACTGTTACAAGAGACAAAGATGGACACTGTATGTTGAAAAAAGGGTCAATTCATCAAGAAGATAAAACAATTACAAAGCATATATTAACATATACACACTACTATATATAAAATAGATAACTAACAAGAACCTACTGTATAGCACTCAGAACTATACTCAATAACTCGTAATAACCTATAAGGGAAAAGAATCTGAAAAAGAACATGTATGCGTGTAAGCTTTTTCACTCTCCTCCTTCACTCTCATCAAGAGGCTCTTAATTCCACTTCACTTTCTGCCATTAGAGTGGTATCATCAGCATATCTGAGGTTGCTGATATTTCTCCTGGCAATCTTGATTCCCGCTTGTGATTCATCCAGTCCATCATTTTGCATGATGTACTCTGCACAGAAGTTAAACAAACAGGGTGATAATACACAGGCATGTCATATTCCTTTTCCAATTTTGAACCAGTCAGTTGTTCCATGTAAGGTTCTAAGTGTTGCTTCTTGACCAGCATACAGGTTTCTCAGGAGACAGGCAAGGTGGTCCAGTATTACTCTCTAAGAATCTTCCACAGTTTATTGTGATCCATACAGTCAAAGGCTTTAGCACAGTCAACGAAGCAGATGTTTCTCTGGAAATCTTTAGCTTTCTCTATGAGCCAATGAATGTTGGCAATTTGAACTCTGGTTCCTCTGCCTTTTCTAAACCCAGCTTGTACATCTGGAAGCTCTCGGTTACTGTACTGCTAAAGCCTAGCTTGAAGGAGTTTGAGCATACCCTTGCTAGCATGTGAAGTGAGTGCAACTGTACAGTACTTTGAACATTCTTTGGCATTGCCCTTCTTTGGGATTGGAATGAAAACTGATCCCATGGACTATAGTCTGCCAGGCTCCTCTGTCCATGGAATTCTCCATGCAAGAATACCGGAGTGGGTTGCTATCCCCCTCTCCATGGGATCTTCCTGACCCAGGGATCAAACCTGGGTCTCCTGCATTGTAGGCAGATTCTTTACTGTCTGAGCCACCAGGGAAGCCATATGTACACACACAGAGTAAAACTATTTTTATTTGCAGATGACAATTCTATATATAGAAAAATTCCAAAGAATCCACAAGATACCAGAGCTAGTAAATTAATTCACCAAAGTTGCAGAAGAAAACCAACACACAAAAAGCAGTTGGGTTTCAAGATAAACTGAACTTCATTAAAGTTTAAAGCTTTTGTGCAAAGGACATTAACAAGAAACTGAAAAGTAGATTTTTGGTTGTATTTGAATGAAAGAAAATATTTACAAGTCATATAGCCAATAAGGAGCTAACATCAAGAATATTACAATGATGCCCTAAAATTTAACAACAAAAACTCAAACCACATAGGTTTTAAAAATGGCAATGGATCTGAACAGACATTTGCCAAAGAAAATATACAAGTGGCCAACAAGCACATGAAAAGATGGCCAATATTATTAGTCATTAGGGAAATACAAGACATAATACAAAGAGGTATCATTTCACATAAACTAGGATAGTAATTAAAAAAAAACAGAAAATAACAATGCAAGAGAGGATATGGAAAAATTGGAACCTTTGTGCACTGCTAGTAGGAATGTAAAAACGGTGTGATTGCTGTGGAAAGCAGTATGATAATTCCTCAAAAAGTTAAACACAGTTAAACATATAAACCAACTGTTAAACATATAAATGTTAAATAAGTTAAACATATAAACCAAATGACCCAGCGATTCCCCTTCTAGGTGTACACCCAAAAGAATTGAAAACAGGAACTCAAACAAATACTTGTATACCAATGTTCACTGCAGCATTCCTTACAGTAGCCAAAAGATAGAAACAATTCAGGTGTCCATCAACAGATGAATGAATAAACTAAATGTGGTATATACACAAAATGGAGTATATTCAGCCTTAAAAAGGAATTAAATTCTGATACATGCTACACCATGGATGAATCTTAAAGATATTTTGTTAACTAAAATAAATCGGACACAAAAGGACAAATATTATATGACTCAACTTACATTAAATACCTCAAACAGCTAAATTCATAAAGACAGAAAGTAGATTAGAGGTTATGGGGGCTGAGGGAGGAGGAAGTTAGGAGTTATTGCTTAATACGTACAGAGTTTCTGTTTGAGGTGATGAAAAGTTTTGGAAATAGACAGTGGTGACAGTTGCACAATCTTGTGAGCATAGCTACTGGCACTGAATTGTACACTTCAGTTCAGTTCCGTCCCTCAGTTGTGTCCGACTATTTGCGACCCCATGAATCGCAGCATGCCAGGCCTCCCTGTCCATTACCAACTCCCGGAGTTCACTCAGACTCACGTTCATCAAGTCAGCAATGCCATCCAGCCATCTCATCCTCTGTCATCCCCTTCTCCTCCTGCCCCCAATCCCTCCCAGCATCAGAGTCTTCTCCAATGAGTCAATTCTTCGCATGAGGTGGCCAAAGTACTGGAGTTTCAGCTTTAGCATCATTCCTTCCAAAAGAACACCCAGGACTGATCTCCTCTAGAATGGACTGGTTGGATCTCCTTGCAGTCTAGACTACTTAGAAATGGTTAAAATGGCTAATTTTGTGTTTTATATATATATATATGGATATATGTAAAATATATTCTACCACAGTAAGAAAAAGTTATTAATTATATGTAAAGAAATCAGAATCCTATCAGTCCTTAAACTGTGAATGCAATTAGCAGTAAGTGCATTCCATTACAAACTACTGAGCCATACATAGAAATCAACTCACTTGCAAATGGTTTAGATTGTAATAAAATAGAAGATGGGACTTGTCTATATAAAAAGGAAAAAATTTTGTTTCAGGAATTATAAAAGAATAACTAGAATTTAAGTCAGCTTATTACAAAAAGTCTCTTTTAATTTAAAACTTTTATTTTTTAATTCTAAGACTTGTTTTATTTTTAAAATTTTAAAATTTAAAATTTATATTTTTATTTTTAACCCTGAATCAAACTTTCTATAAAGTACAATCAGAGTGCTTTAACACAGATGGGAAGATAACAGATTTTTTTTTATCACCAGATATAAGTTTCATAAAAGCAACAATTGAGGTTTTAGTTTTCATTTGTCCAGAATGTCTGTCATATAATACTCAATAAATCTGGTGAATAAAACCAAACTAGTCAAAATCAGCTTCCCTCATAGTTCAGTCAGTAAAGAATCTGCCTGTAATGCAGGAGACCCAGGTTAGATTCCTGGGTCTGGAAGATCCCCTGGAGAAGGAAATGGAAATCCACTCCAGTATTCTTGCCTGGAAAACCCCACGGACAGAGGAACCTGGCGGGCTACAGTCCATGGGGTGGCAAGAGTCGGATATGACTTAGTGTCTAAACTACCACCACCAGTCAAAATCAGTAGGAAAGCAGCATTAAGGAAACTCTTTTCAAAATCATCTTCCCATTATAAAGTTAAAATATCTACCGTAAAAATAACATCTGAGTAATTCAGGGCCTATAAAACTAAAACTTTAAATTCCTTCTTTTCTCTGGTATATGCCTCCATCCCCAACTCCAACAGGTAATTTCCAGAACCTGACTTTATGTGTACCTTCTTGTACTGATTTGTGCTTGTCTACCTGAAGCAGCCCAGCCTAGAAAGGAAAGTCCACAAGCACTCATCTTCATAACTGGATGGTTGGCCTATTCAAGGTACTCCTGAAGTGCTTGAGGTACTCCTGATTCACTAGGTCATACTGTAGGTATCGTTTGCATGTTTTCTTTCATCTTTATTGCTTTGTTTGTCATTTGGTACATTAAGGCTGAATACGAAATCAACTTGAATAGGAAATGCAAACTTTATTTGATAACTATTAAAGCAAACCATGGGTTTCCCCGGTGGCTCCGCGGTAAGAATTTGCCTGCCAATGCAGAAGATGTGGGTTTGATCCCTGGGTCAGGAAGATCCCTTGGAGGAGGAAATGGCAACAGAGACCAGTATTCTCACCTGGGAAATCCCATGGATAGAGAAGCATGGTGGGCTACTGTCCACAGAGTCGCAAAAGAATCAGATACAACTTAGCAACTAAACAACAACAAAGCAAACTGTGTACTATTAATGACAATCAAGTTCCGACTTTCGGAACTCATCCTAAGGTATCTTTAAAAAAAAGAAAAAGCATAAGGAGCTTGGGGGAACAAATTACCACTTTAAGTGGGGGGAATACTGTAATTCGATTGTCCTGAATCAGGCAATTTATAGCCACAGAGATGACCATGGCTGGCTATGAGATTCAGTCTCTCAGATCTCTGACTCTAGGGAAAAATAACTGACTCTGGGCCCCAGCTGCTGCACTCTGAAATCCATCACTTTGCACAGAGGCCGTGCTTCTCACTGGCTGCTCCCAGTAAAGAACACCACAGGCATACACTAAGATGGCCCTGATCTTGGAAGATGAGAAATTTCTGTGATAGACAACTTCTGCTCAAGAACTTCTGAGGTCCCGGTTAAATTTCCTTAGAACTACGACTTTCACCCAAAGTTCCTTCCTTCCTTACCTTTCTCCTTCACTTGGAGTCAGACTTGCATCAGTCTGATGATTCTCCTTGCCTCCTTCCTCATTTTCTCTCACAAGCACTTCTAATAAACTCCTTGCATGCTTAATCCCATCCTGGCATCTGCTTCTTCCTTGAAGCATTGCATTTTTTTAAAATTTAGCCATTTAAAAAATTATTTCTAAAGCATCATGTTTGCTTCCCTATTTGCTAAAATAGGATACACCAAACATGACAATTCCAATGCCTTTGTCTGCTAAAAATCTCAACTAAGACATACCTAACTCATCAGTAAGTATATTCTTAAAGGGACAAGATCAGAGCTACATACAATTCAACATGTGTACTGAGCACCTGCTATACATGAGAAACATGCTAAGCATTAGAGGGAATACAAAGGTGATGTGGTTCCTATCTTGCTCTCAAACAACTCCCAATATAGAGGAGGAGAAGCCACATATACAAACTTTAAAGGGCAGATTTTCATTAAGTACTAATATTGACACATAAAGTACTAAAGAAATTAATGGTGGTGGTTTAGTCACTAAGTCGTGTCCGACTCTTGTGACCCCATGGACTATAGCTTTCCAGGCTCCTCTGTCCACGGGATTCTCCAGGCAAGAATACTGGAGTGGGTTGCCATTTTCTTCTCCAGTCTACTAAAGACATTAATAGATCCATTCTACTTAGGGGATGGAATTGTAGTAGAAAGCCTATGTAGAGGAGACAGCATTTGAAACATACACGGAAAGACAGAATCTTCAGGTTGTACCTGCCTATAATTAATAAGGACAGTCCAATAAAGATGCCTTCCATGCTTACATACTTGGCTACCCTCAATGTTTAAACTCCTCCCATCACAATTCTCTCACTCCGTGCTACTCCCAGAATACTGATGGTTTCTTAGTTTCCCTCCAAAGCATTCCCAGTATTCCCCCTTTCATCACTATTGCCACTAAGACTCCTAAGCCAGAATCCTGGGAATCAACTTTGAATCTTCTCTCGCTACCCCATCATTCAACCACCAATCTACTTCTAAAGCTAAAATCTGTCCACTCTTCTTTACCCCACAGCTACTGCTCTAGTCAAGAACACCACGATCCCTTCCATGAATTGTGGCAAAAGTCCCCTAACCTGCCTTCTTGCCTACAGTTCTACAGTCATTTAATCCATGCTCCACAGAGCAGAGATCCTTTAAAATTCATATCTAATTATTAATACCTGGTTTAAAAGTCTTCAATAGGTCCTCACTGCTCACAAGATAAAATCCAATACTTTCATTCACAAGAGCTGACTCCACACTTCAGACTGAATAGACTCCAGCTACTCAGAATTCCTAATTTGCTGAGCTCCTCTTGGATTCCAGTGGCTCTGTGCAACACCAACCCTTGGAAGACACATCCTCCTTATCCTCACCTGGTCAACTCTCACTTCCACTAAAATGTTACTTCCTTCACTCCCAAACATAAGGATACTAGAATAGTCTCCTAGCTTCCTATTGCCATCCCAAGATCATTTCTTCTCAGCCTTTTCCTTCATGATCTATGCCATCTTTCCATTAACTATTGCCTTTAAGATGGGGATCAGATCAGAGATCAGATCAGTCGCTCAATCGTGTCCAACTCTTTGTGACCCCATGAATCGCAGCACACCAGGCCTCCCTGTCCATTACCAACTCCCGGAGTTCACTCAGACTCACGTCCATCGAGTCAGTGATGCCATCCAGCCATCTCATCCTCTGTCGTCCCCTTCTCCTCTTGCTCCCAATCCCTCCCAGCATCAGAGTCGTTTCCAATGAGTCAGTTCTTTGCATGAGGTGGCCAAAGTACTGGAGTTTCAGCTTTAGCATCATTCCCTCCAAAGAAATCCCAGGGCTGATCTCCTTCAGAATGGACTGGTTGGATCTCCTTGCAGTCCAAGGGACTCTCAACAGTCTTCTCCAACACCACAGTTCAAAAGCGTCAATTCTATGCGCTCAGCCTTCTTCAAGTCCAACTCTCACATCCATACATGACCACAGGAAAAACCATAGCCTTGACTAGACAGACCTTTGTTGGCAAAGTAATGTCTCTGCTTTTCAATATGCTATCTAGGTTGGTCATAACTTTCCTTCCAAGGAGTAAGCATCTTTTAATTTCATGGTTGCAGTCACCATCTGCAGTGATTTTGGAGCCCAAAAAAATAAAGTCTGTTTCCACTGTTTCCCCATCTATTTCCCATGAAGTGATGGGACCGGATGCCATGATCTTCGTTTTCTGAATGTTGAGCTTTAAGCCAACTTTTTCACTCTCCACTTTCACTTTCATCAAGAGGCTTTTGAGTTCCTCTTCACTTTCTGCCATAAGGGTGGTGTCATCTGCATATCTGAGGTTATTGATATTTCTCCCGGCAATCTTGATTCCAGCTTGTGTTTCTTTCAGTCCAGCATTTCTCATGATGTACTCTGCATATAAGTTAAATAACAGGGTGACAATATACAGCCTTGACGTACTCCTTTTCCTATTTGGAACCAGTGTATTGTTTCATGTCCAATTCTAACTGTTGCTTCCTGACCTGCATACAAATTTCTCAAGAGGCAGATCAGGTGGTCTGGTATTCCCATCTCTTTCAGAATTTTCCAGTTTATTGTGATCCACACAGTCAAAGGCTTTGGCATAGTCAATAAAGCAGAAATAGATGCTTTTCTGGAACTCTCTTGCTTTTTCCATGATCCAGCGGATGTTGGCAATTTGATCTCTGGTTCCTCTGCCTTTCCTAAAACCAGCTTGAACATCAGGAAGTTCACGGTTCACATATTGCTGAAGCCTGGCTTGGAGAATTTTGAGCATTACTTTACTAGCGTGTGAGATGAGTGCAATTGTGCGGTAGTTTGAGCATTCTTTGGCATTGCCTTTCTTTGGGATTGGAATGAAAACTGACCTTTTCCAGTCCTGTGGCCACTGCTGAGTTTTCCAAATTTGCTGGCATATTGCATGCAGCACTTTCACAGCATCATCTTTCAGGATTTGGAATAGCTCAACTGGAATTCTATCACCTCCACTAGCTTTGTTCGTAGAAGGCCCACTTGACTTCACATTCCAGGATGTCTGGCTCTAGGTCAGTGATGGGGAAGGAAATGGCAACCCACTCCAGTATTCTTGCCTGGAGAATCCCATGGACAGAGGAGCCTGGCAGGCTACAGTCCATGGGGTCGCAAGAGTCAGATACAACTTAGTGACTAAACCACCACCACCATAACCTTAAAATCATTACTGTGTTATGCAGCAGGATAGTTTCGTCAAATGCATGCAAGTGTATGCAGAACCCCAGTATGTAAGTTTTGAGAGCTAAGTTTCTCAGTCTAACACAAAGGGCTTCAAAGCCTTCTTCATTTCGCCTCCTTCTCCCCTAAGGCAGTTATTCCCTAAAATCTAAGGTGCAGGACAAATTAGAACACCGTTTTTCTGTATCACGCTGCCTACCTACTCGAAGGAAGCAACACAGTGCAGTGGGAAGAGTTGTGTTTGAAGCTAAACAGACTTAAGTTCAAATCTTGGTTCTATTAGTCAATAAAATAAGAAAAAGAAACAAAATATCAGACTGTCTCTATTTGCAGATGACATAATTACGTAGAAAATTCTATGGAGGGGCTTTCCTGGCAGTTCAGGGTTAAGACTCCATGTTTCCAATGCAGTGGTGTGGCTTGGATCCCTGGTCAGGGAACTAAGATCCCACATGCTCCAGGGAGTGGCCAAAAATAGATAAAAATTCTATGAAATCTGCAAAACAACTTTGAGCAAGGTCAAAGGATAAAGGATCAATATATAAAAATTAGCTACATGTTTGTTTAATTCAGATATATGATCTTTATTAAACAACTTTTTGAGTTTCATAATGCCTTTCTTTTTCGTGAATTTTTAGCATACCAAAGGACTCACTGATGCTTATTTAAGGACTTCCAATTGATAACAATATAAAATTTCTGAAATTCCCTCTCTTTTCCCTTAGAAGTCTCTCCCTTTCATCTCCCATTTGGACTAAATTCTCTCTAGGCCTGAGCACATCTGTCACCCTGCAATTCCTCTCTATTGCTCTCCAAATTTTCACCTATTGCTATATACCCATTAACAAATAACTGTAAAATAAAAAATTTTAAAACAATTTACAATAATATCAAAAAACAAAATATTTCAGATTAAAGTTAACCAAAGACATGTAAGACTTCTACACTCAAAGCATTTCTGAGAGAAATTTAAGTCTAAATAATGGAGACATATACTACATTCATGAATCCAAAGACTTGCTATAGTTAAGATGCCAATTCTATCCTGTTATCTACAGATTAAATGAAATTACAATTAAAATCTCACCAAGATTTTTTGGTAGAAATTGACAGGATGGTTCAAAATTTATACTGAAATACAAAATCTAGAAACAATAAAATAATTATTTTAAAAGAAGGAGGGCTTGCACTACCTAACTTTAAGACTTACTATAAATCTACAGTAATCAATAGTGTGGTATTGGGGGAAAGATAAACAAGACATCAATGGACTAGAAGAGTCTAAAACACATACATATTTACTTTAGATATTATATATTTAAATATACATTTACATAAACATATAATATATATTCATTTAATTTTCACAGAAACAACACAATCCAACAGGGAGAGGAAAGTCTCTTCAACAAATAGTTCTGAAATAACTAGATTTGAGCAGAAAAAAAAAAAATCTCAATTTCTACCTCATATCATATACAATTAATTTGAAATGGATCATAGGTCATGTAAAAGCTAAAGCTTTTAGAAAATAGCCTTGGGACCATGTGTGCATGACTTGGTGGCAGGCAAGGGGTTCTGTGACAGAGCACAGTGACCTTAAAAGAAAAAAACCTGATAAATTTGACTCCATCAGTATTAAAAACTTCTGTTTATCAAAAAACACCATTAGGAAAATGAATAGACAAGCCACAGACCAGAAGAAAATATTCATGAAACATATATCTGATAAAGGACAGTTAACTACGATAATACAAAGAACTCTTACAACTCAATACTATAAAGAAAAACAACCCAATTTTTTAAATGGGCAAAAGATTCACACAGATACTACACAAAAGAAGACACACGAATAACCCAGAAGAACATGAGAGCTCAATATCATTAGTCACCAGGATAATGCAAATTAAAGCCACAATGAGATAACACTACACACCCATCAAAATTACTAAAATTAAAGACTAATGACATCAAATATTGGCAAGAATGTAGAGCAACTGCAACCCTCATACACTGTTGGTGGGAACATGAAATGGTACCAACCATTTTGAGAAAAGGTCTGGAAGTTTCTTATAAACCTAACAGACATTTACTCTCTGAGCCATTTCTCCTGATATTTACCCAAGAGAAATGAAAACACTTCTACAACACGAGCTATAAGTAAGAACATTCATGGCAGCTTTATTCTCAACAGCCCCAAACTGGAAATCTCCCAGGTATCCATGCATTTAATAAACTTTGACATATTCATATGACAGAAAAAAAAAAAAAAAAAAGACTGAATTCTTCATTAAACACAACCTCAAAAGCCTCACCAAAAATATATACTGTACAATTCTATTTATATGGTATCTACAACAGATAAGATTCATGTATGGTGATAAAAGATCTGAAGAGCAGCTGCTTCTGGAGGCTGGGGGTAGGAACTGACTGAGAAGGCACATGAGGAAAATTTCGGGAGGGCCGGTAATGTTCCATAGCCTGGTAGAAGCTTCAGTTGTATTCATTTGCCAAAACTCATTAAACCGTACAATTAACATTTGTGTATTTCTCTGTACATAAATTTTACCTGAAAAACAAAAAGAACTGTAAACAAAGAGTGAACTCTAAGTTAATGATATGCAAGCTGAAGTGTTTAAGGGTAAAGTGTACTGATGTCCACAACTTAATTTAAAATCCTTCAAAATGTTAAGATGGATTGGTGGATGGATAGACATATGATAAAGCAAACAATAAAATACTTGTAAATTAGAGAATCCAGGTGGGTATACGAGTATTTACCATGCAACTCTGAACTTTTTTGTGTATCTGAAATTTTTCATAATAAAATGTTGGATACAAAACTTGATTACAAGACAAATATATTCTAAAATGAAGGGCAAAGTTTTTAAAATAATGTATCATAGGGAGTAGCTGCCTCTTATTATTTGGTTGGAGCATTGTCACTGCTGTGATGTCTGGACCTCTCTGCCACTGCCTTCTTCCTCTCTACTACAACACACATCATAATCCTTGTGGAAACCATCCTCATCCATGCACGCTATCCACCATTCAGCACACCAGTCCAGAGCCCCTGTTTCATCTTCCTCATTTCTAGAATCTTAAAACTCCAAAATGTAATTATCAATATCTCTAATCAAAATTCTTTATCTGCTCCCCTTACCCTCCTCTTACAACTCATTGAGATTTCTAATCCATGGAGCTCTCATTTACACCTCCATTCTCTCTCTTACAGCTTAACTTTCAATCTTCTGAAATACCACTATTCTCTTCATCTCTACTGCAGCCACAAGCAAACAACAATCCTTCTCTACCCTTTTACCTTAACTGATGGGTGCTGCAGGAAGAAAATCTCACAACCAGCAGGCCAATGAATGCTCTTCAAACCTACAATGCTCTCCACACTCCGCACTGCTCAGCAATCCTTTCTTATTCACTGGTTGGCTCCTTCTCCCAACTCCACAGCAGCAATTCCAAAACTTAAGATCCTTACTCATTTCTTTCCTCACTCTACGTAAAGCATCTTGTCTTTCATTACGAAAATTGAGGCTACCTAGCATGAACTCCGGAGAAGGCAATGGCACCCCACTGCAGTATTCTTGCCTGGAAAATCCCATGGACAGAGGAGCCTGGTGGGCTGAAGTCCATTGGGGTCGCTAAGAGTCAGACACGATTGAGCAACTTCACTTTGACTTTTCACTTTCATGCATTGGAGAAGGAAATGGCAACCCACTCCAGTGTTCTTGCCTGGAGAATCCCAGGGACAGGGGAGCCTGGTGGGCTACCGTCTATGGGGTCGCACAGAGTCGGACACAACTGAAGCGACTTAGCAGCAGCAGCATGAACTCCCTGCTCCTCAACCTACAAACCCATTTTATCTCATCCCCTCCCACCTCAGAAGAAAGGATGTTATCACTCCTGCCAGAGGTAGCATATAATCATTAATACTGTTTTAAAATGCAGACTCTGTAACCAAGTTATCCTTTCCAAACCTCAGTTTTCTGTCTTATAAAATAGACACAATGATAGTATCCTGTGAGAATTAGAGAACACATAAGGCACTTAAAATAGTACTTGGCAAATAATTTGAGGCAAATACTAGTATCTTCACTATCATTCTCCATCAGTTACTTCCCCGAAGCATCCTAACATAAACAAGTTTCCATCACATTTAAATAAAAAACAAGTGTCTTCCGCAACTTGAATCCCCTTCATTCACAAGCTTGAAGGGGGAAAAAAAAAATCTGGAAAAAAAAAAAAATCTATTCTTGCTACTCATTTTTCATGTTTTTCTATCTTCTTTTTTTTGTTTGTTTTTCTATTTTCTATTCTCACACCTAAACTGCCGGACATAAGCACCTGAAAAATAGTAGTTAGATTTAACAGCTTAAATCTAACTACTATGTTTCAGGTACTTTATTTGACTTTTCTATAGCCTGACACAGTTAAAACACTTCCTTGAAACTCATCCATTCTCAGCTTCTCGGACACTAGGGTCTTATTCTTTCTACCTGACTCTTTCCTTCTTAATCTCTTTCACTCACTCCTTTCCCTTTGCTCTTTCCCTACATTCTATTGTTCATTTTATTCCTCCAGTTCTGATGCCAGCCTAATTTCATTCTTACTTCTTATCATTTTCAGTGAGTGGCCTCATTCACTTTTTTAAAAACACCTTCTTTGAGGTACAATTAACACATAATAAATTACAAATATCTGAGCTGTATAACACGTTAGAATTTTAATACGCTCCTGAGGTGGCTCACTGGTAAAGAATCTGCCTTCCAATGCAGAAGTCGCAGGAGACACAGGTTTGATCCTGGGTCGGGAAATCCACTGAAGGAAGGAATAGCAACCCACTTCAGTATTCTTTGCTTGGAAAACTTCATAGACAGAGAAGCCTGGCAGGCTACAGTCCACCAGGTCAAAAAGAGTTGGACGTGACTGAGCACACACAAGAATGCATGCATATGCTCCTGAAACTATTAGTACAATCAAAAAGCAAATGAACATAAATGCCTCTCCCCAAAACAACTACTGACTTGTTTTCTGTCACTGTAGATGCATTTTTCTATAAGTTTACAGTACGTACTATGGTGTTTGGGGCAGTAGGGGGTGTTACCAGCTTAATTATTTTGAGCAATGTTGTCTCATGTATCAATAGTTCATTCTTTTTTACTGCTGAGAAGTATTCCAGTGTATGGCTATATCACAATTTGTTTATACATTCACCTGCTGATGGACATCTGGATTGTTTCCAATTTTTTGCTGAACAGAACTGCCATGAGCATTCATGTGTAACTCTTGAATGGACAGCTTCATCTATCTCATGGCCCCACCCACACACCTAAAAGTCCCAAATCTGTTCACCAGATACCAACAACCAACTGCCAGTCCTACAAGTCCACCTGGATAACCAGAAGGGACTTTAACAAGTTCAAAACTCATCTTATAATGCTACTCCTTTATAGCACTATAAAGGAGTACTCCAACAGGTACTCCTCCTACATTCTCTATCCTGACTAAAGGCACTCAAACCAGAAACTTAAGAGTCCTCCTAGGCTTACCACTTACCCCAATCACTATGAGTTACTAGATCCTGTCAATTCTGCCTTTTAAACATCTCTCAACTATATAAAATCCATCTCTACACTTTCATCCTAATTCAAATGCTCCCTTAATTCAAATATATATCATCTCCTGGCTGGACTATTAAACTAGCTTTCTAACTTTTCTCCTTACCTTCGGTCTCATTCTTCTGCAATCCATTTTCTATTCTATGGCCAAAGTGGATTTTCTAAAATTGAAATCTGATGTTATTCCCCTATTTAAGGTTCCTCAATGACATCTATACCCTCAAAATAAAAATCATTCTCCTTAGCTTAACATTAAAAAATTTGCTATAAACTACTTTTCCCTCCAAACTCATCCTCTGCCACTTCTCATCATGTTAGAACTTAGTCATTTCTGGATAATGTCAATTCCCTTTTAACTCTTACTGTTGAGGGCAATACTTGGTCTGCAGTAGGCATGACAGACTTATGCAATAGATAAGATCGGACTTTAACAGATGGGATCCATTGAGACCTTCTGGGAATTTTCAGGAAAAAAGGTAGTCCTGTCTGGCTGAAGCATAAAGTATATGAAAGACCAGGATAGGCAATCCATTCAGAAAAGCAGGATGAAGGCAGATCACTGATCGACATCAAGTCTATTTCAAAGAATACACACTTCATTCTATGCCCTCAAAAGACATCGATGGTTCTGAACAACTGTGTGACATATTCAGAAGTGTCCTATAACTTCTGAAATCTGAAAAACAGTAAAGGAGAGGTGGGGCAGTGAATTCAGTTAAGAGGCTATAGCAGCAGCCTGGGAAAGGGGACCCAAGTGTAGTTGGAGTAGGAGGGAATTGATTATATGACCATGTCAAGGAAAATGAACCTACAGGCTCTTCCTGGGTGTGGACAGTCAGAAATGACATCAAAGTCTTGAGCCAGTCAAATGAAATAATACAGCCATGAAGAGAAAAAAATTTGTAAATAGTAAGTGGAAGGGAGGGAGCTGATGGTTTTCCTTGGCTATTCCCTACCCATTCATTCAAATTTAAGTGCCAACTAGGTGACAGACACTGTATACATAGAGGATGAAATGAGGGTAAAATATCATCCCCATTCCCAAGGACCATCCAATCTAATTGGGGTGGTGAACTTAAATAGGAAAAAAAATAGGAATTGTTAAGTGCCTGGCTAGGGTGCTAAAAGAACAGACTAAAAGAAAGACTATCCAATTCAGGCCTGAGGATTTGAGAAAAGATCAGAGGTCCAGTGAGCCCAGAGGATGAGCAGTGTTAGGCCAGGCCAAACGCAGTCCAGGTGAAGAAAAGAGCATATCCAAAGAGCCCCAGGCTACATAACACAAGTTGATGCATCCGCAAACTACAATAAGGCTAAAGGAAGATACGGAGGTAGGCACATGAAATATCTAACTTGTCTTTGGTGGCTTAAAATCATCTTTAGTGGATATCTTAAGTGGGAATTGGAAGAAATCTCACACATCAACTAGACTGCGTACATTTTCACCCCCTCCCATCACTTCTACTGCCATGCAAGGGTATCTCTGCTTAAAGTCAAAGCAGGGTTATGTAAATAAGCAGAGAGGACTGGTGGGGTCTGTGGTCAATCGGAGACAGATGGGCAGCCATTTACTCAGCTCCAGCAGCTTACTGCCCTGCTTGAATGCTGGCCCACTGTGGAGAGATCTTCCCATTCTCCAAGAAAAGTTCAAGATTCAGATTTTATGTAGTAACACCCATTTAAAAATACTAGCAATTACATTAAAAACAAAAAAACACTATGCCAGCCAAACAAAATGTTTCTGTGGACAGATTTCCGCAAGGGCCACCAGTGTGGCAGAGGCAGGCCTGGTCTGCTAACTCCTATGATGTTCGTCTCACTGCTTCATAGGACCCTCAACTGACAGGGTTTCATGGTGATTCTCCTGGCAAAGGAGCTGCTTGCCTCCAAGCAAAACAGTCCCAAACTGATAGTGTTTTATGAGTTCTTTTATATATTTTCAATAATTTTTCTGTCTCCTCTCCACCCCACACCCACCTTGGTCAGGATACCTGCTTCCGGAATCACTGAGACTTCCTACCCCCCATCTACTACAAGCTAAGACGGCAGGTAAAGCGAAAGTAAACAGGGTGAGAGCCTGACAGGATTTCTAAAGAATAAGGTACGTAAGGCATATGACACACCTTTATTTTTCTTAGAAAACAGTATCAGAGATGTCTGTGACTAATCAGACATCTGAACAAAAAAGTCAGTAAGTTACACGTGAAATATACCAGCAAATTCTGCTAACAAACCAAACAGCTTCCACTGTAAGATAGCAAGAGAGGGAGAACAGGACAAAAGGGAAAGTAAAAGTTGCTGGCCTCTGAAAAATACCAAACACCTTTTTAAAAGCATAAATGTTTAGGAGAAAGGGTATCCTATAATCTCAAATCTGAGTGAACAGCAAAATTATTTTTTAACCAGATACCATGAAACATTTTTTGAGCAATGACGATTTAGATACCTATTAAAAGAGTAAAGCTACTCCTGTATTTATAAGGTAAAACAAAAATACTCTGATAGCCTTCATTAATATATTCATTCAGACATCAGTTGCTGATGTTTTAATGTATTTATTAAGTCACAACATTGCTTTAGAAGCTTTGAAAATGTAACATTTCGTAATTATACTAAAACGTGTAAAAGTACAGATCACGGGGTATATAACTTTAGATAACAATGTGGCAAGCTCGAAGAAACAGAACTGCTTAAATTTCTAATCAACAAACCGAATGACAGGGCCAAGGTTTTGAGAGAGAAAGAGAGAGAGAGAGAGAGAGACGGGGGAGTGGGGGTGGGGGAAGGTGGGGAGGGGGAAAGAAAGGGAGGGAGGGAGGAAGGAAGAAAGAAGAAGGAAAGAAAACAGTGGCATGTGCACCCGCCCCTGTAAATCGGAGGAATGGGGGAATTCAGGGGAATGAAGAGTGATTACGGAGGGCGAGCAAAGCAGGCCATCCATGTTCCTGCTGGCAGGCGAGCTCCGCAATTACTTAGGGCAAGCGTTACGGCCAGAGCATTCTTGAACCCACTAGGACGAGCATACTGGACACATAAAACCGGAGGCTGACAGCAGCTCCGAGAAAGCACAGAGAAGGCAGAGAAGCGGCCTGCTTTGACCTCCAATGAAAACTGAGGCTCCTCCAACTCTCGTCTCTGAATCAGGGGCAGGGCAAGCTCTCAGCGGTTGGATTCTTCGGACAAACTCTCCCTGGCTCCCTGCGGCCTTCCCACACGCCACACGGGGTGACTGTCAACACCGAGAGCCAACGAGTGCGGGGGAACCTCTCCGGGTGTGCCGTCCCTTCTGGGAGGCGGTGAGACCGGGAAGAAAGACGGCCCCGCGCGCCCCGCCTCCCCAGCCCTTCCCCGACCCGGGCCCGGTGCTCTCGCCCAGGCTGCAGCCGGGGAGCGGGGTCTCGTGCGCTCCTCACCTTTTTCAGCGCAGGCACCAGCAGCCCCCGCCACTTGGGCGCGTTCTCCTCGCTGAAAAACTCGTACGGCAGCTGCTGCGCCTGCATGGTGCCCCCGGGGCGCCTCCGGGCGGGGAGAGGGGCGGCGGCGGCCGGGCCGGGGAGCCGCGAGAGGGTGAGCTCGTAGCGCGGAACAGGGCCGCGGTCCCACCGGACGGCCCGGCCCCCTTGGGGCGCCGAGCAGCCGGGCTAGCCCCGGAGAGGGGGCTGGGGGGCGAGGCCCGCGCCCGGCCACCCACCCGACACAGGCACCAGCCGCGGAAAGCGAACGCAGCCCGGAGGCGGCGGCGGCGGCATCCCGCACCACCGCCCCGGGGCCGGGCCCCCTTACCCCTCCCCGGCCCGCCCGGCGCCGCCCCGGGTTGCCCTCCGCCGCCGCCCCGGGTTGCCCTCCGCCGCGGTCACCGCCCGCCCGCCGGGACTGCGCTCCCGAGCCCGGCCTGGCCCCGCGGCGGAGCCGGCGGCTGGGGGAGGGCTGTGGAGGGACGCTCCGGCCCCGGCGCCCGCTCCCCGCGGCACGGACCCCGAAACGCTGGCGACCTGGGGCGGGGCGGAGCTGGGCGCGGGGTCTAGCGGGGGAGGGGGAAGGCCCGAGGTCGTCGTTGGGGAATCTGGCTGCCCTGAGACGCCGCCGCGGCCGCCGCCGACGCCGGTGTAGCGCTCGAGCTTCCTACTAGCGAACTGAACCTGCTCGCTACTGAGCATGCGCCACCGGGCAGGGCCGGTTCGCTCCGGGTTTTCCGGCTCCCCAGCAAAGGAGGAGGGAAAGCGCCGAAGAGGGAAAGCGCCAACGAGGGAAGCGCCGGACTGTGGCTGCGCCCCCGAGGGCTGCAGGGGGAGGAGCGACAGGGCCCGAAGCAGTAGAACCCCCAGCCGAGTGGGGCCTGCGGGGTGGGGCGTGAGCTACGGTGAAGCTGCCCCCATTGTGTGGTTGGACCGACAGGGATCCCACCCCTCTCTTCGAGTCCCTGGGCCTTTCGTTTCGGAAAGGGGTGTGTATTTGTGTACTTTGTTCCCGAACATGAAGATAAGGACTGCCCAGAGCATGCAATGTATAGTAAACAGACTGGATAAAAGATAGGTGCCTTTCTCACGAAACCTACGTCTTAATATTTCTCGGGTAATAGTAATCGAGGTTTTTCCAGTCGTTCTTTCCACATCACCAAGAATAAAATGTGTACGTGTAATTGATCTTGTTTGTTTTTAAATTCAACATGTTCATCTTTCAAACCCATTTCAAATATGAACTCCAATAACCACTTAACCTCCAGTGGAAATTGACACCTCTCTTGCAGCTCCTGGATCCCAGAACACCTTACTGAGGCCCCTCTAAGGGTATTTGGTTTATCATGTTTTGTATCGCTACGAGCCTCTTTCAACTAGATAACGAACTCCTGGAAGGCATGGGGCTCTACCCAGAATAGGCACTTAATGTTTGTGGAATGCTAAAAGAGAATTATCTATAAACTGTTCCTCCATCCCAGAGATGCAGGTGTTTGCTTTTAACAGTAGCACTGCGTGGCTGGCGCTGCATGGTTTACCACTAGCACTTTTTTAGCTTAATCTCATTTAATCCTCATAGCAATCCTATTGTCTTTGCTTTACAGTTTAGGGAGCTAGGCTGAGTTTAATTTGATATTGTGCCCTACTATTTCAGAGAATGATAACCAGAATCACATAGATGAGAAACGTTTAAGCAGTGGTTCTTAATCTCTACCAAACCTCTTTGAGAATCTCATAAAAGTCTTGAGTCTTTTCCTTTAAAAATCTACACATGATTTACATTTAAACATTCTCCACACTTTCAAAGTGTTCAGAATGACATTTTGAAAATCATCCACAAGTCTACTGGGTAAGACGATGTAAAGTACCCATAGTTGAGACAGGGTTTAGGGGCAGGAGAAAGGGTTTGGAGAAAAACATGACAGCCATTTAAAAATTGCCAATGATATGGGGGAAAAAACCCAAACATGATATGTCATATAGTTTTGTGTGGTGGCTCAGAGGTTAAAGCGTCTGCCTGCAATGTGGGAGACCCTGGTTCGATCCCTGGGTTGGGAAGATCCCCTGGAGAAGGAAATGGCAACCCACTCCAGTATTCTTGCCTGGAGAATCCATGGACGGAGGAGCCTGGTGGGCTACAGTCCACAGGGTCGCAAAGAGTCGGACACGACTGAGCGACTTCCCTCACTCACTCAAACTAATGAATTAAGATCAAGCCCCTGCCATAAATTATTCCTTGGCTTCCTACTGCTCTTAGAATACTTTTCAAACTTCTTACCGTGACCCACAAAACCTGCATCTGGATCCTGTTTACATTCTCAACCTTTCCTCACCGTTCTCAATGTTGGCTCACCACATTCCAGTCACTTTGGCCTGCTGTCTATTCCTAGAAAACACCACCTCCTTCCCGCCTTAGGGGCTTTGCTTTTCCCTCAGCCGGTAACTGTTCCCTCATTCTGCTCCTAACTGTTCACTTGGCCTGTTATAAACGTCATCACGTCCAAAAGGCCTTCTATGATCACACTAAGTAGTTCCCACCTATATTTTCTCCCATAAAACTTGGCTTATTTATTAATATTTCTTCGCTAGTATAAATTCTGGCCTTTAGTTATTTTTTCAGTGTTGGTCTCCCCCTCTCCCCCGTCTGAAATGTAAACTCCAAGACCAACAATCTTCCGAGTTCACTCTAGCTCATCATCGTATCCCAAGGAACTACAGTAGTTGGCATATAGTAGGTTCTCAATAAGAGGGAATGAAAGTTGAATGGAGGAAACTTCCAGGAAGACTATGTGATTAGAGTTGTCCCAAGAAACGGGTGATCTTCGGGAGTGTGCAAGTAAAAACCGTACATTCGCTCACTCGGGACTACGAGGAGAGATAAGAGGTGGGACTTGATGACCTCCAAGGTCCCCTTCAACTGCGAGGCTCAGATTTGACTGAAGAGGTAAACAAGACTAGAAACATGGATTACAGCCCGGGTGGGCATGTTTAGCGTCCGGGGCAGGTTTTCACTAGCAGGGACGTTTTGGCTGCAGACTGACAGTAGACAGCTGGAGAGAAACTGCAGAGAAGAGACTCAGCCCTCCGCAGCTGAGAGACCTAAGGGAAGTGGTGGGGGGCTCGACGCTGCTAAGGTCAAGGAACAATCGAGTCCCACTACATCGTCTGCTTATATTTCTTGAGCCAAATCAAGATCTATGGGCGTGCTGTGAGAGAAGACGACCATGGTGAACTCAGAAACTTGCTAGTGTAGACGCGAAAGCCCCGTCTACCCCTTAGCGTTAACCTCTAACAGAGGACCCGACGCGCAGGCGCAAAGGTTGAGTTTGTGGCCCTCTTCGACTTTAAAGAGTCAGGAGCCAGAACGGACGTGACGCACGGGGTCTCATCCAGGCAGACAAGCCGACCCGAAGGCGGAGGTCCAGGCAGGCTAGCCGAGTTCTGAGAGCGTCGAGTCAGAACAGGGGCGGGGAAAGAGGCGGGGAGGAGTTTTCGGCCAGCGGCGCGCCCCCTGCAGGTAGGAGTGCAGCACTCCGCGCTTTGCCCAGTGGCCCAACGCAAGGCAGCCAGTGTTCCCTGCCTGGGTGCAACCACAATGATCTTCCTGAAACATACTTCAGATCCAGCTCCTCTCCCAGAGCCTCCACAGCCATCCCAGAATAAAGTCCAAAGTCCCTAGTTTGGTATTCATGGCCTTGCACAATCAGGCCTACTTATCTTTCCCGGTATCAGTTCAGTTCAGTTTAGTTCAGTCTCAGTCGTGTCCGACTCTTTGCGACCCCATGAATCGCAGCGCGCCAGGCCTCCCTGTCCATCACCAACTCCCAGAGTTCACTGAGACTCACGTCCATCGAGTCAGTGATGCCATCCAGCCATCTCATCCTCTGTCGTCCCCTTCTCCTCCTGCCCCCAATCCCTCCCAGCATCAGAGTCTTTTCCAATGAGTCAATTCTTCCCATGAGGTGGCCAAAGTACTAGAGTTTCAGCTTTAGCATCATTCCTTCCAAAGAAATCCCAGGGCTGATCTCCTTCAGAATGGACTGATTGGATCTCCTTGCAGTCCAAGGGACTCTCAAGAGTCTTCTCCAACACCACAGTTCAAAAGCATCAATTCTTCGCGCTCAGCCTTCTTCACAGTCCAACTCTCACATCCATACATGACCACAGGAAAAACCGTATGTCTCACTAAAAATGGACTACTAATGCCTCCTATAAACCCATTCTGTCTCTTGTTTCTTGCCTATTCTGTTCCACCTGCCAGAAATGCCCTTAATCATTTTCCTCCAATCCCACTACAGCATCCCCCCACCTCCCCAAGATACATTCACTTTGAAACTCTTATCCAGGCTGCAGACCCCAGCTTTATATGCTACCTTCTCTCAGAAGTCTTTCAGCCCCCACTTAGGATTCCTTACCTGAAACTTCAGAGACCAACAGGCATAAGAAACAGCAGTTTCAGCCATCAATAGAGTTAAAGTCTTCTCTTCCAGCTGTATATGCTATCTTCATGTGTCCCCTCCACCTTTCTTCCCAATCTCCACTTTCAATTCCATTTTTCCAAATACTGTCTTGAGAAAATATCTCAGAAAAAGTAGATATTTTCTCTTTCTGATAAAGCCATTGGATACCCATCCTCTATCACTTTCAGTAAATATCTTGATTCTCTGTCTCTCTCCCTACCTGCCTCTCTCTTGCAAAGATGGTGGGGAGCAATGTAGGTACAATTAGAATAAATGATCAAAAGTCTCCAAGATAAATGGGGCCATTCCTGGCACTTTTTTTTCCCCAGGATTCCTGCAGAGTCCAATTTTTGGCAAAAGTCTCTTTCCAGTTGATTCAAGTTGTAATGGCTCCTCAAGCCGATTGCACCCCAATCCAATACAACTTTAATCGAATTCCCAGCAGTTTGTCATGGGACTTGAACTGGTTTTAAAGTATATATGGAACAGAAAAAAATTTTCCTCTGTACGTGAGCAGAATAGGGGAAACTGACTTACCAGATATGAAGACATTGTATAGCCAGAGTAATTAAAACAGTGTGGTACCGGAACATGAACAGACAAACCAACCAATGGATCTATAGGAGGCCAAATATATTGAAAATGAATTCATAACACAGCAAGCCTTGCAGATGAGTGAGGAAAGGATATACTTTTCAATAAATGAAATATGCACAATCGATAAATATTTATATATATAAAGAAATGAAATTATATCTCTAACTCCTACCCTGCACAAAACAATCCCATGTGGATAAAAGACTTAAATGTGAAAAACAAAATTATAAAATTATGAGAGGAAAATAAATAATATCTTTATGATCTCAAAGTAGGAAAATATTTCTCAAATAATACACACAGAACACAAATCACAAAGGAAAATAATGATAAATTTAATTTTATTAAAATTAAGAACCTCTGTAAATTAAAATAAGGCATAAAAGAATTAAAAGGACAAGTCATTAAGCAAGAGAAAGTAGTTGCAACTCATATAACCAAAAAAGAATTAGTATCCAAGACAGATGGTTTACTTCAGAGGAAATGATGGTTAAATGTTCACCTCACTAGTAATCAGAGAAAAGCAAGTTAAAACCACAATAAAATATTACTTCACACTCATTGAATTAGCAAAAACTTAGAAGTTGAACAAAACTTAAAATTGTCATCCACTCCTATGTGAAAAATAAATGATTACAACCAGTTTATATAACTATTTCTTTTCTTGAAATGTGGAATATGGGCATGACCTGTATAAACTGGCATAGATTTATTCCCATGGTATATGTATCCCAGAAAAGTTCCTTACTCTATCATTTCATATAGCATGAACAGTAGAATGGGGCTTCCCCGGTGGCTCAGTGGTAAGGAATCTGCCTGCAAGACAGGAGACATGACTTCGATCCCTAGGTTGGGAAGATTCCCTGGAGAAGGAAATGGCAACCCACTCCAGTATTCTTACCTGGGAAATCCCACGGACAGAGGAAACTAGTGGGCTACAGTCCACGGGGTCACAGAAGTTTCAGATACAAATTAGCAACTAAACAACAACAACAAACAGTAGAATGGGCAAATAAATTGTAGAATGCTACAGAGCACCAAAAATGAATGAGCCACAGTATATAATCCTCCAAAATTCATTGAATCCCAATCTCCAGTATGAAGGTGTTTGGAGATTGGGTTTTGGGAAAGTGGTTAGGACATGAGGGTGGAGCCCTCATAAATGAGGTCAGTGCCCAAATAACATACCGCAGAGAAAGCGCTCTTCCCTTCTGCCATGTGAGGACAAGAGAGAAGACAGTTCTTTCCCAACCAGGAAGCAGGCTTTCAGCAGACCCTGAATCTGAAGATGTCCTTCCAGCCTCAGGAACTGTGAGAAATAAATTCTTGCTGTTTATAAGCCATCCAGTCTATGGTATTCTGTTATAATAGCCCCAAAGAGCTAAGACACATATCAATATAGGTGAATTCTTTAAAAATAATACTGGTAATATATAAATGTGCCACGACCTTCCAAAGGAAAAAAGAAAAACAGACCACAAAACCCCTGAGCAAGACAGGAAACTTCCCACTATATGATTCATTATATAAAGTGCAACAACAATGACAAAATCAACAAGTAGAACTGCCTTGCATGCAATTTACTGTAATACCCAACCTTTAAGAAGGCCCTGTGAGCCTTACTAGGCTTCCCTGGTAGCTCAGCTGGTAAAGAATCTGCCTACAATGCAGGAGACCCCGGTTTGATTCCTGGATTGGGAAGATCCTCTGGAGAAGGGACACATTGCCCACTCCAATACTTGTGGGCTTCCTGAGTGGCTCAGTAAAAGAGTCCTCCTGCAATGCAGGAGACCTGGGTTCAAGCTCTCGGTCGGAAAGATCACCTGGAGGAGGGCATGACAATCTACTCCAGTATTCTTGCCTGGAGAATTCCATGGACAGAGGAGCCTGAGGGGCTATAGTCCTTGGAGTCTCAAAGAGTTGGACATGACTGAGCGACTAAGCACACACACATATGTATGATTTTCCCAGTAGTCACTTATAGATGTGAGAGTTGGACTATAAAGCAAGCTGAGTGTTGAAGAATTGATGCTTTTGAACTGTGGTGTTGGAGAAGACTCTTGAGAGTCCCTTGGACTGCAAGGAGATCCAACCAGTCCATTCTAAAGGAGATTAGTCCTGAATGTTCATTGGAAGGACTGATGCTAAAGCTGAAATTCCAATACTTTGGCCACCTCATGCAAAGAGTTGACTCGTTGGAAAAGACCCTGATGCGGGGAGGGATGGGGGCAGGAGGAGAAGGGGACGACAGAGGATGAGATGGTTGGATGGCATCACAGACTTGATGGACATGAGTTTGAGTAGGCTCCAGGAGTTGGTGATGGACAGGGAGGCCTGGCATCCTGTAGTCCATGGGGTCGCAAAGAGTCAGACACAACTGAGCAACTAAACTGAACTGATGAGCCTTACTTCCTGGTATTCATGCCCCAGTATAGACACCACTCCCATGTTGAATAGACAATTGTGTGCAATAGCCACCTGCAAAAATAGGATTTTGCAGAAATTATGTATGTGGCTTCTGAGGCTAAGTCTTAGAAGACATGACCACTTGAGTGTCTCTCTCTCTACCCAGATCTCTCCTCCTGGGAGAAGTCACTGCCATGTTGTGAAGACTCTCAAGCAATCCTCTAGGGGAAGCTCTCATTGACAGAAACTGAGGCCTCCTGCCATCAGACTCAGGACGGAGGCTTGGACCATCTTGGAAATAGATCCCTTACTCCCAGTAAAGTCTTCAGATGAGTGAAATCTCATTCATATCTTGACTCCAATCTTTTGAGAGATTCTGAGCCAGAAACACTGAGATAACCCATTTCAAAATCCTTAACTCTCAGGAACTATGAGATAATAAATGCATGTTGTTTTAAGCCACTAAATTTTGGGGTAATGGGTTATGCAGCATTAGAAAACTAATATTTTTATGGATTCATAAACAAATGGTAAAAGTATAACAAAATATTAAAATAATAATAAACTCCTAATGGTGGTTATGAAGGATGTATGTATATGGAGAGATCTTTAGGATATATTGTAAATTGCAGGAGAAAAATATTAATAAAAAGTGTTTGCAGCTGGGGAGGTTTCAGACAAGGTTCTAATGAGATACTGGTAATGTTCTATTTCTAACCTGAGTAGTAGGTACACCTCTCTTTATCTTATTCTAAAATTTAAACACATACACTCTTTGTGTTACATTACAAACACACACTACACACAGAGGAGGGGTTGACGGCTACAATAGGCCAATAGAAAGAGAGCACAGTGGCTTCATAGACAATTCTGAACTGAGTGCGACAGTCTCAGAAATGCACTTAAGAAATAAAATCAACATGCTTTTGTTTTAATATTTTGGCTGCATCTTGCAGCCTGTGAGATCCTAATTTCCCAACCAGAGACTAAACCCCCCTCTCCCCACCCTGCTTTGGAAGGCAGAATCCTAACCACAGGACCATCAGGGAAGACCCAAAATCTACCTGCTCTTAATTATAGATCAGAGTTGGAAAAGGCTAGTTTTCCACAAGATCACAGTTTAAAGACAAACCATATGAAGCATCTATAGTGATTGCCAGTTTCCCTTTTCTGCTCCTCTGCCCAGCAGCAACAGGCTAACATCTCCAAGGTTTCTTAGTCTCAGATACCAAGGGTTGGAAAGACAACTGAAGAATAAGAGCTACATTTTGGTTTGAACTCAGGTCAGCCAACTCAAGTCCTTTATTGCTTTCTGTTGCCTTAAGCAAGTTACTTATCATCTATTAAAACAACTTGTATAATTTGTGTCCAGAGGAAATAACCTCATCAGTCAAGCACCCATTGTATAAGAAGTTCAATATCTTTTTTGTGTGTTTTAAGATTTCTTTATTTAATTTTGGTTGCATTGAATCTTCGTTGCTGCGAGAGGTCTTTCTCTAGTTGCAGGGAGTGGGGCTACTCTTCATTGCGCAGGCTTCTCATTGCGGTGGTTTCTCTTGTTGCAGAGGACCGGCTCTAGGTGCATGGGGCTTCAGAAGCTGCAGCCTGAGGGCTCAGTAGTTGTGGCACATGGGCTTAGTTGCTCCAAGGCGTGTGGAATCTTCCCAGATTAGGGATGAACCTGTGTCTCCTCATTGGCGGGAGGATTCTTATTCACTGTATCACCAGGGAAGTCCAGAAGTTCAATATCTGAATATAAGTAGCCATGATATGTATTTCAAAGGTTAATTAAAAAATTTTTTTAATACTTTGCATTTAAAAATTCAAGAAAGTAATACATCCACATGATTGATGAAGCGTCTTTTCTACCATCAGCTATAGTGCTTCCCTCCAGTCTCCTAGCAGATAACCATTTTTAGGAGTTTCTTATGTATTCCTCCTGAGTTTGTTGATGCAAATGCAAATATAATATTTTAATAGAAAAGTTTCAAAACCAGGACAAAGATTCCCATGTACCTTTCATGCAGACTCACCAATGTTAACATTTTGGTTCATTTGCTATATCATTTCCTCTCTGTCTCTCTCTCTCTCTGTCCTAGTTTGATTATATATAATGAAACACACACACACATACATAAGTGTGTGCGTAGTATTTCTTCAGAATTACTTGAGACCATTTTGTACACATCATCCCCCTCTACCCCAACCATTTTCCAGTGAGTCAGTGTGCATTTCCTAAGAACAAAGACTATAGTTGCACAATCATAGTCAAATCATTAAATTCAGAAAGCTAACGTGGGTACAATGCTATCATCTGATCTATAGATTTTCTTAAAATTTCACCAATTGTCCTTATAATGTTCTTTACAGAGATGGTTCTTCCTGGTCTAGGGTCCTGTGCAGGATCATATACTGCATTTGGATTTTGTGTCTGTTGAGTTCTGGAATGGCTCCTCAGTCTTTGTCTTTTATGGTATTGCCTTGTCTTTTATGGTATTGCCATTTCTACAGCTGATAGGCCATTTTGTCTTACAATTTCCCTCAGTTTGGGTTTGTCTGATGTTCTCCCATGGTAAGATTCAGGTTTTTGCATTTTGGATATGAAAAGCAAATATGTGTGGTATCTATCATTCTGAGTGTGTCACAGCATGGGGACATGACAGTTTGTCCTGTCATTGGTGATACTAATTTTGATTACTTGGTTAAGGTGGAGCCAGCCAAGTTCCTCCAATATAAAGTTATTTTCACTCTTTGTAACTAGTAACATGTACAAATATATGTTATTTTTAAAAATAGCTTTGAACGCATGCATGCCAAGTCTCTTCAGTCGTGTCCAACTCTTTGCCAGCCAACGAACTGTAGCCCGCCAGACTCCTCTGTCCATGGGATTCTCCAGGCAAGAATACTTGAGTCGGTTGCCATGCTCTCCTCCAGGGGAATCTTCCCAACCCAGGGATCGAACACAGGGTCTCCTGGGGCTCCTGACTTACAGGCAGATACTCTACTGCTGAGCCACCAGAGAAGCCCCCAAACAGCTTTATTGAGTTATAATTCATACATTATGCAATTCACCATTGAAAGCTTTCAAATCAATGTTTTTGTTTGTTTGTTTTTAGTATATTCACAGTTATTCAACCACCACCACAATCAATTCTGGAATACTTTTTATCACCCCAAGAGAAACTTCATGTTCGTTAGCAGTCATTCCCCATTTCTCCCCTACCTCCACAGCTCAGAACGACCAATAATCTACTTTCAGCCTCCACAGATTTGACCATTCCATAAAGTTCAATAAATATAATCATACAAAATATGGTCTTCTGAGTGACTTCTTTCACTTAACATAATGTCTTCAAGTTTCCTTCATGTTAAGCATATATTAGTATTTCATTTCCTTTTATTATTGAATAATATTCCATGGTATGGATATTTTATTTATCCATTCATCAGTTGATGAACATTTGGATTCTTTCTACTTTTTGGCTATACTGAATAATGCTATTATGAACATTCATGTACAACTTTTTTTTTTTATGTACAACTTTTTGTGCAAACTTATGTTTTCATTTCTCCTGAGTATGTATCTAGGAGCAGAATTGCTGGGGCATATGGTACCCTATGTTTAATCTTTTGAAGAACTATCAGACTGTTTTTCAAAGTGGTGACACCATTTCATGAATACATTTCAACCAGTAATGTATAAAGTTTACAATTTCTCCATAACCTCATCAATATCTTATTATTGTATATCTTTTTTACTGTAACCATCCTAGTAGATATGGCATCCTAGCATGCTAAGTCACTTCAGTTGTGTCCAATTCTTTGCAACCCTATAGATTGTAGCCCTCCAGGCCCCTCTGTATATGGGATTCTCCAGGCAAGAATACTGGAGTGGGTTGCCATTTCCTTCTCCAGGGGATCTTCTCGGCCCAGGGATCAAACCTGTGGTTTTTCTGTCTGCTGCATTGGCAGATGGGTTCTTTACCACAAGTGCCACCTGGGAAGCCCCAGTAGATATGGAGTGGTATGTCACTGTTCTTTTGATTTGCAGTTCACTGATGGTTAATGATGTTGAGTATCTTGTTATGTGCTTTTTGGCCTTTCATATATCTTCTTTGCGGAGATCTCTATTCACATCCTCTGTTCATTCTTTAATTGCGTTGTCTTTTTATTATTGAGCCATAACTGTTCTCTGTATATTCTGGATACAAGTCCCTTATCAGATCCATGATTTGCAAATATTTTCTCCCATTCTATCATTTCTCCTTTTACTTTATTAATGTGTCCTTTAAGGACCAAAAAATTATAATTCAATTAAGTCTAATTTATCTATTTTTGTTGTTGCTGCTTGTGATTTTGGTGTAATATCTAAAAAAGGCTTTGCCTAATCCAAGGTCATGAAGATTTTTCCCTATATTTTCTCCTGAGTTATAGCTTCATTTCTTAGATTTAGGTTTATGATCATTTTGAGTTAATTTTTGTGTATGGTGTGAAGAAGGGGCCCAATTTTATTCTTTGCAGATGAATATCCAGTTGTCCCAGCATGATTTATTGAAAAGACTATTTTTTTCCCATTGAACTGTCTTGATGTCATTGTTGTTGTTAGTCACTCAGTCGTGTCTAACTCTTTTGCAACCCCATGAACTGTAGCCCACCAGGCTCCTCCATCCAAGAAATTTCCCAGACAAGAATACTGGAACAGGTTGCCATTTCCTTCTCCAAGGGATCTTCCCAACCCACATAGCAAACCTGCATCTCCTGCATTGGTAGGCAGATTCTTTACCACCGAGCCACCAGGGAAGATCAAGAATACTGGAGTGGGTTGCCATTTCTTTCTCCAGAAGATCTTCCTGACCCAGGGATCCAACCTGTGTCTCCTGCACTGCCAGGTGGATTCTTTACCAGTGGCTTAATGGTAAAGAATAAAAGTCACCAGGGAAGCCCTCTTAATGTCATTACTGAAAATTAATTGACATAAATGTCAGGGTTTATTTTGGGACTCTGAATTCTATTCCATCAAACTATTTAAGTTTATGCCAGTGCTATATTGTCTTGATTACTGTACTTTGTAGTAAGTTTTAAAATAAGGAAGTATGAGTTCTTCACATTTGTTCTTCTTTTGCAAGATGGTTTTGGCTATTCTGAGCCCCTTGTGATTCTATATGAATTTTATGATCAACTTTTCAATTTCTGCAAAAAAGGGTACTTGGATTTTGATAGGGTTTGAATTGAATCTATAGAATAGTTTGGTGAGTATTGCCAGCTTAACAATATTGACTCTGCTGATTCATGAACATGAGCTGTCTTTCCATTTATATAATTTTAAAATTCTTTTAATAATGTTTTATAGTTTTCATACTTTTTGCTTCTTTTCTTAAATGTATTCCTAAATATTTTATTCTCTTTGACTCTATTGTAAATTTTTAAAATATCATTGTCAGGTTGTTTATTGGTGGTATATAGAAATATAATTGATTTTTTAAAATTTATCTTGTAGCTTTATACAGTGCTAAACTCCTTTAGTATGCCAAAAAATATATGCTCTTACATTCCCACTTTATTAACAAATTATAGCAAATACTGTTTTGCACTTTTTTTCTACATTTAATGATTTATCTTAAAAATTCCTCCAAATCCATACATAAAGAACACTTTCATATTTTTATAGCGTACATATAATTTTATTAAATAGATATACAATAATTTATCTTATTAATCTTCTTAGGGACATTTGGCTTTTCTGGGGGTGGGGGAGACATTTGCTTCTTTCCCCTAACCTTTGATTAGAAACAGTGGTGGAATAAGTAAAATTATTTTGCTTGTATTCAAATATATCTGAGTATAAATTCCCTGAAGAAGGATTTCTGGGTCAATGGGAACATATATTTATTTTAATAAATATTGACAAACTAGAGGGCTGATTATTTAATATTCTCAATGTCTTTGGGGGTGCTCATTAGGAGTGGTGTAGTAATAATAAGACAAAGGAGAAAATTTTAGTTACCTAAGAGTTAATATTCCTATCATGTTAGTATCCATAAGGACTATGAAACAATGTTTTGAGTTTCTCTGAAGTCATACCTTATACCTTGAGGTGGTAATGCCTTCTGAACTAAATAAGACAAGTGATTTTTAAAATACTATTGTCTTATTGCATGTTCATTCTATAAAGTGTGTGGCTTAATTACAACATATAAATGTATTACGCAAGCAAGCCACTGTCAATTCTTCATATATCAGGGTTGTTACCCTACTGAGAGCTTAGATGATCTGCCAGGCTAGTGGAGTGACCCCAGATTTTATTAGATCAACACACATGATCTACAAAGCACTTGTTTTCTTCCAAGAATGTATGTAAAGAAAATGTTAGAACAAATCAGGCCAGTTGGTCAGTTGGCATTTCTTAAAAACTGATATTGTTTGTAGGCTTTACATCCATATCATGTTTTTAATAAAAAAGAATTGTAAGGACTTAGCACATAATTTGTTTTATAGGTAACACTGATGCTAACTTGTATGAGAGACATGGAGATGCTGTGTATCTCAGATGCCCCTTCAAGAAGGGACTTCTTCAGACTTCCCTGGCAGTCCAGTGATTAAGACTGCCCTTCCCCTCCAGGGTGTGTGGGTTCAACCTCTGGTTGGGGAACTAGGATCCCATATGCCGCATAGTGTGCATCCCCCGGAAAAAAAACAAAAGGACTCCCTCTAAGGACTGTGAAGTTAACTGACAGCATCTAACTGTTAACTCCTTCAAGTTTCCTTCAGCTTTCAAGCCAAGGTCATACTCTACTCGAGGTAGCCTTAATCAATGGCTCAGCAAGATAGTGGAACAAAAGATTGTCAATCTCCACCCAATGCAGAACTCCCCTAATGGGCAGTCTTTGCTCTGGAGCTCCCCATTGCAATGCCTGAGCTGTTGGCAGATCTGCCTTGTGGTCTGAGGGCTTCTCTACCCAGACCAGCTTCCTCCTTTTTCCTTTCACAGATGTTACTTCTCAATAAGCCTCCTGTACTCTTAACTTCATCTCAGTTTCTGCTTCCCAGTAGACTCAACTGATACATTTGTATAGGAAACTATTTTATAGGACATCAACAGATATTTTAAATCCTGATGCATCCATATAAGCTGTTGAAATTCATTGATTTCAGGAATACATCGATAATTTTCCAAACTGACTACTTTCTTGTAATATGTACAGAAATTGATATAGCTCTGAAGCTCTAAGAGCTTGTAGTTTACCCTAATTTTGATCATGCTCCTTAAGCAGAGTTTACTTATGAAAAATACAGCTAAAGTATCCAAACTTCCTCACATCTATTCTTCCTTGACAGCTTCTGACAGAGAAGAAATAAAGAGAAAAATCTCTTCATTTTTTTGGCCAATAGACTACTAGCAACTCTGAAAAAAGAAAGAGAAAGAAAAAATTACAAAAACAAAATAACATATCCTGTCAACCCTTGTGCAACAGTTGATTTCCCTAAATCTTTGAAAACTACTTATACATGCATGATTTATGAAGACCATGCCAGGAAAACAGTTTCATAAGGGTTATATTAAAATTTTCTCTCCCTGAGGCAGAAGAGCTGCTGCTTCTGAATTGTTTTCCTCTTAACCTTCTTTGTGGAAAAACAAAAAAGTTTGCCTTGATTTACAGTGTGTATAGTTTTTGTTTTCTTAACTCTAATGTAGAAGTTAAAACAGTAAAACCAAGGGATGGAAAGCAACAGGGACAACTAATGAAGAACTGAATTTTGATTTGCTCAGCTGATCAGGCAAAAATAGGTTTTCTTACGACTGAGATTTCAGGGGACACAATCCTCATGAAGTATGCTGTTATAATATTCCTTTTAGTTGTTCATTAATTTTGGTTAGGAGAATGTGGAACGTATTCGGAAGGTGAAAAGGAGAAGAAAAGAACTGAAATGGAACCCGTGTGCTGAATAGTTCTGGCTCAGTTCTTGTATGGCTGTTCCTGGTTCTTGTTAACTTTTATTGTCATTTGGAATTGAACTTTAAAATTACATTTCTACTTGACTATTGCTGAGTAAAAGAAAAGTTTTTTTTTTTTTTTTTTAATATAGTTGTCTTCAATTTTGGTCCCTTGTTTAACTCATTTGTTCCAGTACTTTTGCTTTTAAAATTCAGTGACTTTGATTCTGTTTATAATCATTTTATATGCAGACCATGATGGTTTTGCCTCCAGGCTTTTCATTAAAGTGGGTGGAAAGGGACCCACGCGACTCCTGGACCCCATAACCACTCTGCCTTGACCAAAACTGCGAATGCTGCCACCCGTGATGTCGAATCCTGCTGAATCGAGAAGCCATCTGCCAAATTCATAAGAAGCTGCTACTATATCCGCGGGCCCCAGAACCTCACCACCTCTGCCACAGGGGACCCCAACAAAGCAGATGCTGTGCACACTGCCTTTCTCCATAGAGGACGCAGCTCCAGGTCAAAGCCTCACACAAGTGCTTCTATTTAATGGAAACCAAGTCACATCTTGAGCACTCACCACAAGAGAGCCTGGGAAACAGCTGCTGATCTTCCACGTGTGCATTCATTCTAGAGCAGACCAATATGCATATCTCCTACAGTATTCTTTTTTTAACTAATTTTTATTTATTTACTTTTGGCTCTACATGGTCTTCATTGCTACGCAGGCTCTTCTCCAGTTGCGGCTAGAGGGGCTACTCTGGAGCTGCAGTGTGCAGACTTCTCACTGCGGTGGCTTCTCTTGTGTGGAGCACAGGCTCTGGGGCGTATGGGCTTCAGTAGTTGCGGTTCCCCGGCTCTAGAGCACAGGCTCAATAGTTGTGGTGCACAGGCTTAGTTGCTCCACAGCATGTGGGATCTTTCTGAATCAGGGATCAAACCCCTGTCTCCTGCATTGGCAGGCAGATTCTTTACCACTAAGCCACCAGACAAGCCCTCCTACAGGGCTTTAGCAGAGCTAGAAAGTCTCCTTCAATTTCTTTTTTTTAAATTGTTATACACATACATAAAATTTACTATTTACCACTTTTTTTTTTAATTTACCACTTTTAACTGTACAGTTCAGTGGTGTTAAGTGTACTCACATTATTGAGTGACCAATCTCCAGAACTGTTTCATCTTATAAAACAGAAACTCTGCACAAATGAAATAACTACTCCTCATTTTCCCCTTTCCCTCGGTGCCTGCCAACCATCATTGTACTTTCTGTTTCTATGAGGTTGACTTCTCTAGTTAACTTACATAAGTAGAATCACACAGTATTTATCTTTTTGTGACTGGCTTAGTTCACAGAGCATAATGAATTTGACGTTCATCCATGTTGTAGCATGTATGAGAATTTTTTTCCTTTTAAAAGTTGAACAGTAGTCCATTGTATGTATATACCATGTTTTGTTTATTCATTTAGCTGTTAGCAGACACATGGGTCCCTTCTACCTGTTATTGTGAACGATGCTACTATGAACATGGATGTGGAGATATGTTTTTGCCATCCTTCTTTCAATTATTTTGGATATATACCCTTCCTTCTATTTTCTTCCATCTAAGAGTTTTAAAATGGCAAGAGATGCTGAATTTGATCAATTTTTCAATTTCTATAACAGGTTATGTTTTTTAAGAAGTCACAACATTATGTCCAATCTCCCACACTTGACACCTTTTCCACTGAGTTTGTATCATCTCTCCTTGAACCTGGAAAGATCTTTTGATTGCCTGGACAAATTGAGTATGCCAGAAGTGATACTATATTACTTTTGAAACTGGATCATAAAATTTCCATACTTTTACTTTCTTCTCTTGGGATGTTCATTTTTGGAATCTTTCAAGCCATGCTATGAGAAAGTTCGGATTTACCCATGGAGAAAGTACTTGGAGAGGCATGCAGTGATTTTCCACCTGACAGTCCAGCTTAGGTCCCAGCCAGTAGCCCCCACCAGGTGCTAAACAAATGAGTAAGGATACCTTCAGATGATTCTGTCCCTCAGTCATGAAGTCATCCTTGGCTTCGAGTCTCCTCTGCCCATCTCTAGACATTGTGGAACAGAGACAAACGGTCTCTGTTACGCTCTGCCCTGATTACTGACCCTCAGAATCCAGGAGCGTAACAAAATGGTTTCATGCCACAGAGTTTGTGGTTGGTTACACAGCAATAGATAACTGATACCACATCTTGTGATATGGTCATTTGGTTATTTTTCTTTCATTTGTGGATGTAATATTTAAGTACTCAAATATTTTAGAATAAACTGTTCTTGCTCATGTTGTATCAGTCTGTTAATAAACTTCTGGATTTAGTTTGCTAAGGTGAGGGAGATAAGAAGATGATTATTTTAAAACAAAATTGGCTTTCTAAGGGGAAAGGCAACATAATTCATACCAGAAGTGGAAATATTCATACTGCTCCCTTGTATTTTCAGGAAAGTCTCCTACTATCTTTTCTTCTTTCCTTATTTAGCTTAAATTCCATAATTACCACTCTGATTACTCCCTTGAAAATACTTTGCATTGCCTTGCCTCTCTCTTTTTTCCGCACTTGCCTTGCAAAAGGTCTGGCCTCAGATAATCCCAACCATCTACGAGTTCTGTATCCGCACATGCGTACTTGCGCGGTGCTATAGAACCATACAGTTGCCTAGCAGGCATCACCTTCATTCAGGACCACACACCTCCAGAGGACACTATCACTGGGAAGTCTACTGAATCCCTTGTAAATTCTATACATCCATCTTCAGAGCACCTAATTTCCACCTTTCCCTCTTTACTAACACTTTATTTCTCCCATCCATTTCCACTTCTCTTTTGCTCTTAATTTTGACTTTTATTAATAAAATCAAAATCATCAACCCAGAGCTCCCTCATCTTGCCATATCCTTCTCCTATATCTGAATGCACAGACCTCAGTCTACCACCCTGAGCTTCTACTCTCAAACTAGTCTGGTTACGGCCAAAGAAAACTAGCACTTTAAGAGCATTTCTAGCCTCCCAGATTCCTTACTTATATTTTAGTTTATGAAGCGGGTGTTAGTATCCCCATTTTTCCAAGGAGAAAGTTGAGATCCAGCTGCTTTGCGCATGCTGCCCTCCATCACCCAGTGCAAAGCGGTCAGCTGACTCCAAGGTCAGCACTTGTTCACTCCGTCCGTTTCCTCGTGCCAAGAACTGGGTGTAAGCTGCTGTTTCAGATTTATCTTTTGGAAAAATGAGACTGTTCAAGAGAGGAAAGTTCCAACAGCTTCATTCTTTAATCTTTTGAAGGACACCGGTGTACAAGGCTGTTGTCAGGTCCAGCTGGGGCTACCAGCAGGCTCTGACTTGAAGAGATCCCCTTGCTCAATCCAATTCTTGTTCTTCAGCATTTTGTTTTTAGGAGGTAAATATGACCATTAGTCATGATTCAACTCCTACCTTTAAAACTCAGTACTAGAAAAAAGGATCCTTGGCCTAAGTTCATGAACCCAAAAGCAGGTTTCCAAGTTTGTGATCTATGCAGGTACCACTCTCTTCCTGGGCACCTTAAATGCTCTAAAAAATAAGACCAGCACTAAGTCTTCCAAAAATGAGACCCATGCTAAATCAATTTAGCATGCTATAAAACCCTCAGAAGGAGAAAAAAAAAAAAAAAAAAAACGCTGTTTTCTACAATTTTGCAAATCTTTTAAATTTTGAAATATTAGGACATTTTCTTAAAGTCAAAGAAATAAATATGTACACATGGGTGCACTTTGGAATATCTTTAATTATATGTTTCTGTTGTTATATAATTATCATGGAATGCAGGTGAGCCAAAGACTGGACATACTTCTCCCCAGGGCTCTCAATCTGGCACATCTGATCTAGGCTTTTATTCTTTTTTTCATTTTAATATTTTCTTTATTTATTTTTGGCTGGGCCAGGTCTTAGTTGCATCATGTAGGATCTTTTGTTGTGGCCCATGGGCTTCTCTCTCATTGCAGCACATACAGAGATGTTCTGCGGCCTGTGGGACCTTAATTCCCCAACCAGGGATCAAACTCTTTTACCCTGCATTTTAAGGCAGATTCTTAACCACTGGACTGCCAGGGAAGTCCCTGAGCTTTTATTCTAAAAGCAGCAGCCCAGCTGTGTGTAATTAGTTGCTCATTCCTGTTTGGTTCTTTTCCACCTCATGGACTGTAGCCTTCCAGGCTCCTTTCCATGGAATTCCCCAGGCAAGAATCCTGGAGTGGTTTGGTATTTCCTTCTCCAGGGGCTCTTCCTGACGCAGGGATCAAACCTATGTCTCGTGCCCCTCCTGCATTGGCAGGTGGGTTCTCTACCACTCAGCCAACCAGGAAGCCCCTTGGGAATTCCAAAGCTCCTTGGAGATGAGAGCTAAGGAGCTGGATACTGCAGACCAAGAATAGTGGGTCTACACTGGCTTTGTTTGGTCGGTCCTCCGTTCCTAGCTCTATAACCTTCACTATGACAAAGGGGGATAAATGAGTATCCTGCTATGGTATAAGAGTGTGAAGTAGTAGGAGGTGGAGGTAAAAATTTGTGAAATCACTTGTGGCAAAAAATTCACAAAGCGTGTGGTAAACATTTACAAAAAAAATTTGTTTCCCAGAACGGCATCGTTTTGGCCTTACCAGTTTTGCTGAAAGTAATGTTTATAATACACTTGCAACATAAGGAAGAATGAAAGCAAGTCCAGTTTCTCTGGGTCATCTATTTCTTTCCCACCTGACAGACAGGCTCTGCTGTCAAGATGCCCAGAACTTCACTTCACCCTGGCTGTCTCTATGATTTCTCTCCCTATTCCTTACCCAAGTCTTACTTCCCTAGTTCATTACCACCTAACTCCAAATGCCTGTTTCATCAGAGATTCTGATTTCACTGAACCATGTAATCTTCCATTTGTCTGCCCAGTCTCCTTCCCTACTTCTTCCCGTGAGAGTTTCCCTTTAGACAACCACCCTCCCTGCATTGCATACACATTAAGATGATCTGCTCTTCCTTGGTTGAAAGGATCTTCATTATGAAATTCACATAAAAAGTTAGAAACTGTAGAGATGATCTTTTTTCCCCCCATATATTTACTTTTTATGGAATTTGTTAATATTACAGAGTTCTTGCACTGCCAAACCATGCCTGAGAATTCAAAGAAAGAAATTTGAATTTCAACGGGCAGCCTCATCCACCTCTTATACAGGAGATTAAAACTTGATTCATGTTGATAACATTACAACTTTTTAAAAAGTTACAACAAGGGTTGGAATTTTTAAATCTCTTGCAGGTCTTCAGATTTCTAGGACAGTATGCCATGAAATAACAGTTCCACATAGTCAACTCAGTTCATTCCTCAATAACATAACCCCCAACAAAATTTCACTGGGAAAAAAATGCATACTTTTTAGGGGAAATATGTGGCTCAAAGTCCAAGAGATTATTTGCTAAGATTTTTGGTTCTCAAATGAACACTTCAGTTTAACCAAGAATCCCTTGTTTCTCAGTCATCCAACCTCTCCCTGGCTGGCTCATTCACCCAAACACATCAGAATGTAGGCATCTTGCCTGCCACTTCAAATAATGCCAACATTGTGGCCCAGATGCAGCTGGCAGGTCCTCTCAGGTGATACCACAACCCTCCAAAGGAGTGTGACTGCTGAACTGACACTTGTATCAAGACTGAACTCCTAGAGGAAAATGCCCCCACGTCAGGATAGTTCTACCCACCGATTTGCTTCACTCCTGCCAGTAGGAAGTCTGCAGCGCCTGCCTTTGGCAGAGGGATTTATTGTAGAGAAATCCAGACTCTGCATCAGATGGTTCCAGGCCACTTTGAAAGATTTTTATTGAATCAAACATACAAAACTAGGAAATTATCAGACTGTCTCATTAAATGGAAAGACTTTTCAGTAATCTTGGGTAACTTCCTCATGTCCCTTTGCAGAACGGAACATAACTGGATAGTTTAAGTTGTAATGATTAAAACCAGAGTTCTATATCACCCGTCTTTCACCTCTGAATCTCAAAATGAATAATATAAAGACATACCAGTGGGTTGAGAGCAAAGCTACTGCATCTGCGTGTATGCTCAGTCGTCAAGTCGTGTCCGACTCTTTGCGACCCCACAGACTGTAGCCTGCTAGGCACCTCTGTCCATGGGATTTTCCAGGCAAGGACACTGGAGAGGGTTGCCATTTCCTTCTCCAAAGGATTTTCCTGATGCAGGGGTCAGACTTGAGCCTCCTACATTGGCAGGCAGATTCTTTACCACTGAGCCTCCTGGGAAGCCCAAGCCACAGAGTATTCCTCAGAGATGGAGCACAGGACAGGTTAATTCAAGTCACTTAGATCTTCACCTTGTACAGAAAGTTAGAACCCAGATGGCTGACTTTCTGTAGGATTTCTGGTAGAAATTCAGTAGAGGTGCTTTCAGGTTTCACATCAACACTTAATAGCTGTAACCTTTTTATCCAGAAGTTGGGATTCACTTGAAGTCCACGTGACCCACAATGAGCACAGCAGATCTGAGATAGTCAACCCATATGGAAGGCTCAATATTTCTAGCTTTCTACATGCTTAGCCGGAGAAGGCAATGGCAACCCACTCCAGTACTCTTGCCTGGAAAATCCCATGGACGGAGGAGCCTGGTAGGCTGCAGTCCATGGGGTCTCGAAGAGTCGGACACGACTGCGCAACTTCACTTTCACTTTTCACTTTCATTCATTGGAGAAGGAAATGGCAACCCACTCTAGTGTTCTTGCCTGGAGAATCCCAGGGATGGCGGAGCCTGGTGGGCTGCCGTCTATGGTGGGGCACAGAGCTGGACACGACTGAAGTGACTTAGCGGCAGCAGCAGCACATGCTTACCACTGGACTACAGGGATGGGAGCTGTGTATTTCTGGTGGCCCTTGTGGTGTTTTCCTTGTTGTGGTCAAGAGAGAGAGGTGTTTTCCTTTGAGGACCCTTCAAATGATGCCCATTATAGCTCCAACTCCATTTATTTCTCAGAATGACCTCAAGACTGGAATGGAGAATCTATAAAGGAGATAAACTTGGGATCCACCACAACTGCATTGATTATAAAGAGAATTGGTAGCAAAGAAACATTTTTTTCCCCCTGACCAAGTCTCCCTTAGTCTACCTTACTATTGCACAAAGTTTTACAAGACTGGCTTATGGTTTTACATCTAGAAGAAACTGACAAGTTATTTATTTACTTATTTATTTCTGTAGGGTAAAACAATTCCTGCTGCTACTGCTAAGTCACTTTAGTCGTGTCCGACTCTGTGGGACCCCATAGACGGCAGCCTACCAGGCTCCCCCGTCCCTAGGATTCTCCAGGCAAGAACACTGGAGTGGGTTGCCATTTCCTTCTCCAATGCATGAAGGTGAAAAGCGAAAGTGAAGTCGCTTAGTTGTGTCCGACCCTCAGCGACCCCATGGACTGCAGCCTACCAGGCTCCTCCGTCCATGGGACTTTCCAGGCAAGAGTACTGGAGTGGGGTGCCATTGCCTTCTCTGAAACAATTCCTAGCCCCCTATATAAAGCAGAGTGGCTGCAGCAACACTGCCTCTTTAAACCTGTCTTACAACATTTCTTGTTCACATTCTTTTAAAATCTATATTGCTAAGATGCTAAGATAAGCAACTTTCTTAGAAAAAGAAATCCCTTATGCAATGTTATAAAAATAACTTTCACTAGAGATGGTGTCTCTGTATAGCTATTTTCTGATTTCAGAGCTGCAGTATGCAGTCATTTCTTCCAGCCAAACTTCTTTAGGCTTTATAACACTCTGCCATTAGGCCCACAGAAAACACTTAGTTCAAAATCCTAATTTTATAACTAATGCAGATAGAGCCTAAAGAAAAGGCAACTTCGTGCTTAAGGTCAAACAAGTCTGTTCATAGTGGACTTAGAATCCTTGGTCCTAAAGTGCTCCTGAAGTTTAGATGTGATCTTGCCTGGCATTTCAGGGAAGGTCTGCCCTTTTCAGATCTGGAGATTCCAGGACCAGATAACAACGTGAACAGTATCTGAATTTAGTCAAGAAAGATGTTGGTAATTTCTTCCATTCTGATAAATTTTTTTTCCCTTTTAACTATTTGTTTTAAAAACCTTTCGTGTGTGTGTGTGAATAATCCGCTCCTTAACAACCCATCCTCCTATGTTTACACTCATAGTTCTCAAAGTGTGATTCTGGAACAAGCGTCACATGAAAGCTTGATAACAAAGCCAGTTCTTGGGAACCACCCCAGAATGGCTAAATTCTGGGGACGGCATCCAGCAATCTGTGTTTTAACAAGCATCTAGGTGATTCTGCTGCACACTGACATTTGAGAACTGACTTAGATAATCCCTGATTAGATTAATTGTAACATTGGGGTTGCAATATGGTCAATTTCCATAATTCATTGAAAATTTATTATCTGACATCCTTCTTCTTTTTATTGAGATATAATTGACAAATAACATTGTAGAAGTATACTTACAACATGCTGATTTAATATTTATATTGCAGTATGATTACATCTATATATATATATATATATATATATATATATATATAGCAATATAGTGTTAGCTAACACCTCCATCAGGTCACATAATTATATTTTGATTGTAGTGAGAGCATTTAAAATCTAGTCATTTAGCAACTCTGAAGTATATTATACAGTATTGCTCACTATAATCACAATGCTGTATATCACATCTTCAGAACTTATTTTCTAACTGCAAATTTGTACCCTTTACCAACATCCCCAGCCCCTAGTAACTACCATTCTACACTGTCTTAAGGAGTTCAGCTTATTTAGATTCCTCACGTCAGTGACATCGTATACTGTAGTATTTGTCTTTCTCTGACTTACGTCACTTAGCATAATTCCTTCAAGGTCTCTCCATGTTGTCACAAATAGGAGGATTTCTTTCTTTCTTATGGCTGAATATTTCATTGTATGCATACACCACATCTTCTTTATCCATTCATCCACTGACAGACACTTGGGCTGTTTTCATATCTTGGCTATTGTGAATAATGATGCAATAAACATGAGGGAGTAGATATTTTTTTTGATATTCTGCTTTCATTTCTTTCAAATATATACCCAGAAGTGAAATTCCTGGATCATATGACAGTTGTATTTTCAATTTTTTGAAGAACTTTCACATTGTTTGCCAAAGTGGCTGCACCAATTTACATTCCCACAAACAGTGCACAAAGGCTCTCTTTTCTCCACATCCTCGCCACACTCATTATCTCTTGCCTTTTTGATGATAGCCATTTTAACAGGTGTGAGGTGACAGCTCATTGTAGTTTTTGCTTTGCATTTCTCTGATGATTAGTGATGTTGAACATCTTGTCTTATACTTGTTGGTTATTTGTATGTCTTTGGGAAAATGTCTATTCAGTTCCTCTGCCCATTTAAATGGGATTTTTGTTGTTGTTGCCGTTATTGAGTTCTATGAGTTTGGATGTGAATCACTTATCAGATATATAGTCTGCAAATATATTCTCCCATTCCTTAAGTTGCCTTTTCATTTTATTGATTGTTTGGCTGGCATTCTTCTACTAATCTTTCCTTTGCTTTGGCCTGAATTTCTTTTTTTTTTTTTGTCCCAAACCCCAAGACTTAACAGGTGCTTAACATGTATTAAATCACTTTTTGCATGGCTTCTCTGATGGTCCAGCGGATAAGAATGTACCTACCAATGTAGGGGACACAGGTTCAATCCCTGCTCTGGGAAGATCTCACGTGTCTTGGAGCAGCTAAGCCCAAGTGCCACAACTATTGACCCTGTGCTCTGGAGCCCAAGAGCTGCAGCTACCGAGCCCATGTGCACCCTAGAGTCAGTGCTCTGTACTAAGAGAAGCCACCACGATGAGAAGCCTGCCCACGGCAACTAGAGAGTAGGCCACACTCTCTACAACTAACGAAAACCATGGCACAGCAACAAAGACCCAGAGCAGCCAATAAATAAATAATTTTAAAAAATCACTTATTGCCTTGAAAACCCCTATAGGATAGGTATTTTTATTATTCCAGTCTTACTGATGACTAAACTGAGGCAGCGAAAGGACTGGTATCTTACTCCAGGTCACACTGGAAAGTAGTGTAAGCAACCCACGCTCTTAACCACCACACTGTAACGCCTTTCTAAATTTGTACTAGTAAATATAATTAATTAAAGATCTTGCTCTATAATTAACTTATTATTTAGTTTATATTTTCAGGGAGAGAGCAGAAGCAATGGGATATTATGGCAAGAGCCCAGGAATTTTGAATATCAAGACCTGAGAGTTGGTTCTAACTACAACTCAGGTATTACCTTGGGTAAAACTGTTCTGAGCTTCAGTTTCTTCATCTGTAAATTAAGTCTAATAATAACTTCTCTCCCTACCTTATAGGCATGAATATTAGATAACATAATAGGTATGAAAGTGCTTTGAAAGGTAGACATATAATCTTAACAATATAAAAAAATCTTTTAAAAATTTGTAAAATGAATTCACATCGCAGTTTTAAATATTCTAGACTCTTCAATTATTTCTTTTAAAGTTTATTTAGGACTGCATTTTTCAAACTGGCAATTTTCTTCTCTTCCTCATAATCATTTCTATACTAGACTTATTAAAAATTTTATACTATTATATAAATAAAGTATCTTTTATATGCTTCTCCCAAGGGCAGGTTTTAACTTCTTGCCGTGTTTCAATTTTATCTGCAATACACAGGCAACATAATCTGTTGCTCTGGTGGCTCAAGCACTTGTGTTTTGCATATTTCATACAAGACAACAGAGAAAAAAGAGAAGTCGGCCAGATGGATTCTCTTTCCAGGCAGAGAACTAAAAAAATTTGCATGACCACGATCTCTTCTGTAGACAACAGATACTTGTTTTCAGGACTGAAAATTGGTCACAGGGTGACAACCCATCCCCAAATTCCTGAGGCAGTCCTGGGTTTACGATCTGAGGTTCTTAAACAGTTCTCAAGAGGCAATTATTTCCAAATTTAATCAACCTCCAGAAAATAGCTAATTAAAAATAATCATATAAAACAGCGGGCTTTTTCTTCAAAATTAAACACACAATTTCTTTTACTGACTATTTAGACAAGTCTTGCAAAAGCTCAGCCACCTGTTTGGAGGGGTGGGGAGGGGATGGTGAGGAGGTGTGAGAGTTCCTAAGAGGTGACTGTTCTTGGCAGCCACCTCCACCCTAGTCCTTCCTGGAACCTGTCATTGTCGGCTTCTGCTAAGATATGACTCTGTACTTGGTAGGTGAAGATAGCCAAAGAATTTTTTTTAACCTCTTTTCGAATCCCTTTTCCATACTCTTGTTTATATTCTTTAGGTGACACAATTACCATAAAGTTCCCCAAATAGTGTATGGCACAGAGAATGGGTTCAACACACGCCATCCCCTCCCCCTCCCTTTCCCTACCAGCCCATTTCCCCAGGCTCTGCCCTACTCCTGGGGAAGTTGGGTGTGGTTCCCAGAAATTTTGGTTGGGGTTTACATTTTAGTTTGCACTGATGAGTTAACACATCCTTTAGGCCTTTATCAGTAGAAATCCAAGCAGAATTTTTTTCTCTCAAAATTTAAACCCCACTAAATAGAATGCCACAGAGTAAAATTAAGTGTGCAGGGGAGTATTTTTCTAAAATCAGCAAGTTCTCAAGAATTCATGAGTATAAGAGAGATACTCAGGAAAGCAATACAGCAATCCTCTCTTAACTGAGACGGTATCTTCTAAGACCCCCAGTGGTCTGAAATCACAGTATTACCGAACCCTATGATGGCTCAGTTGGTAAGGAATCTGCCTGCAGTGTGGGAGCCTTGGGTTCCGTCCCTAGGTTGGGAAGATCCCCTGGAAAAGGGTATGGCAACCCACTCCAGTATTCTTGCTTGGAAAATCCCATGGAGAGAGGTGCCTGGGGGGCTACACCCCATGGGGTCGCAAAGAATCAGACATTGTAGACTATACATATTTACCTCTGATAAAATTTAATTTATAAATTAGGGACAGTAAGAGAGGAACAAAAATAACTAATAATAAAAGAATAATTATAATAAACTGAAATTAAAGTTAGGTAAATGTGGTCTCTCTCTCTCTCTCTCAAAATATGTTATTTTACAAACTTAATGCCTTTTCCATCTTTACGAACCACTTACTATGCACTGTGGGCTTCCAAGGAGGTGCTAGTGGTAAAGAACCTGCCTGCCAATGCAGGAGCCATAAGAGACGCGGGTTCAGTCCCTGGGTTGGAGAACTCCTGGAAGAGGGCCTGGTAACCCACTCCAGTATTCTTGCTGGAGAATCCCGTGGACAGAGGAGCCTGGCGGGTCACAGTCCATAGGGTTACAAAGAGTCTAACATGACTAAAGCAACTTAACAGGCACCCACCATGCACTAGGGCTTCCCTCATAGTTCAGTTGGTAAAGAATCTGCCTGTAATGCAGGAGACCTCACTTCGATTCCTGGGTCAGGAAGAACCACTGGAGAAGGGATAGGCTACCCACTCCAGTATTCTTGGGCTTCCCTTGTGGCTCAGCTGGTAAAGAATCCACCTGCAATGTGGGAGACCTGGGTTTGGTCCCTGGGTTGGGAAGATTCCCTGGAGAAGGGAAAGGCTACCCACTCCAGTATTCTGGCCTGGAGAAATCCATTGACTGTGAAGTCCATGGGGTCACAAGAAGTCAGACATGACTGCACAACTTTCACTTTCACCATGCACTGTGGCCGTAACTTTTGCAAGTTTGAGGCGGAACAGCAAAGTTAGCATGAATTTCTGTTTTCTTTTTTCACAATTTCACAGATGGAAGATTAACTCTTACTGCAGATCTTAGCACTGAAAGGACAGTTCTGGTTTTTTTTTCTTTCCTTATTAAGTGGAGAAGTATCATCTTTTAACTTAAAGAAAACACTCTTCAGCTTTTCTTTGGTATATTCAAATTGTCAGCATTACTACTCTTATACTTTGAGGCTATTACTAAATAAGGGTGACTGAAATTCAAGTACTGGGATACTTGGCAGCCAAGCTGATGACCGAGATCACTACTAGGTGATTATCAGGCAGAGACACACTGGACAAGGGGATGAATCCCGTCTTGGGTGGGGCAGAGCAGGTGGCCACAAGATTTCATCCCACTACTCACAACAGCCGACAATTTATTTCTGGAATTTTCCATTCAGCTTTTCATACCACCATTAACTTCAGGTGACTAAACCCTCAGAAAGCAAAACTGTGGATAATAGGGGACTATACTTTGGGGTTGAGATTAACATTCTCTGCTAGTTCAGTTTCTTTCCTGATGAATGCTATTCAATAGCTAGCGCAAACAAACAAAAACAAAACATAGTGGAAAATATTTTAAGATTTTCTTGAGAGTTGTGGATTTCTCAGGTTGACAATCCCCAAATGCTGAGGAGGTGAGCTCTGGTTACTTAAAAAGAAAAAGCAACCCTTAATTCTTGAAGCAGTATATATGTGTGTGTGTGTGTGTATACACACAAACATATACATTTAGCCATGCCACGTGGTGTGTGGGAATCTTAGTTCACCTGACCAGGGTCTGAACTCACACCTCCTGCAATAGAAGCATGGAGTCTTAATCACTGGACCATCAGGCATGTCTTGAATTCTTGAAGCAGTCTTTCATTGTACCATTTTATTTTGTAATATATCATGACTCTTATTTTTTTAAATTTTATTTTCACTTTAAAACATTTTCACTGGTTTTATTTTTATTTCATCATATTGTTTCATAGAACTCAGTGCAGGAATACTAGACATAAAGTTCCATGAATTTTGACAATTGTATGTACCTGTGTGGACGAACAATGCTGTCTTCCATTTCAGGAAACAAAGAATGTTGCTTGCCATTCAGGTAAACAACCAATTATGCCCTGCATCAAGTCATCAGCCACCGCAGTCCCCCTAGTCAGCATCCTGAGGGGATTTCAGGATGAAGATAGACTAAGCACTGGCTCCAGACAGTTAAAATGCATAGCAAAGCAATAATTGACAATTCAGACTCTTGTTGTTTTCCATACATAGAAAAGTACTAAAATCATTAACTTGAAATGTCAACTCAAAAACAACTTTTGTGTGTGTGTGTGTGGGATTAACAGCAATCTTTTGCTGTTTGACTAAACATTTGTTTCTGTTTTTTCCAGGAAAAATTCTTATATATTCCGGCTCTTCTCTTACATCTTTGGAACGATTCCTCAGAACTATGTGAGAGGCTGGTTCTCAGGCTGAATAGTCCTCAGTAATGTCCCCAAATAAAACATAGTTCTCAACTTTTCAGTGCTGCAGCTTTTTCAGTTGGCACCTGGGTAACACCAATCAAGATATAGGGCATTTTCATCACTCTGGAAAGCTCCAATGTGTCCTTTTTCAATCAATCTTCACTCCAGCCTAACTTTAGGTAACTGCTGTTAGGATTTCTATTATCGTAGGTTAGATGGAAACACTTGCTTTGAACCAATGTAAATGGAATTGTGCAATATGTACTCTCCTTTTTGCGTCTGGATTCTCAACATAATGTCATGGAAATGACAAGTCTCTTGCTTGCATTGTTCATGTATCAGTAGTTTGCTTCCTTTTTACTTTTTTAAAATTGTGGTAAAATTTGTCATTTAATTATTTTTAAGCATGCAGTTCAGTGCATTCACCGTGTGATGTGGTCTTGCCAGGTGGCTCAGTGGTAAAGAATTCACCAACTGATATAGGAGACACAGGTTCGATCCCTGGGTCCGGAAGATTTCCTGAAGGGAGAAATAGCAACCCACTCCAGTATTCTTGCCTGGAAAAATCCCATGGACAGAGGAGCCTGGCGGGCTACATTCCACAGGTTCACAAAGAGTCAGACATGACTGAGCAGGCACGCACACATGTGATGAAACCATCACCACCCTCTACTTGCAGAAGTTTTTCAACAACCCAAACTGAAACTCTATATCCATTAAATAATAACTCCCTATTCCCCAGTTTCTATTAGTAAGCACTATTCTACTTTCTGCATTAATTTGTCTATTCTAGGTACCTCATTTGGGAGAAAGCAATGGCACCCCACTGCAGTACTCTTGCCTGGAAAATCCCATGGGCGGAAGAGCCTGGTCGGCTGCAGTCCAGGGGGTCTCTAAGAGTCAGACACGACTGATCGACTTCGCTTTCACTTTTCGCTTTCATGCATTGGAGAAGAAAATGGCAACCCACTCCAGTACTCTTGCCTGGAGAATCCCAGGGACGGGGGAGCCTGGTGGGCTGCCGTCTATGGGGTCGCACAGAGTCGGACATGACTGAAATGGCTTAGCAGCAGCAGCAGCAGTAGGTACCTCATTTAAGTGGATCCCAGTCATTATATGACTTTTTAAATACCTCAAACAATATAATTATGCCTTTAAATAAAAACCTGCATATGTACACATATGAAAAAAGTTGGAAATTGAATTTTCTAACATGTCTAAAAATCTTATAAAGGGACAGTTTCAGTAGGTTTTAAATATACTTGTTAAAAATAAGAATTTGACAATGTCCAATTAATTTCTAAGAATAGCTGTTGACTTTAGGGAAAATGGAAAACTTTCCTAACCAGATTCAACAAAACACTTACATAATTGTTAGTAGGACTGAAAAATAAGTACTATGATTTAGCAAACTTAAGTGAAGTCACTCAGTTGTGTCTGACTCTTTGCAACCCCATGGACTATAGCCTGCCAGGCTCCTTTGTCCAGGGGATTTTCCAGGCAAGAATACTGGAGTGGGTTGCCATTTCCTTCTCCTTAGTAAGTTTAGCCAATAATGTATTTCAACATACTGTTTTGAAGTAGTTTTTAGCTTTGATAGAGTTTAAAGAACATATTAGGGAAAAATGAACACAGAACTAGACTTTGTTTCATTGCAAAGTGTCAAATAAAAAGTTACATTTGTGGGGAGTTCCTTGATGGTCCAGTGGCTAGGATGCCATGCTTTCCCTGCTGAGGGCCCAGGTTCAATCCCTGGTTGGGTAACTAAAATCCCATAAGCTGTGTGGTCAAAAAGCCAAAAAATAAAAACAAAACAACTGTGGCATATTCAAATATATTGCTCTTATTAATTATATTATTATCCCTAATAATATTTTTCATAAGAGCAAAATTTTTGTATCAATAATAGCTAAAATAAATATTTTATAATTTACCCAATTTAGCTTGGTGTTCATATGTGTATTTTAAAAGTTGGTAAATATAGATATATTAGGAGTAAATGCTAAAGCTTCTTTAACTCATATATTAAAAATACTATTTAATGTGTAATTGATAAAAATTATTAATCAGACATTTTACATTCTCTTTTTTCATAGTGTCTTTAAAATCCAGAGCATGTTCTACACTTAAGTACCTTTCAGTTAGAAAGAGCCATATCTCAAGGGCTCACATTATGGTACTTTATTGGATAGGATAGCTCTAGAGAGCTTTAGTTATTATTTAACTTCCTAATTCTCAATGTCATTCCTAACTTTGCCTGTTTCATTCTGGACTAGATTGTTGAAAACAGGCAAATGTAAGATATTTTTCCAGCAATTTTTCAAAAGAAACAACAAAAATCAGGAAGAAATAATCTGTTGAGAATAGTATATCCCTTTTTATGTATGTATGGACTTCCCTGGTGGCTCAGATGGTAAAGCGTTTGTCTACGACTCGGGAGACCTGGGTTCAATCCGTGGGTTGGGAAGATCACTTGGAGAAGGAAATGGCAACACACTCCAGTACTCTTGCCTGGAAAATCCCATGGACAGAGGAGCCTGGTAGGCTACAGTCCATGGGGTCGCAAAGAGTCAGACACAACTGAGCGACTTCACGTTCATGTTGCATGTATGAGTTAAAAGTCTAGAGTTTTTAGACCTTTGCATTTAGAATTTCATCCTTACTTCTTCACCAAGTAGAACCTACACTAGGAAAATCTTAGTTTGGGTGCAGTAATTTCTATTTACCCATTTCCAAAGTAGGATTTTAGAGAGAACCCTTCTGCACTGCTGGTGGAAATGTAAATTGATGCAGCCACTATGGAAAACAGCATGGAGGGTCCTCAATAAACTAAAAAGAGTTGCTATATGATCTAATAATCCCACTCTTAGGCATATATGTGGACAAAACTATAGTTCAAAAAGCTACACGCACCCCTATGATCATAGCAGCACCGTTTACAATAGCCAAGACATGGAAACACATAAATGTCTATCAACAGATGAATGGATAAAGAAGTTGTGGTGCATACCTATAATGGAATACTGCTGCTGCTAAGTCGCTTCAGTCGTGTCAGACTCTGTGCGACCCCAGAGATGGCAGCCCACCAGGCTCCCCCGTCCCTGGGATTCTCCAGGCAAGAACACTGGAGTGGGTTGCCATTTCCTTCTCCAAGAATGGAATACTACTCAGTCATAAAAAAGAAATAATGCCATTTACAGCTACATGAATGGACCCAGAGATTATTATACTCAGCAATGTAAGTCAGAAAGAGAAAGACAAGTATCATATGATATTGCTTATGTGGGGAATCTAAAATATGACACAAATCAATCTATCTGTGAAACAGAACCAGGGACTCAATCTATTGAGAATAGATTTGTGGTTGCCAAGAGTGTGAGGAGTAAAAGCGGGTTGGACTGGGAATTTTGGATTAACAGATGCAAACTGGTATACATGGAATGGATAGACAGCAAGGTCCTACAGTACAGCTCAGTATCCTGTGATAAACCATAATGGAAAAGAGTATGAAAAAGAATGTATACATGTATACACAGATATATAAAACCGAGTGGCTACTGTACAGTAGCAATTAATAAAACATTGTAATTCAACTATACTTCAATAAAAAATTAAAAAACAGGACACATATGAATTTATCTATGAAATAAACTCACAGACATAGAAAACAGACTTGTGGTTGCCAGGGGGAGGGGGCAGTGGATGGTTTGCAAACTATCATATAGATAATGGATAAACAACAAAGTCCTACTGTATAGCACAGGAAATTATATTTAATATCCTGTAATATGACTGCAGCCATGAAATTAAAAGATGCTTACTCCTTGGAAGGAAACCTATGACCAACCTAGATAGCATATTGAAAAGCAGAGACATTACTTTTCCAACAAAGGTCCGTCTGGTCAAGGCTATGGTTTTTCCTGTGGTCATGCATGGATGTGAGAGTTGGACTGTGAAGAAAGCTGAGCACTGAAGAATTGATGCTTTTGAACTGTGGTGTTGGAGAAGACTCTTGAGAGTCCCTTGGACTGCAAGGAGATCCAACCAGTCCATTCTGAAGGAGATCAGCCCTGGGATTTCTTTGGAAGGACTGATGCTAAAGCTGAAACTCCAGTACTTTGGCCACCTCACACGAAAAGTTGACTCACTGGAAAAGACTCTGATGCTGGGAGGGATTGGGGGCAGGAGGAGAAGGGGACGACAGAGGATGAGATGGCTGAATGGCATCACTGACTCGATGGACGTGAGTCTGAGTGAACTCCGGGAGTTGGTGATGGACAGGGAGGCCTGGCATGCTGCGATTCATGGGATCACAAAGAGTTGGACACGACTGAGCGACTGAACTGAACTGAACTGAATAAACCATGATGGAAAAGGAAAAAAGTAGGATTTTAGATAAATATGCTTTTAACCAAAATTATGGTATTTTAGCCACCATTCACTGCTATTGATGTGCCTCAATTTAACCAAGTGAGTGGCAGGTACCCATTTTATTTTAACAATTTATCACCTGAACCGCATGGTGCCTGTCAAGGTTGTATATAGTATTTAAACAATGCAGATGCAATCTAATGTAGCCTTATTCTCACGCTTAAGGTAAATGTAGTAGATAATGTCTAAGAAAGCCAATTATGAAGCTAATTTCTATAAACATAGCTCAGGCAAATAAAGCCCTCAGGTAAGAATTCACCTTGAAATTAGCCAGAAGAGGTACAGACCCAAGAGGCTGATGCAAATTGACTTGGTTGATGCAAACACAGGCTACAGATGAATCTCTCCTATTTGTTTATTAAGCCTGGAAGGACAGTAGAAGATTTTGGCTCTGGTTTTACTTTTATCTATGAGATTTACTGCTGCTGCTGCTGCTAAGTCACTTCAGTTGTGTACGACTCCGTGCGACCCCATAGACGGCAGCCCACCAGGCTCCCCCGTCCCTGGGATTCTCCAGGCAAGAACACTGGAGTGGGTTGCCATTTCCTTCTCCAATGCATGAAAGTGAAAAGTCAAAGTGAAGTCGCTCAGTCGTGTCCAACCCTCAGCAACCCCATGGACTGCAGCCTACCAGGCTCCTCCATCCATGGGATTTTCCAGGCAAGAGTACTGGAGTGGGGTGCCATTGCCTTCTCCTGAGATTTACTATTGTCAAGCAAAAATTATAGAAGACTGTTCATTGTGAAGCCAGTTGTGCATTTTAGAGCTTTTAGAGAGCATCATGGTTCCCTAGACCAGTCTCCTGCACTTGGAGGAAACTGAGGCCTGAGGTGTGTGGTTTGAGCTGATTCCCAGGTACTTTCACTTCCTACCCTGTGCTCTCCCACTAAGCAACTGAAGGCCAGCAATGAGCAGCATTCAAAGGAAACACAGAAGTGGCAATAACACATGCAAAGCTTATAATTTTTAAAAAGCTCACAATTGAAGGAAATACACATAAAAAACCAGAAGATATCATTCTTCATTTAATAAATTGGCAAAGATACAAACTTATAACAAGGCTTTTGAGACTTTTGAGAAATGGAAACAACTGACTCAGCTGACTGATGCCTGAAATTTCACAAGTAGAGATTTACTTCTTTGGCTTAAACTTTTGCCTTGTTAAATGTTGAAAAAGAAGTAAAATGTTATGCTTTACTAATTACAGATACCCCAAGAAGAATGACTCCTTCAAATCCTTTCCTGGGAACAGATTAGGGTAAAGGAAAAAGTAAAGCTGCCATAGGTCTGGGTGCCTTATGAGTGCAAAGGTGATTGTGTACAAAAGTTCTGGAGACAGAGGCAAATGGTCTGCCTCACAGTTTACTGATGGCTGCCTCCGATAACACGTTGAGTTGCTGAGGAGATAGGTTCAAGATGTTACAGTCGTTTGAAGAAGAGCTCCCAGGGGGAAAAAAATCATTTGATCTTTTTCTTTCACTCTTTATTGCTGGCATTTTGGTTTGGGATTTATTTGGGAGCCTTCTTCCTTTTTTGCCTTTTTAAAATGTAATTTAAACAGAGAGGTTCTGTGTCTTAGAGATGCTCACTAGAAGCTGGAGATGAATGGTGAAGGTATCACTTCTAAAGTTGTTTACTTACCCAAACCTGCCAAAGGAAGGCTTATAACAATGCTGTTAGAGAAGTGGGTACCTTCTGGCCACGTAGCCAAATGGCAAAAATGGAAAACTAAAAGGCATCTGTCTTAGTTCCTTTAGATTTATGATCCTTGAATAATATTTTTATAACAACCTTGCCTCACTCCAAAATGGGCCTGAGGCATGTCTGACTCCTTGCAACCCCATGAACTGCAGCCCACCAGGCTCCTCTGTCCTTCGGGATTCTCCAGGTAAAAATACTAGAATGGGTTGCCCTCCTCTAGGGGATCTTCCCGACCCAGGAATCAAACCCAGGTCTCTCACATTGCAGGCAGAGTCTTTCACAGACTGAGCCACCAGGGAAGTTTGCCAAAGGTCTATAGGTTTTGAGGTTTTTGTTTGCTTCGATTCTTACATTATGTTATTTCATAGCAGATCAAGCCAACTAAGTTTATTAGCATTATGAACACGTTTATATTTGGGTGATAGTTTATTGTTTACAAAGGATTTTAAAATCATGTTTCGCTTGACTCTTTCAACAGTCTTGTAAGCTAAGGAGGCAGGGTCTTATCAGTTGGCAGGTGAGGAAACTGAAAATGAATGTTCTAACTTCAAAGTTGTTAAGTGGCAGGTGGATCTAAGGTTTAAGCCCAGGCTCTCATCCCAAGCCTCTTGTTCTCACACTGCCTCTCAATAAAGCAAAGGGGGAAAAAAAACATTCTTCATTCCATTTTGGTGATGAATTCTGCCAACTTTGTTGCATGAAATTAACCCCTTTTAAGTGTTCCCCAGCTCTTCCTGCCTCAGGCAAGACCCTGAATATGTTTCTCTTGTCTTCTTCTCTGGTACCCTTTCGCACCACAGCCCCCTTGCTGAACCCATCACTCCATAGGCATCATCTGGTCTCTGCTGGTTCCCTAGCAGCAGAGCAAGCAGGCTGCCCATCAAGATCTAAGGACCCTCTTTTCTGTAGAAAAGAGATGTAGCCAAGACATGCCTGCCCAGACAGACAGCACACTGCCCCCAGCCTCCCTTGCTCCTGGTTGAGCTGACAAAGCTCCAACCGATGTAACAAGAGTAAGGGTGATGTGGGCAAGTTCCATCTCCCTTACTTAAGAGGAAATTCCTGGTCTTGGACTTTCCCTCCTCACCCTTCCTTTTGGCTTACTTGGTGATGATGAGCCTGGCCTTGAAAGCTACATATAAAGGATGTCAGAGCCCCCACCAACACAGGTCCCTGAGTGTTTCTGTGGAACAGAACTGTGCATTCATTTGGAATTCCCAGCTTTGACTGTTATGTGACAGAGTAGCCAACTTCAAGGAGAAGGCAATGGCAATCCACTCCAGTACTCTTGCCTGGAGAATCCCAGGGACTGGGGAGCCGGGTGGGCTGCCATCTATGGGGTCGCACAGAGTCGGACACGACTGCATCGAGTTAGCAGCAGCAGCAGCAGCCAACTTCAAAGTAGTTTGAACCACTGGATTTTGGAGTCTCCTTATTAATAGATGTTACGTTTTTACTCCAGTGAAGGCACTTTGGCTATTATCCCTTGACTGGTCTTCCCTTAATTGCTTCATCATATCTATATGAAAGCTCTTGTTCACTGTACATCAATACCAGGCTATAATGTTTAATGAGACATTGCGGACAATCTGGGGACAAAGGAAGGAATCACCATGAGACACCAGCCTAGCAGATCAGTCTCCTTCAGTGCCGGCATCAGCCCCACCTTGCTTTGCTTTATTGCTTTCCCTTCTAGGCTCCACCCTGTAATGAAAGCACTTTAAGCCTTTCTTTATCTGATGTAAGAATGGTCAATAGTGGAATATCAATTTCCTTTATGGGAAATCTTCTTCTCCCTGACAGAGGGCAAAACCCAGTGGCAAATAATGCGATGTCAGTGTATTTCTCAATGTCTGTGTTATTTAGTCATAAATTATACCCCTTATCCTCGAGAAGGGAATGGCTATCCACTCCAGTATTCTTGCCTGGAGAATCCTATGGACAGAGGAGCCTGGCGAACTACAGTCCATGGGGTTACCCTGTATGAGGTCCATGTCAGCCTAAACTAAGTCCAATCTATTCTTTTTCAGTCTCTCTCCATTAAGAGTTCACAACCTTCTGAGGTCCAATCTCACACCAAGTTACCTTGTTACACTACGTTGTGACATTTTGCTTTTTCTGAACTCTGAAGATGTTTATTTCCACTTTGTGAATAAGAAAATATACCAGAATGACTTGGAGATAATTTGGTACAACTCTTATGTTCTGTTTGGCTCAAGTCCATCCCAAACCAAGAAATCCATTCATCACTCTAATATACTCCTTGTAAGCACACTGCACTTAAGCTCTAAATGGATAAAAAATATTTAATAAATTTTAATACAAGTTTAATAAAATCGAAGGGTAGTACCATCAGAAATGGGTAATGATACCACTTTCTTTTCTAGATGGATAAATTATCTCAGCACACAAACCCCAGGACTGTTTCACTGCTCTTGGCTAACTAACATTGGACTCGTTGACACAATCTGCTAAAGAGAGAGAATTTGGGTGTGCTGAGGACAGGCTAGAAAGACAAGAAAGCGTGCAGCCGCAAGTCAGACTCTTTTCCTGACCTCACCCCTCAGATAATTTACTCCTCTTCAGAAAGAGTGGGTGAGCTAAGGTGGAAGAAAAGGTGGAGGCTCACTCTCCACTCTCTCAAAAGACTGTAGATGCTACTTGAGGGATCAAGAAAGGAACACAGGGAGAGGAAGAAAATGGTTTCTCAAATATTAGATATTTTCACCTTTTCCCTTCTATATGATGTTGTGCTTTCTAAGAAGAGAAATTATGATAGACTTCAGGCTCTCTGCATGAATAGCTTCAAAGAAATCTGAGGTGATAAAGAGAACTGGAGGGGAAGCCACAGCAGAAGAGAGATTTCAACAGGTCTGTGTGGACTGCGCGTGTGCTCAATTGTGTCTGACTCTGCGACCCCATGGACTGTAGCCCATGGGCTCCTATGCCCATGGAATTCTCCAGGCAAGAGTATTGGAGTGCCATTTCCTCTTCCAGGGGATCTTCCCAGCCCAAGGATTGAACCCTGGTCCCCTGTGCCTCCTGCACTGAAGGTGGATTCTTTACCACTGAGCCACCAGAGAAGCCCCTGGTCTATGCAAGACAGCAAATGGATGAAGAGAGGCTAAATGTAATATGGAAAGAGTTACAGCATGGAGTATGGGCAAGTGGGACACAGCTCTGGAGAAAGCAGAATATGCCTTGAAAAACCTAGGGGAGATGGCTTGGAAATGCCTGGTAGGAAGAGGAAGTAAGGGAGCTGGAGAGACCAGAATCCATTCCCATCTGCACGATGGACAGACAGCCCTGCCCACCTGCCTCCCCGGCGCCACACAGCCACACCTGGCAACAAGTGTTTCTCTCTCCACCCAACCCTGACACTAAGTAGAGGGGTCCCTCTAATGGAATGGCTTTGTAACAATAGAACAAAGCCCCCCACCGCCCCACCCCAGCGTTGGCATTAGGAGCTCTAGTGTGGTTCTCAGCTGTTTGCCTTTAAGAGAAGCCATCACCAACTTTGTTTGCATAGGCAGATTTATGAGAAAAACTCGGAAACAGAAGAGACCATGACGGAAACGAATTTAGATGAAAGAGAAAGAAAATATGACAGAAAGGTTATGAGATATGGAGGATTAATCCAAGTGGCCCAACACCTGACTCAAAAGGGAAAACAGAGAAAAGAAAACGATAAAAACAAATAATATGAGCATTTTCCAGCTCTGAAAGACATGAAGGAAGGAAGAAGGGAGGGAGGGAAGGAGGAAGGAAACTCATACCTGGATTCCACTTGGTAAAAATTCTGAAGACTAAGCATATAGAGGAGTGCTAAAAACTTTGAAAGAATAGAGAAAACGGACTCAAGCAAAAGCAAAAACAGGTAATCTGTGAAGAAATGAAAATCAAATTTACCTGGTATTTCTTGTCAGTGTGATTGGATGCTAGAATACTGAGAAACAATGCCTTTAAAATTAAGAGGGAATTTTCCACCCCCCTTGGCTGCACTGTGTAACATGTTGGATCTTAGTTCCCTGACCAGGGATTGAACCCATGTCCCCTGCATTGGGAGCATGGAGTCTTAACCACTGGACCACCAGGAAGTTTATGGGAAGATATTTCTAATACAGAACTCTATACACACCTAAGATGTTAATCAAATGAGAGTTAAGCATTTTTTTTCTTTTTTTTTTGCATCCCAACACAGGGAAAAAGGGAATGTAGTCATATCTTTCTATTCCGATGTGCAGTGAGCAGTACTATAGGGTCCTCCGTGGTACTCCTGGTAAGATCACCCCACCTTTAACTTTCACTCTCTCCGAAGCAGGTGTGGTGGATTAAAATTGCCACAAACTTTCCCCTCCCCCTCTTTTCTTTCCCCTCCTTTACTTTCATTTAGGAAACATCGATTGCAGGCTGCCAGCAGAGTCAAGGCAGAGGACACAGAAGAGGAGAATTCGAAGGGATCCTCATCTTATTCAGAGTCCAAGTCTGAGTTCTCACAGTGGCCCCCAAGGCCTGCCTTGACTGCATATTGTATTTGAACTTTTAGAATTAATCTACAGAGAGGAATGGGAAACAAGTCTAATTGCAACACTAACTGTAGAACACTGCAGAACAAAGCTATTAACCCCAATGCTGCAAATTACAGCAGACAGAAGTTAAATAGGAGGAGGAGAGATGATGGTGTGATAAACGTCTCTCACTTTATGAACTGAGAGTAGCTGACTGATTAAAAAGTCAATTAAAGGTCTAAAGGTATCATCCAGCAGAGGAACTAAATCATACTGAATCTGTTTGGAAGGGAAAGAAGGTGGAAATGAGGAGTCAAAGTGATCAAAATCTTCAGTCAACAGACAAAAACAAAGTAGTAATAGCAATTCAGCTTAAAATCAATACTTTCGTATTGAATAATGCCACATGGCATTAACTGTTATTATTACCTTATAAGTTCACTTAACAAAGGCATGAATGTGATGAACTTGTGTTAAAGCACTGTGCTGTCTCTCTTCAAAGGTGGCCCCCAGCACAGCAGCCTTCTGCTGTTCGTGCTTCTGTGTTTCCCCTGCCACACTGAACCTGGGCTGGCCCTGGGACTCACTTTAACCACCAGAAAGTGGCAGAAGTGACAGCCTACCTATTCTGGGCTGAGGCTTTAGGAAGGCCTGGTAACTTATTCTCTTGTGTATCTTGCAGCCTTGAGCTGCTGCTGCTGCTAAGTCGCTTCAGTCGTGTCCGACTCTGTGAGACCCCAGAGACGGCAGCCCACCCATCCCTGGGATTCTCCAGGCAAGAACACTGGAGTGGGTTGCCATTTCCTTCTCCAATGCGTGAAAGTGAAAAGTGAAAGTGAAGTCGCTCAGTTGTGTCCGACTCCTAGCGACCCCATGGACTGCAGCCTACCAGGCTCCTCTGACCATGGGATTTTCCAGGCAAAAGTACTGGAGTGGGGTGCCATTGCCTTCTCCAGCAGCCTTGAGCAAATGGGTATTAATAGAAGGCCTGCTGGAGGTATTTTGTGGAGAGCTCATCAAGAGAAAGGGCCTGGTGTTATAGGGGTGGAGAGAGAGGCCCACCTGAGCCCAGCCTCCCAGCCAGACCTGTGAGTGGAACCATCTGGAGGGTCTAGCCCCACCGCTGTCTGACTGCAGCAGTCAGATGCCCCACGGGAAACCGGTGAAATTGACATTCTGCTGGGCTCCAGCTCACCCACAGGATTGAGATAATAAAATGGCTTTTGTTTTCAGCTGCTAAGTTTTGGGGTGGTTTGTTAGGCAAAAAAAGATAACTGAGACAGGCACGTTTAATCTTCTTCTCTCAGGTCCCCCACTTCCTGCTTAAGTTCCAGAATATCAATCCCCAAATTCCAAGAACTGAAGAGAGGGAGAGGGTGAAGAGGAGAGATAGGAGGACAGACAGGAAAGCAAGATGTACAGTTGTTGCAGGGGAGAAGTGGAAGCCAAAAGGCCCCCGAGGTAGGGGAGTCAGAAGCTCTTTATACTTGCAAATGTCCAAATTCAAATTTAAAGGTTTTGTGTTTGTGTGTTTGTGTTTGTGTGTTTGTGTGTGTGCCACTGCTATGAAACAGCCCCTCTCTGCCCTCTCGTTTTCTTTCAGTGCTTTGTAAGGACTACGACCCACAAAGTGCTTTGTGCATGCGTGCTCAGTCACTTCAGTTGTGTTCAGCTCTTTGCGACCCCAAGGCCATAGACTGCCAGACTCCTCTATCCATGGGATTCTCCAGGCAAGAATACTGGAGTGGGTTGCCATGCACTCTTCCAGGGAGTCTTCCTGACCCAGGGACTGAACCTGCAATTCCTGCTTTGCAGGCAGATTTTTTATTGCTGAGTCACTGCGGAGGCCCATAAATTGCTTAATACAAGCTGAATTTTTTGTAAAAATTAAGGAGCTGATTTATTTCTGGACACCTCCTAGGGAAAAAAAAAATCAGAATTCCAAGGAGAAGCCTTATTCACCCCCTTCCCTGTGATTCACTCAACCCAGGGATTTGCCTTAAGCATCAAATTATGAATAGACATGACCTGTGCTGCTCCTGAGCAGAAGATTCTAGGAGCACTGCAGGCTTCCCTCAGGCCCACTGTTCTGGTAGGGCACAGACCCCGGAAGCTCCTCCTTTAGCACTGCAAGCTTCCCTCAGGCCCACTGTTCTGGTAGGGCACAGCCCCTATGGAAGCTCCTCCTTTAGCCTGGATCCCTGAACCAGGAGACAAAGGAGTCCATTATCAACCCACTACTGGAGTAGACCAAAACAGCCAAACTACAGCCACCAACCAGTAACATACTGCTGCTAAGTCATGTCAGTCATGTCCGACTCTGTGCGACCCCATAGACGGCAGCCCACCAGGCTCCGCAGTCCCTGGGATTCTCCAGGCAAGAATACTGGAGTGGGTTGCCATTTCCTTCTCCAACCAGTAACATGAGCAGGAAATAAATATTTAGTGTTGTAAGCTACTAAGATTCTGAGGTTGTTACACGGCATAATCTAAGGAAAGCCAGCTCATGAGAATCCCAAACTCTAAAACCTTTCGGAGGGGAAGAAAGAAATTTGGTAACTTTCAAAGGGTCCAAAGTCAACAATGTCAGACTTGAAGATCAGCAAGCTACTGCAGCCCTGTCTTCAAAATTTTGAGAGGAAGTTATCTGACTCCAAAATCTATAACTGATAAAAACTATGAAGATACAATCATATATACAGAGACTTGAACGCTTCCCATCCATGTGTTCCTCACGAAGCAAGACAACCATATAATCATGCATATATATTTATGTATATGTGTATAGAATATAATGGAATAATATATATGTACATTTATTCCATTATATATACATTTTTTATTGGAATATAATTGCTTTACAATGTTGTGTTAGTTTCTGCCATACAATGAAGTGAATCAGTTATACATAAACATATATCCCCTCCTTCTTGGATTTCCCTCCCTCCCACCTCCGTTCCATTATAGTTTATCCTACCAAAGTAAAAAGAAAGAAACCTCTTTCCTGTTAGTGAGAGTATGTGCTGTGCTGTGCTGTGCTTAGCGGCTCAGTGGTGTCTGACTCCTTGCCACCCCATGGCCTGTAGTCCGCCAGCCTCCTCTGTCCATGGGATTCTCCGGGCAAGAATACTGAAATGGGTTGCTATGCCCTCCTCCAGGGGATCTTCCTAACCCAGGGATCAAACCCAGATCTCCCGCATTGAAGGCAGATTCTTTGCCATCTGAGCCATCAGGGAAGCCCAACAATACTGCAATAGGTAGCCTGTCCCTTTTACAGGGGATCTTCCTGAGCCAGGAATTGAACTGGGGTGTCTCTGCATTGCAGGTGGATTCTTTACCAGCTATGCTACCAGGGAAGCCCGGTGAGACTACAGGAAAATAAAATATGTAAGTTCATTTATTTCTGGAGAGGTTAGTGAAGCCTATGAAAAATCCTAAAAACTTTCCCTCTCCACCACTCCTGACCATCCAGCAAGTGCAGAGCCTTAACCACTGGACCACCATGGAAGTCCTGTTCCCACCTTTTGATTCAGCGATTTCATTTGCAGTAATTTATTTGAAGGAAATCAGTGTAATGTAGGCAAAGATTTGTTATATGTAATAGTGATAACTAGAAACAACCTAATGTACACACTAGGCATTAACTATAATGTAATTTAAAAAATTATCACTTTGAATAGTTCATGAGTGTTTCACAAAATAGTTAAGTCTATACAATAAAAAAAAATCAGCCTTTTCCCACTCCTATCTTCCTGCCACTGAATTTCCTTCTTGAAGGCAACTGATACAGTTTCCCTTTCAGTCTTTCCAGAGACATTCTTCCATAATATTACATATAATAATATATATGCCTATATTTTTATTTCTTTTGTGGTATCTTACTATCCACACTGTTCTGCCCTTGGCTTTTTACCCTTAATTCTTCAATATGAAGAATACAGTTGTTCAAGATGAGCACATAGAGAGCTACTTTTAAACAACCACAGAGTATTCCTTTGATATGAACCCCTTAATTTATTTAGTCATTTTGAGAAGATCGTGTTTGCAGAAGATTTATAGAAAAACACTTAGTAACATGCATAGATGTTCATGCTTTATTTAAGGCAAAAAAAAAAAAAAGCAGCAGATTACAAAGTGGTTAAGAGAGCTATAGTCTACAAATCTACAAACAGTCTATTCCAAAAGCTCAGGACACATACACATATTCACATGAAAGCCTGGCATTTGCCATTACAAATTCCTGGAATAACACAACCACTGTGCCCTTTGTCCTAGTGAGTTGGTCTCTGTAACCAGGGAAACAGCCCTGGTTCACGATCTGAAGAAATACTGGAGAGATAGTCCAGCTCAAGATAACAATCAGGGTTACGTTGTCCTGTGGGTATGTGGTGCTCTCTCTCTCTTTTTCCCTGGTTTTATGACTTTGACAAGCAGCAACTGGTTTTCATCCACATTGTTCGTATGTTTTTAAAAGTGGTGACAGAGACATAGGCAACCTCCATATTGAACTTGTATGATAATCTTCATCCCCATTACTTTTTCTGGACGGCTGCACATAGATATCATATGGGACATTTATTTTTATTTTTAATTGGAGTATGCTGCAGCCAGCATAGCAGGTAGGGATCGAAAGTGGTCAACACACAGCTTGGGAAAAATAGAGACAGAATTAAAGTTTTAAAGATGGGACCAGTTGACTCAAGACCTCTTGGATCGAGAGCCCTGTTCCTCAGAGCCACATCCCTTTTACTTTGTGTCTTGGCAAGCAGAAAGTATCTGTTGTGCCACGGTGAAGTCAGCCTCCTGTGTCCCTGGTCATGTCTCCCATTTTATTGATTACTTTAAACTATCTGTGTTAGTTTCTTGTACAAGGGGTATCACCTGGCTGGAGGCCATAGACCTGCATATGCCTTGGGAGAACATCTTGGTGTGTACACAAGCAACGTTCTGAACTTGCACTGACCTGGCATTCCAAGGTCCACACTATGTTTTTCTTTAGCTTAGCAGGGTATGATGACCCCAACTAATCAACCCAGTGTACTCTTATTTTGGTTATGCTATATTGCTATATTTTGCTTTTATTCTTTTCCCATGGTGATTTTCTCATGGCTTAGCCAGAGCAACAGGTGGCTATTATATTAAACCCTGCAGGAGGATAATTGCTTTACAATGTTGCCTTAATTTCAGCTATATGATGAGAATCAGCTGTTTGTACTCATATATTCCTTCCCTCTTGAGTCTCCCTCCACCTCCACCTCCTAAGCTCAGCCTCTCCTGGAATGCGATACTTTTTATTCATTTGGTCCACAAAACTTGGTGTCAGCATGCACTCCTGGAGTGTTCCCACCTTTTTTGAGGCAAATTTTCCTCATCTCCTGGAGAGTGCCTGAAGGGCACTCTTCTTGAAGCCCACCCCATGGTATACTTGTGAACCCTGATTCTCTGGTTTGCCTGTTAATTACCTCCTCCTTCTCGCCATCCTTCTTTGTGCGAGCAGTTTTGCTGAGACTGGGAGGGAAAGGTGATCGTAACACACTCTTCTTTTCCCTGCTCATTTGTGATGCCAGCCAGCACTGTAGTAGAATCATCCAACCCCAAATTTCCCTCCTGCTTGAAGTCAGTAGAAATATATCAGAGAAATGGACTAATCAATAACAGTGACCAGAGGCCCTTCAGTTCTGCAGAAACTAAAAAACCAATCCTGATAGGAAAACTAGTTGGATCTCTGGGATGAGGTTTTAGAGATCAGCCTGACCTGCCTCATCAGAGTTTTTCCTTTTGGCCGCACTCTGGCTGGCCACTGGACCATTCACTGGGAAGCAAGAACAGAAAGAGAGGAGACCAGTTTAGACCATGATAGTCTGAAAAGCCTGCCATAGCTGGAACCTTATTTCTGCTACCCACAAGTGATGGTCATGTGGAAACAACCATCCTTTTCTTCAAAAACAAACAAACGAACAAACTTTTTATTTTGGAATAATTCTAGATTTACAGAAAAGTTGCAAAGACATGCCTGATGTTTCCTGTAATGTTAACACTACATTACTATGGTACATTTGTCAAAGAAACCAACATTGGTACATTATTCTAAATTCCAGGCTTTATTTGGGTTTCACTAGTTTTTCCATAAATGTCCTTTTTCTGTCCCAGTATCCAGTCTGGGATCCCTCATTGCATCTGGCTATCATATCTCCTTGGGATCCTCTGCTCTGTGACTACTTCCTTGTCTCTCATGACCTTGACAGTTCTAAGGAGTACAGACCAGGTATTTTGTAGACTGGCCCTCAGATTAGGTTTCTCTGATGTTTTTTCTCATGATTATACTGGGCTGTGGGAAGACTATCAGAGGGAGGGACCCTTCTCTTCACACCAGATCAGGGGGTACATGTTATCACCATGACGACTGATCCCTGGTGATAGTAATGTGGATTACATGGGTAGCTGGGCTCTGCCAGGTTCCTCTAAAGTCACCCTTTTCAGGCTTAAATCTTTGGAATAGAGTCAGTGTGTAACCCACACTTAGGGGAGGGGAACTGAGCTCCACCTTTTGGAGGGAAGAGTATCTACATATATTATTTTGAATTCTTCTGAAATGAATATTTGTCTCTCCTTCTCTATTTGTTTGTTCCATCACTTATTTATATATTAATATTACAAACATCCTTTTCATTTGTCAAAATAATAAAATGCTCTTATTTAAGTAAAGGGGTTAGGCCAGTACTTATGCTTTCAATAAAGTTGAATGTCCCCCATGACAGAGAATATAAAATCTGTGTGTGCTAAGTCGCTTAGGTTGTGTCCAACTCTTTGTGACCCCATGGACCATAGCCTGCCAGGCTCCTCTGTCCGTGGGATTCTCCAGGCAAGAATACTGGAGTGGGTTGCCGTGCCCTTCTCTAGGAGAACTTCCCAACCCAGGGATCGAATCCACATTGTTCCATCTACCTGCACTGGCAGGCAAGTTCTTTACCGCTAAAACCTTCTAGGGGCCCCTAATGGACATAAGAACAAGGAATATTAAAAAGCATAGTTTAATCTCAGCTCTGTCACATATTAGCTATATAACCTAAGACAAATTTCTTAATCTCTCTACTCAGCTTTCTTTTAAAAATAAACACAGATTAGCTGCTGAAAGTACTATTATATAGAGGCATAAGGAATCAGTGAGACAATTCACTTTAGACACATAGCATAGAGTCTAATAGTTAATATTTAATAAATATTAGCTGCCATTTATTACCTGATTTCCCCTTCATGGATCACTGCCTTGTCGTGCTGAAGGGGCTTGAGTAAATGAAGGAGGCTATGAGCCATGCCGTCTAGATATGCGGGTCAGGAAGCAACACTTAGAACCCTGTATGGAACTACTGCTGCCTATAAATCTAGTGGGGGTGATGGAATTCCAGCAGAGCTATTTAAATTCCTAAAAGATAATGCTATTAAAGTGCCACACTCAATATGCCAGCAAATTTGGAAAACCCGGCAGTGGCCACAGGACTGGAAAAGGTCAATCCTTATCCCAATTGTCAAGAAGGGCAGTACTAAAAAATGTTCAAACCACTGGATAATTGCATTCATCTCCCAAGCTAGTAAAGTTATGCTCAAAATCCTCCAAGCTAGGCTTCAGCATTAAGTGAAACAAGAACTTCCAAATGTTGAATCTGGGTTTAGAAAAGGTTTAGAGGAACCAGCGATCAAATTGCCAATATTCGCTGGATCATAGAGAAAGCAAGGGAGTTTCAGAAAAACATCTACCTCTATTTCATTGACTACGCTAAAGCCTTTGATTGTGTGGATCATACCAAACTGTGGAAAATTCTTAAAGAGATGGGAATACCAGATCATCTTACCTGTCTCTTGAGAAACCTGTATGTGGGTCAAGAAGCACCAGTTGGAACCCTATATGGAACAACAACTGACTGGTTAAGGATTGAGATAGGAGTATGACAAGGCTGTTTATTTTCACCCTGTTTATTTAACTTATATGAAGAGCACATCATTTGAAATGACAGGCTGGATGAGGTCCAAGCTGGAATCAAGATTGCCGGAAGAAATACCAATGACCTCAGATATGTAGATGATACCACTCTATTGGCAGAAAGCAAGGAGGAATTAAAGAGCCTATTGATTAAGGTGAAGGAGGGTAGTCAAAAAAACTGGATTAAAACTCAATATTAAAAAAACTAAGATCATGGCAACCGGTCCCATCACTTAATGGCAAATAGAAGGGGAAAAGGTGGAAGCAGTGACAGATTTCCTCTTCTTAGGCTCTAAAATCACTGTGGATGGTGACTGCAGCCATGCAATTAGAAGACAGTTGCTTCTTGGTACGAAAGCTATGACAAACCTAGACAGTGTGTTAACACTTTGCCGACAAAGATCCATATAGTCAAGGTTACGGTTTTTCCAGTAGTCATGTATGGATATGAGAGCTGGATGATAAAGAAGGCAGAGCACCAAAGAATCAAATGTTTTCGAACTGTGGGCCGGAAAAGACTGCTGAGAGTCCTTGGACAGCAAGGAGATCAAACCAGTCAATCTTAAAGGAAATCAACCCTCAATACTCTTTGGAAGAACTGATGCTGAAGCTGCAGCTCCAATATTTTGGGCACCTGATGCAAACAGCTGACTCATTGGAAAAGACCCTGATGTTGGGGAAGATTGAAGGCAGAAGGAGAAGACGGTGACAGAGGATGAGATGGTTGGATGGCACCACAGATTCAATGGACATGAACTTGGGCACACTCCAGGAGATGGTAAGCGACAGGGAAGCTTGGCATGCTGCAGTCCACGGGGTTGCAAAGAGTTGGACACGACTTGGAAACTGAACAACAACAAAATTACATGATTTACTTATATTAATAAGTAAATATGTACATATGCATATGAGTCTACACACATATACATAAAGAGTCAGTGGTTGATGGTATCCTTATGATTTTTTTTTTTTTGCTTATTTGTACATTCTAAGGTCTCTGTAATAAAGTTATCATTTTCCTACCAACAGAAAAAATAATAAAAGTCAGTTTCCAGATTACTAATACCTGACACTGCTGAAAGTGTGGAAAATGACCACTTTTTCATTCCAGGCCTGGGAGGAAAAGTTGCTAAATCTTTTCTGAAGAATGTCTTGGCAAGACGTATCAGAAGCATTAAAATTTTGCAGACCATCTGACTCAGCAATTCCATTTCTAGCTATTTATCCAGATGAAAGTGTTGTGTGGCATATATGCACCAAGATTTATTCATACAAATGTTCAGTACATCAATTATAAAAGCAAAAATGGTAATAACTAAATCCTCTGTATGAATTATGGTCCTGTGTGGCCAAAAGAACATTTTGTAGAAGAGTGTTTAGTGAATTTTTTAAATGTTCACACTACATTTAAGTGACAAAGGCCAGTTATAAAAATTATGGCCAGCATAATTTTATTTTTGTAAAACATGCACACACACATACACAGAGTTGTTTTAAAAATGTATCTAAAAGGCAAAAATTATTTTCTCAGGGTAGTTGGATCATGAGTGACTTCTTATTTTCTTATTTGAAGTTTATCTGTATTTTCCAGATTGCCTACAAGAAACCTAAGTTATTTTTAGACGTAGAAAAAGCCAGTGCTATTTTTAACGTGCTCATCATAGAGAATTTGGAAAATACAAAATATTATATAGAAGAAAATAGAGTTACTCCTAATTCTACCACTTAAACTAATCATCATTAACAATTTGTTGTATTGCTTTGTCTTTTGCCACTCTGCCTCCCTAACCAATTCAGGATCATAACGTATGTGATGTTTTCTAGCCTGCCTTTTTTTTCACTTAAGATTATGTCATGAACATATCCCTAAGTCGAACAATTTTTAAAAGGGTTAAAAAACAAAAACAAGCTAGTGAGGTAGATCTGCAGGAATTTATATACAAAGATTCATTATGAAGTGAAGGAAGCAAGTTGCAAAGTAGTGTTATAGGATGCTCACATAAAATATTCACCAAGCAGTTAATTTGGGTTATGTCTTATGAGGAGGAGCTGTATGAAAATGTTTTGAGGTTTAATTTTTAAAAATAATATCATATCATTATTATCTCTGTAATCAGAAAAGTAACATAGATCTTAAAATAAATGAAAACCTCATTTTAAAGTGCTGTACAATATTCCACTCCACCCTGAAATTCTCCTGTTGGACATTTAGATTTGTTTCGACTTTTTTGTTACCATAAATAATGCTAGGATGAATATCTTTGTTTTCAAGCCTTTTTCTGAGCTCATTATATTCAATGATGAATGTGATTTCTAGACCAATTTATGTGTACTATCTTAAAAGATTTTGCTTGAAATGTATGGTGGTGGTGGTGGTTTAGTCACTCACACATGACTCCTGTGGCCCCATGGACTGTAGCCCACCAGGTTCCTTTGTCGTGTGATTTCCCAGGCAAGAATACTGGAGTGGGTTGCCATTTCCTTCTCCAGTGGATCTTCCCGGCCCAGGAATTGAAATGTATGCTTGTATACAAATGTATGTCTGTATATCGAATAACAGATTTAACTCTCTTAATAGAAATCACCAGGGGCTTCTCTGGTGGCTCAGATGATAAAGAAACAACCCTCAATGGAGGAGATCTGGGTTTGATCCCTGGGTTGGGAAGATCTCCTAGAGAATGGAATGGCTACCCACTCCGGTATTCTTGCCTTGAGAATTCCATGGACAGAGGAGCCTGACAAAGAGTTGGATATGACTGAGCGACTAACACAACAACCACAACAATAGAAATCAAGACCCCTTAGTTTACGGCTTTGAATTTACTCAGAGATTTCTCATGAGAAAAAAAATGCATTCTCTTTGGAAATGTATTCCAGATTCTTACTCGAAAATAATTTCTCAGTCCCAGTAGAAACTTTGTAACCTGGCTGAATACTCCACAATAGAGAATTAGAGGCAATAGATCAATGTTCTTGACTCATTAAGCTAAACATGACTTGGGCCAATTCACTGGTGATATTCTAATATGGAATTGAGAAAAGAGACTGTAAATAATAAAAAAACATAAAACTTAAAAAGTCATCAATCCTTGGTTTTATCCTCTATTCTATTAAAAAAATAAAGTCATGCTCTTTTTAAAAAAGTAAACTTTATTGATATATAATTCATATACCATAAAAATTATACAATTTTAAAGTACACAATTGGATGTTTTCCAGTATATTCACAGACTGTGCAACCACTTTCTAATTTTAGAACATTTCACCATTCTTGCTTTGGGAAACTGTTCTCCCATTTTATAATTATTGTACACACAAACTGCCTCAAATCCATTATCAAACAAGGCAATGAACAGACACAAGTAGTTAAAACAAAGTTTTGACTACCTGTTTAATCTGTTTGACATTTCTTTGGGTCCCTTAGTTTTTTCAAGGCCCTGGCTTCCTTATCTGTAAATATCAATTGGAGTAATCTCACAAAAGGAGACGGCTTTAAATTTTACCTTTTTATGTGGCATTCAAACTGCTTGCATTTCATGGTAATCTCAGTACCATCACTTTGGTTAGAGCCCAGCCCTGCAAATTCAGAAGAGGAATATGCAGATGTCTTCATTTACAGATGCAATGAGATCTACGGACAGAGAGACCAAACACCTAGCTACAGTTTGAGACCAGATATTTAACTAAGGACACAGTGTTTTCCCATAGTTATTTAAGGTTGGCCTTAGAGAACTTACAAATATCAGGATATAAGAATTCAGCAAAAATTAAAAATGCCCCACAACAACAAGGGACTTAGTTTCAGACCTTTAAGTGCTTACCACCTTTAAGTGCAAAAATAAGTGAAAAGTTTGGTGGAAATTTTCTGAAATGTTTAGATCCAGCTCTGCTACTTTTCTGGCTATGTCTCTGAACCTGAGATTTCTTACTTGTACAGTGTGGCTAACAGTACCTACTTCCCACAGTGTTTGGTGGAATATGTTAGAGAGTGTTTATATAAAGCATCAGTTATAATGTTTGACATCCGATAAGGGCTATTGCTGTTGCTGTTCAGTTGCCAAGTCGTGTTTGACTCATTGTGACTCCATGGACTGCAGTATGCCAGGCTTCCCTGCCCTCCACTATCTCCTGGGGTTTGCTCAAATTCATGTCCATTGAGTTGGTGATGCCATCTAATCATCTCATCCTCTGCCACTGACTGTCATTTAATTCCCTTGGACCAGTTAATCTACCAAGAACATAAAAGCCAACAGAAAAGAGGTAATAATACACATGTGGAAATGCACAAGTTGGTGAAGTTAAGGATGAATTGAAAAAGCCATAATTGGCCTCCACAATGTATCAGTGATTTGTATTTCAACATATGCTGGCTGCTTTATATTTAGAATGTTGATTTTAACTATTTCTTTCCTTTTTACTACATAAGGCTTGAGATTTCTAACATTATTTAAAGCTTCTCTCTAGGTTTGAACCCATCAATTTCCTAAAATATTCAATTGCATTGGTGATTATTGCTCCCATATGGGTCTAAAAATTCTGAAAAATTAAACAAACAAACCACACTGTGAATTTGTGCAAGATAAGGTAACTGGTGGATAGCAAGTTGAGATAAAAGTACTGTAAATAATGTTCTGGAGCCGTACATACTGCGAGTGCCGGAAAATCTCCTGGCGATGTTGCTTGATGGAGTCTTCATGGGATCCTGGCCAAGGATTTACTTTAATCCTTAGGAATTGTGCAATTTGAAAACTGAAGTTTCAATTTCACTTGCACTTAAGAGCTATTCTCTCAGCCATGTGTTGTCTTCTTTGTCAATGTTATTGATCAGAGGGCATGTTGTGTGCACTTAATGGGCAGCGATGGTGTTCTTCCTCTTCAGAGTGGTGTCCAGCTCCTCTATCTAAGGTGTGCCATCATCCACAGCAACGAGGAGTTTAAAGTGCTTACCGAGGTGAAACGAAACAAAACAGCAGCTGCAGAACAAACCTCAAGCCCGGTGTAAACTATCTAATACCTCACATATCTTTGGTTTGCTTATAAAGCGAAAACTGGCCTCTTGCAAAGCAATTGCACCCCCAGGATCTTGCATTTGCCGCTAAGGAGCCAGCTCTCTGAAGAGAAAGGAGATCTCAGAGTGGATCAGAAAGGTGGAAGGTCAGTGGACTGGTTTCTTCTTTGTGAAGCCAGTAGAGCAAGATCCTTAGCTATAGGCCATTACTCTGTCCTCAGACCTGAGAAAAGGAGGGTGGAAGAGGACGCAGGAACAGGACGAGAGAGAGGTGATAGTCGTTTGTGTGTGTCACTTCACAAAATAGATCAGCCAGAGGGATCCTTAAAAACACCAAGCTTGAGGACTCCTTATTACAGACTGAAGGGCCAGAGAGAGAAGGGAACACTTGAAAACAGTAGAGTTGGCAGTAGACCTGGCTTTGGAACCCACCAAAGTATATGTCTGCCTCCCCATGCCGTTCTGATGCATGCTCCTTGTAAGAAATGATGGTCAGGCATGGCACTGGTCAAGTTTCAAAGTGGACATGGGGGCATATTTCCACTTCCACTTCTCGTGGTGCCCTTCACTCCCAGTCCCTAAAGAAAGACGCCATGCCTGACATTACCTTCCAGTCACCCAACAGCCCCACCCACTGTAGCCCACACCGCCCTTTTCTCTACATTCTGATGACAAACAGCTCTAGGGAAAGCTGTTCCTTGAAACAAATTCACACCAAAATTCTAACTGGTACTTTTTCTCCCTAATAGCTTCTCAGTGGGGTTATTTTGGAACCCAGATGCATTTCTAAATGTTAAGGCAGAACGAAGAAGGGATTTTTATCTCTTCTAAGCCAGTCAGTCTATAAGGTAGACTCAGTCATGGTTTTGCTCTATTTCAAGGCATAAAGTGTTCAGGATGCAGGGAAAGGTAAGCTGGTGAGTAGCAGGGCAAATGGGAAGATGCCCTTTGTCCTAGACTGGAGGTACTGTGAACCATCCAGGTATTAACCCAGCAAAGCTCTCTGAAATTTGGGGAAATAATAGCCGAGGTTACATTTGGAATCTGGAATTTTAAATGGAAGAAGGGACTTCCAGTGGACCCCTTGAAGCCAACTCATGGCTAAACCCCCACAATTTAGAGGGAACATCTAATGGAGTCAATTTTGGTGAGAGTTTTTGCTAAATTGGATTACACTGAAGAAATAACAGAGTGTATGACATCCAAGGAGACATTAATCATTTAAAAAAAAAAACATATTTTAGAGAGTTATTTGAATTCAACCTAAGATTACTTCCAAATTTAGTTTACATAAGATAGTGCTGGTATTTTACAGGAGGTTCTTATGTAAGACAAAATTAAATTCAGGATGGTTTTCTCTGACTAAAAGACTACAGGTGGTAGGGGGAGGAGATTAGCAAAATCAGGAGAAGGGAAATTGAATAACGACTAGGTCTTTGTCAGAGCAGAGTGGAGTGATGTGTACTTGGTAAAGGAAGAAACTGGTGATAAAAGATAGGGATTCAAGTCCAAGAAAAGTAGCCACAGTGGTTGTGTGGCTAGAGAGGAGGATAATTAGGAAGGAGGAAGGGAGGGACGGTGGAAAGGAGATCTTGACAGGAGGACGGTTGCTGGACGAGTGACAGATACTGATTCTTTCTCCAACTGGCACCTCTGACAATTTCCCGCCTTTCCTTTTTTTCTCTCAGTGCAAGTATTTCTCAAAGATTAGGATGGACTTTTCTTCTCACTCACAGCACTTCCTCACTGCCTCAGGAATAAGAGTTGTGTATACAACCTCAGTTGCCAGAATACACAAATTAAATTAAGATTTATATCCCAATACAAAATAAAAAGTTTAAAGTTTGGAAAAATAAAAACAGACAGAAAAAAGCTTTGCGTCTCTAGCTTGGATCTCTTGCTTTTTCTCTAGTTGAGTTTTCCATGGCTAATCATCCTGGGCTGTTTAACCCACACAATATTAAATTTGTTTTGTGTATTCCCATACCTGAGATGCTTTTTTCTGGGACTTCCCCTGGTGTTCCATTGTTTACAAATCCTCTTTCCAATGCAGGGAACCCAGGTTCTATCCCTGGTCGGGGAAGTAAGATTCCACTTGCCTCTGGACAACCAGGTCCACAGGCAACTAAGCCTGCGTGATGCAACAACGTGCCCATGCAGCCACACTGTTTTTAAAAAAGTGGTTTTTTTCCTTCTTCTTCAAAATTTAGTTGTACTTCCCCAGCCAACTCTTCTATCTCTGATGATTCTGACTTTCAGGAAATCTCTCGAATCCCTCAGAGTCATGGTCAGATTATTTCATGGTGCTTGTGTTGGTGTCTTTAGGTTTTCTGGTGAGGTCTTAATTTGTGCCTTTTTGGCTAAATCCCACTAATTGGATTCGTCTTCGTGGTTACATATTCCACTGAGGGCTTTACAATTCTGTTTCTTCCTTGTACTTGACAGTGTTTGCTAGGTAATATGTGGACATTTAAAACAGTGCCAATAAACTAAGTTGTGTACATAGAAAAACTTGACATTTTTATTTGCTAGAAGGTAAGCTCTTTCTCATGTTAGAAATGCAAGAGCTGCCAAATGGAAGATAGGAGCTGTTGAGTAAGATGAGTTCTCCCCGCTCTTTGGGAGGGAACATGGCAACTAGTGTAATTAAACAACTCTATTTATTTCAAGGGATCACATATTAAACTGTAGAAGTTAATATATTCAAAAGTTCTAGAAGGTATTAAAAATAATAATCAATATTTACATAGCTCCTCATGTTACCAAGCATATTAACATAATTGTTTCCCTTAATACTTTTAACAACTTCAGGTTGTTAAAAATTCTCATTTTAGAGTTGAAGACACTGATGATCAAAGGTCATGACCTGTAAGTGGCAAAGCCAAAATCTGACCTCCGGTTGGATGCCTTTCAGGTTAAAGGAGAAAGAGGGCAAATGTGGAAAGACAAGGGCACCAGTTATCTTGAAGAGTCAAAAGCGCTAGAGATCTTTGGTTATGAGCAGAAGCTCATTTCAGTGTAGATCAGTCTTTCCGCTAACATCCAGAAGATGACCTAGCTGATGTCTAGTGAGTATGATAATGAGTGAAGAGCACTGGTTAAAGAACACTCATCAGGACCCAAACTGACTGCTTATTTATTTTTTTTTTGGCAGGGTGACAAAAGAGAAAATGAGTAGTCTGGCATCTATCCAGTTATCTAACATAGATGTAAATATTTTTCTTGCAAAAAGAAGGAAATCACCTATTGGATCACTGTGAAGATATCAAGCAAATTTCTAGCTAGAATGTACTCATAGATTTGATAGAATACAATGTCTGGACCATTTCTTCATTATGGTGTTTTAGATTTCCCCCATAGGGTGGTTATACATGTTTTATGAGAAGATGATTTCCCCTGGGAAGTAGAGCAGCGTTGACTAAGATAAATAAGAATCAAAGACAGAGGCCAATGGGTAACTGGGAAGAAGGATTTTTAGATTCCCTAGAGTATATTCTAGGCTAAATAACATCTGACCCCCAAATTATAATCTGAAAAGATACATGTAAAAAGTGTTTAAAGCAGCACTATTTACAATAGCCAAGACATAGAACCAACCTAAATGTTTATCGACAGATGAATGGATAAAGAATGAATACAATAAATGTGGTATTCCATACAATGGAATGTTTTGTTGTTGTTGAGTCTCTAAATCGTGTCCAACTCTCTGTGACCCCATGGACTGCAGCATGCCAGGCTTCCCTGTCCTTCACTAACTCCCAGAGTTTGCTCAAATTCATGTCCATTGAGTTGGTGATGTTATCCAACCCTCTCAGCCTCTGCTGCTCCTCCTCCCTTGGCTTCAATCTTTCCCAGCATCAGGGTCTTTTCCAATGAGTCAGCTCTTCACATCTGGTGAAGAGGTGGCCAAAGTATTGGAACTTCAGCTTCAGCATCAGTCCTTTCAGTGAATATTCACAGATATCCAATGAATATTCAATCAACTATTCAGTTCAGTTCAGTTGCTCAGTCATTTCCGACTCTTTGAGACCCATGAATTGCAGCACGCCAGGCCTCCCTGTCCATCACCAACTCCCGGAGTACTCCCCCATAAAAAGGATGAAATAATGCCATATGCAGCAACATGGATGGATGTAGAGATTACCATACCAAGTGAAGTAAGTCCAAAAGAAAAAGAGAAACACCATGTGATATCAGTTACATGTGGAATCTAAAATGTAACACAAATGAACATATCTATGAAATAGAAAGCTTTCCCTGGTGGCTCAGCTGGTAAAGAATCCACCTGCAATGTGGGTGACCTGGATTCAATCCCTGGGTTGGGAAGATCCACTGGAGATGGAAACTGCTACCCACTCCAGTGTTCTGGCCTGGAGAATTACATTGATTGTGTAGTCCATGGGGCTGCAAAGAATTGGACACAACTGAGCGCCTTTCATTCATTCATCCATGAAATAGAAACAAACTCACAGAGAGAACAGACTTACCGTTGCCAAAGGGGAGGGGGCTGGGGAAGAAAGGACTGGTGGTTTGGGATTGTTTAGTTGTTGTGTCTGACTCTTTTGCAATCCCATGGATTGTAGTCCACCAGGCTCCTTTGTCCCTGGGATTTTCCAGGCAAGAATACTGGAATGGGTTGCCTTTCCTTCTCCAGATGCAAACTATTACATTTAGAATGGATAAACAACTATCCTGTTGTATAGCACAGGCAACTATATTCAATATCTTGTGAAAAAACAATAATGAAAAATAATATATATATATAAAACTGAATCACTTAGAGGTACAGCAGAAAGTAACACAACACTGTAAAGCAACTATACTTCAACAAAATTAAAAAGAAAACTTTATGCCTTACTTAAAGTTTGCATATAAATTGAAAACATGTTTCTCCACTGAACAGTATACAATTTAAAAACATACTGTTTCAGTTATCTATTGCTGCGTAACAAATCCAACCTGGAAAGTAGTGGTTTAAAACCACTGGTTTATTATTTCTTATAGTTTGGTAGGTTGACTGGGCTCAGCTGGGCAGTTATTCTGTTCTACCTGATGCTGGCTAGGGATGCTGATTTGGGGACCTTCAGCTGGTGGCTACACTGAGTTGGAAAGCCCAGGAAGGCTTCACTCACATGACTGGCTCCCTTGGTGCCCCTCTAGCAGCCTCTTCCTCTCCATGTGGTATCTCATCATTTAGTTGTATCTAGCTCAAGCTTCTTTAGAGCATGGAGGCTGGCTTTCCCAGAGAGAAATGACAGACTTCTCTGTCTGAGGAAGAAGCTGCCAGACCTTTCAAGGACTAAGCCCAGAAATGGCACAGGGCATCTATGGAAGACATGGGTCATAAGATGAAGAGAGGGAGCGAGACTTCATCTCTTGGTAAGAGGAGTGCAAAGTGTCATGGTAAAACTGATGTAGGTTGAGAGAAATTGTTGCAGCTACCATTGGAAATAATTGACCACACTCTTTTTACATAAGTGCTATTAAAAATAATGAAAGCAGAAAGGTTAGTTCAGAAAAAAATAAAAGAACTGAAGTATATTTAAATAGTGACTCATTCATTATTTTATCAATTGTTTTTCTCTCTGATCATTAGTCTAAGTTTGGTCTTGAGCCTTTTCGTGTTTTTAAACCTATAACAGAAACTAGCTTGGGCTTGAAGATACAAGAACATCTTGCGGCTTAAGTATCGTAAAGGGCCAGAAAAAAATATTTGAACTGGAGGAAAAACAATCTTAGAGCCTCAAAGTAAAGTTGTAAAGATGTTCTCAGAGATAAACATCAAGCCGGTCAGACTGGAAAAATTTTTGCTAGTTTTCCATTTGTAAAAATTCCCAGCCCCAGGCAACAAAAGGAATAGTTTGCTACATCAGCTGTTCAGATATTCCAACTGATAGGAAATTAAATAACAAATTCTGGAATTAACATATGAAGATGACAGTTTTTCTCACTTAAATACAAAGTAATAGTCAATAGACTAATACCTGAGTTGAACAAAAATTAGGAGACAGAAATAGTTCTAACTTTTATTAAAATAAGCTAAAGAACATATTCAGGTTAAGTGATATATTCGAATATAAAGTCACCAAAGTTTTTAATCCCATTCTCAGGTTTTACAAGTATCTTAAGATAAATAAAAAAATATTATGTATATTTAACATAATACAACTAAAACTGTTTGCAGTACATTATATCTAGAAGTCTAAATTGTCATTATGCTATCTATCAAATGCTAATTGAATCACAGCCATAAGTTCATGTGATTTGAAGTAGACCTGCTTTTATACAAACATGTCCTAAAATCATAAGTAGACACACAACATCTTCAAAGTAACAATATTTAGAGATACAGTCAGTGACTAGCGTTCAGGACAGAAAAGAAGAATTGTAACTTTATAAATACAAGTCATTTATATGCCTGTTAAATAGGAAAAAAAATTCTTGGCTTGATTATAAGCTTTGAGGATAAGTTAAATATAAGGTTGACTGAGCCTGTGTCCCTGTTGTTGAAATATAAAACAGATAAAATTCAGTTCTATTTGTAGAATTCCATTGTTATCATTTACTGAAACTACCAAAAGTTTTACTGAAGTTAGAAATGTACTGAATGTTCTTTGCCTTAATGGATATCTTAAATTAGTATTTCACAGCATATGTCATTTCCAAGCTAATTAGAGTTAGATTAAATCAGCAAAGAATGATTACATATTACTCTGCATTTTGAAAGCACACCTGTTTGATTTACATTAATTAAAAACAATCCAGTGATAATTAGCTTTAAAATTTAATTTTGTTTATCAAATTGACCTCTGTTAGGTGGTTGTCTGTAAACTGCTATTCACTTGATAGAACTAGCAGGGGGCGGTGTGTGTGTGTTTGTGTGAGTATGAAAGAAAGGAGGTGAGAGAGAGAAAGAGGGAGATCTCCTTGCTCCTGGCTAAATCATAAAGAGCAAAATGTATTTTGATATTGTTAACCAGTCTCGAGAAAGACTATTTTAGTGGAAGATACATCCAAGACACAAATACCATGCCCCACAGAGAATCACAGAAGTTTAGAGCTGAAGGGGAGCCTAACGTATTATTTCATTTATCCACTTTCTTATCTTACAAATGAGAAAATGAAGGCAAAAGAAAGTTACATATTGTGACAAGGCTACACAGACCTAGAACCAGTGTCCTAACTTCCAGACCAAATGGTATTTCTATTATTGTCTAAATTACCACTCTTGACTTTTCATCTTCTGTCAAAACAAGAATGACATTGTTGAGTTAATGATTCTAGTAGAAAACACATACACATATATACCCAGCATACTACTTTAACTTGCAAGTGTTAATGTCTTAATGACATCTTAATGTCTTAACTATATGCATTAAAATCTATACACTTGTGATTTCACTATTACCTTACACTAGTACCCCAATTTTCCAAGATTCTACTGTTTGTGGAATTTTAGGATCATTCCTATTTTGGGAGTATGTTTTAATTTAAAATATATACTTATATTTTTTGGAGAATTCTGTGCCATTCAAGTTGTTCCAAAACCAGGATTGGAAGTTGCTGGTGGTAACAAATGACAAAGAAAGTGCCACCTTTTAAAAAAACTGTAATTCTACGGCAAGTATGAACAAGGACCTTACAACATGTTCGGAACTGAAAATTGTTCATCTTATTAAAAAGAACATATTAATTTTCTTATGTCCTGTAGTTTGGGGAATGTGCAAGAGCACTAAAAGACAGTGAGAGAGCTCCTTAGCAGAGGGACATTCTCCCTGCTCACTTCTTCATCCCTGCACTCTGCTGTTTCCCTTTACTCAATCACCTCCCTAATCCAAAGCATTTGACAGCTGCCTCTTGAATACCACTTTTTAATGGTTCAGTCTTGTTAAAACAATCTTTAAAAAGTGACCCCCCTCAAGGGCTTTGTGGTTGGAGCAAGTCTGAACAACTGCATGGATATATCATCAGGACCGAAATGGGGACTAAAGACAGAGTCCAAGCAAAGAGGCCTACGGGGCTGATAAAGTTGAATCAGATGTCCTCTCTAGGTATTATGTATTATACTTTCTTCTTTCCTGAAGCAGCAGCAGCACTAAGAATAAATAAGGTCTGCATTTTTAATTGTAAAGTGCCCTGAGAAAGGAAGGAAAGAAAGAAGAATGAAAGAGAAGGAAGGGAGGAAGGAGAAAGAAAGAGAAAAAGAAAGAAAGAGAGCAACTTGGAGAGTCTCAGGTATGTGTGTGTGGAAAGTGAGAAAACCAGGGCACCAAGAGCTCACACTAATGTGGAGAAAGGAGTATTCAGATGGTGTCACTCACCATGACGGTGTCGTATTTGGACAGCCCTGGGAAAGAGCTCTGTAAGTAAATTAGAAAGCCTGGAAGCTGGCACGGGTGAGACAAGCCCCAGGTAAGCCAGCAAGTGTGCAAGGCTGTAGAAGGAAACGCGTGGTTATAGAATCACGTGGGCTTCTGCAAAGAGCAAGCCTATTTGCTGAGGAGAACTTTTACAAAAGTCATTACTTAATTTGGGGACGAGTACCGCTGTCTTCCATGCAGCTGAGAAATGCAAGGGAGCCTGCAAAGTACAGAGGTGAGAAATCCGCACTCTGTAAAGAGTCGCACTTCGAGATGTGTGCCCCTGAGCGACCTAGGTGTCTGAGGTGCTCCACGGCCTGGGCCACCCAGGGAAAGATAAGCATGCAAATGTCTATCAGAAGATTCCTTTTCTTCAAGGTAATATGACTACACTGGAACATTTTTCTAAGCATTAGATGCTTTCACCTCTCCTCTCTCCAGTGATACCTAAATGATGGATTTGTCTAAGGAACAGAATGGAGAGAGAGATGCTAGTTTGAAAGGATTCTTAAACATGAGCAAAAATTAAGGGAAGACAGTTATCCAACCAACCTCTGCCCAAAACTCCATTGTTGTTTGAAGCAGTTATAAAATGGATAATGGGGTCTTGCGCTGTCTTAATTTCTGCATGTAAGCTCACATTTAGGTGAGCTTGAACAGCATGAGTGGTTTGGCAATAAGAAGGCTTAAATGATTAAAAAAAAACCCACTATGAAAGCTAAAAATAAATCTTTAATCAATGTTGCTTTTATCTTTTATTCCTCATTGTTCTTGTACCTGTGGTATCATCCTACTAAAAATGCAAAAAATCTGAAGAGACACATTCTGATAATAAGATGAAAATAAAGAAGATCCTAAGCAGGCTATATTCACACTAAGAATATTAAATGGTCAAATAAGCTCACCTCAAATATCTTTAGTTAGCACAGAACTATTGTTTAGATGTCATAACTCCTCAATAAAGAGATGCACCCAAGTACTTGATTGAGATTCTCTGAAAGTTCACAGGGCCATGTTTATATGTGCAGCAGACTTTTAGAGATGAACATGAGGTGGAACTGTGCTTCCTTAATAACAATTTATGCTTGGTGTCTTAGTGTCAAATACGAGGAATTTCTGGAATTAGGTGTATTTGCAAAATTTGACCATGTTTAGGTATGCCAGACCCCGAAGCAGAAAAAAGTTAATGAAATCATCTTAACATTTATTGATAAAGATGCCACTGTTTTGTGCCTTTATGCCAGTCAGTGATAGACAGCCTCATGTTATTATTTTATTTTTATTTATTTTTTCCTCATGCTATTATTTTACATGAGTTCCTTACTAGCAAACTAAAAGTACTTTCGAACAGTTTGTACCATTTTTAGATGTCCAGGATAAAAGGGATCTACTCTGATGCTTCAAAATTTATAATTATAAATATGTACTTACACGTATGTATGTGTGTGTCAAGTTTACTTGGGAAAACGTCCCAACATAAATTCAACTCACTTATTGAGGTGTTTTTTTGTTTGTGTCTTTTTTTTGACAAGAGACACAAAATGAAGTTAACTGAATGATAATCTTTCTGCTCTCAGAAGTGTTTACAAACTTGACCTGACCATGATGCCCAGGGCAAGTTTATAGAGTGTATGGATGCAAATGTTTGGAAGAGAGTGTTGACAATGAGATGTTTAGAAAATACACCCAGGAGGATAGGTTTAGGTACTGAGATGGCTTAATCAGGAGGAGAAAAGGATAAGGAACTGTGATGCACCAAAGGACAGGAGAAGGCAGTCAGTTATTCTAGGGTGTGATGTCACAAGGATGGTAATTCCTCGCAGTTCATCCACTATTTTCTATGTAAATGTACGGCATGTTCTCTAGCTAGCTTTAAAAATAGAATTGTCAATGTCTTATGAGACAGAGAAAGTAGAGTCTGCCCTGGAATTAAGGGATAAACCTAGATGACATTTCAAGGTTCCCTTCCTACACCAACATAAAAACACAGAATAAAATACCAGGATTAACTCAACAGACCTGGCTGCAACAAGAGCCAATTAAAATGCAGAAATATAATGCCATTTCTTACACAAACAATGGCTAGGCAAGCAATCTGATATTGCTCTAAGACTGTATGTGGTCAGCTGAAGTAAGATGGTATATGTAAATCTTTTTCATAAATCAAAGGATAAGTTCACAAATTCTCAATACAAGTTGCTTCAAGAGGGGCTGCTCTGATAAAATCGAAAATCTCTCCTCCATATGTGCAGTTTCAAATGCTGTTAACATTTATAGAAAATGTTCTAAAAGATAAACTTGGCATGTAAAAAACACAGGCAGAGGAATCAGTAATGATCAGAGCAAAACAATTCTAGAAAGCATCTTAATTTTCATATGGCTCATTTGCATCTGAAACACTGAGACTCCCTATCTCTCTGGTACAAAAATGTGTATACGTATTAAATTACTTTCCTCTTGAAAGAACTAAATGTTTGGAAGATGATCAAATTTTAACTGGAGGACTTGTTTTCTTCCATCAGGTGTGGGGGAGATGTGGCTTCCTGGTATGAGAGGCAACAGTTGATTCTAACAGCAGAACAAGACAAAAATAAGAAAGTAAATTGAAAACAATTCCTATTGGTACAGTTTGATTTCAAGGTGGTAAAACAAAAGGATACATACAGTACAAAGATGTCAAAAGACATCAATTTAAAAAATTAAACAGAGTTACGTTTCTAAAAATTGTGGTTCTGATACTTGAAAATTAGTTTATATTATTCATTATAGGATACTCAGGGACGTACTATGATCTGTTTCAATGAATTCATTTCTGAGTATCTGGTCAGGGTTTAAAAGAAAACTTCCCACCAGCTATTAAACAAAAAGCGCAAGAGTCTACATTTTACTCATCTCAGATTTTTAACTTCAGATATTAATTTTAGGATATTAGCAGAACAGCAAAGATCTAAAATCTCTTTACTATCAACTTTAAACAATATTTAGGCTTAAGGAGATTGTTGGTCAATCACTCAGAGATACAGAATCTTTATTTTCTGATATGGTAAGATGTCTAAGAAAAACGTGCATGCTCAGAAAGAAAATCAAAATTTGGAAGATGTCTCTGTCTTTCTCTTGGCCTTGCTCTCTAGGGCCTTCTGGTGTGCCGGGCTGCCCTGGGCCTTCTCCATCTCCGCCTGATGGAGGGAGACGGTTAGGCATGGTCTCGTGGGGGGCGCTCTGGAGGGGCTGACACACAAGATGGACAGGCTGCAGCTGGCTAGGACAGAGAACATGACATCTTTGTAAACGAAATTCTCTAGATGCATGCTGCTCTTGGTGTTTCTTTTCCTTCTGTTGTCCTGTGTCTTTGGGAAGACTTATTCAGCTGAGTTATGAAGTATTAAAGAAAGGGTAGCACAGCTGTGAACTGGAGATGTAAGGGACAGCAGCATCCCCACCCACCTGGGGGCGAGCGCAGTGGAAAGTGGCTCAGGGACCAAGAGGCAGGGTGGAGCCCTGCCCATCCCCTCTCCCCACGACAAAGGTCCAGGAGCTGGTGAGATGTTTTTGAGGGGACAGTGTTTTTACACACAATTCACACTATTTCAAATTTGAACAAACCGTAATTTCTTGGTTAAGTAAACAGTATTGGGCTTGAACTTGCAAGCATGTAACTTGAATAGTTAAAGGGCCTATGTAATAAAAATTTGGATTTTTATCTTGGATAAAGATTTGGGATACACAGACGTCATCTTAACATTTCATCTTACTGATCAGTTTGACCCTTCTCTCCCAAAAAACTTCTATTTTAACTACTGAAAGAGACTACTTTCTTCCTTTATGGCAAAGATGCTAATGGGAAGATAGGTGAACAGAAAAGTAGATCAGAGGTGGAGAATTAAGCAAACGCAAAATGTGATGAGTGTCAGTTTTCTGAGAAATGGAAACTTATCATCTTGACTTATCAATAAGCAATGTTTACCTACTTACTGAGCTTCCCCAGTGACTCAGATGGTAAAGAATCTGTCTGCAATGCAGGAGACCTGGGTTCAATCCCTGGGTCGGGAAGATCCCCAGGAGAAGGGAATGGCTACCCACTATTTATTTGAATACTATTTATTAAGTACCTTCGATGTGACAGATATTATTTTAGGTGCTAGGGATGCAGGTGAGGGGGGAAAGAAGTCTAAACCCAAAGAAACCTACTTCCATGGAGTTTGTTTCCACTTCAGTGTTGTCTGAAAGCAAGTAAATGGTAGTTGCCTAATAAGCCATAGAATCAACATCTATCTTTATATTCACCATATTAATCTATAATATTGGCATATTTTAGGACAGGATTGGTTCTCAGATATCTGAGTTTCAACTTTTTGAATCTGTCCAGAGCTTGTCTTTGGCTACCAGGAAAAGCCTAGGAAAGGCAGACTAAGGTGCCTGCCATGGGTGAAAGAATAGAACAGTCAAGTTTCTTATTATACACGTGGAGGCTACAGAAAGGTACAAGGATTCTTCCATAATGCCTGTTAAAGTCAGTTCAGCTGTAATCCGGGCTTAGTTGTATGAAACTGTTGTGTCTTGGGTACATGATTCGGTGGGGAGGATATCCAATCAGTGTAACAAAAGAACTGTGCAATAACTTTAAGTATACTTGGAATAAGATTTTGCGGCAATCTGGAAACTTTCAGTTTTATGGTTTTTATTGCATCAATCACAATTTCTATTAGACAAACAAACATAATTAAACCAGTGCAAAGAAAAGATCTTGGTGCCCGCCTAGTCTCACTTTGAGAGGTAGAGAAGGAAAATAATCATTTTTATAGCACTTTAACTTTGGAACCGAGGTACCTGCTGACGCCTTCTGTTTCTTCCTTCATTACGTGCTTTTCTTTTAATTTGGTCCTCTTGAAAAGAATCAAAGTAGGGGCTCTCCAGGAGTTGGGCACAGGTTAATCTGTCATCTGGATTCATCTTCAGACACTCCTTTGGAAGACGGGAAGAGCAAAGAAGATATTAAAAAGAGGAGCCTGTATTGTTACTGTACCCTAAAACTCTGAATAACAACTTGGTAGAGCAAACACAAGTTTAGAAGATCTTCGAGTTTGTATAGTATCCAGAACCTGAAACTTGTTAATAACTGGAATTGCTCTTCTTTTGCCAATTCAAAGTCTTTTGAGGGCAGACTTGATGCACAGTCAATGTTTTGAAGGGGGTCAATGTAGGTCAGGTGTGTGTCACTTGTAAAGCAAATAGCTTGTAGGACTTCACAAAATGTGGTCCCTAGGCCAGCTACCAGAGAAGGCAATGGCACCCCACTCCAGTACTTTTGCCTGGAAAATCCCATGGACGGAGGAGCCTGGTAGGTTGCAGTCCATGGAGTCGCTAGAGTCGGACACCACTGAGTGACTTCACTTTCACTTTTCACTTTCATGCATTGGAGAAGGAAATGGCAACCCACTCCAGTGTTCTTGCCTGGAGAATCCCAGGGACAGAGGAGCCTAATGGGCTGCTGTCTATGGGGTGGCACAGAGTCGGACACGACTGAAGCGACTTAGCAGCAGCAGCAGCAGGCCAGCTACATCAGCATCACCTGGAAATTGCTAGAAATACAAATTTCTTGGTTCAACCCCAAGTCTACTGAATCAAATGCCCTGGGGGTAGGGCCAAACAATCTGTGGGCTTTTAATCTGTATTTAACAAGCCAACAAAGTTGGGGAATTAGACTTCCAGGATAGGATCTGCAGAATGCTGGGTTAGAGCAGGTCAGAGCAGTGAGAGGCAGAAAGCAGGTGAGGTCCAGTGGAGCAGTGGTAAGGGCAATCTAAGAGTTCAGAGGTGTGGGGCTCTTGGTCTCAGGAGGACTCAGACTGAAGGAATCCAGTACGCTGGATAGAACCTGGGCAGTGGCCAGCACGAGTACAAAGGCTGGTCTACACCGTTGACTCTAGGTCACTCTGATGGCTCTACTTCCTAGATCAGAAGAGTTTCAAACTGTGGTGTTCATCATAATTACCTAGGGAGAGGCTTAAAGATATAAACTCCAAGGTCCTATTCATAGAGATTCTGCTTCTGTAAATCTGAGGTTATTTACTGGAATGTGTATTTTTAAATAGCTCATTCTGATGAGTAGTCATTTTGATGAGTGGTATGGAAGCCATTGCTATAAATATGACTTAATTGGTTGTTAAAGATAGATACTCATACTGGTATCTCCATCCCTGCCCCATTAAAGGCTTTCAGTATCCATGGTGAATGGAAGAGTCACACTTTCTAGCATGGTCTCAGCCGGTCAAGCAAGAATGGCAGACTGGTCATAGATGAGCTTCTTCTGCTTTTTTATTAGAACTTGTTCTTTGTTTGACCCTGGTACAGGGGCTACATTCAGTATCGACATGGTTCTGATTTTGCCTGATCTTCTACTGATTTATTTAACAAGCAATTTAGAATTTTAGTGAACCCAGTGTATCTAAAAGGTTATCAGTTCAACATGTAATATTTTAAAAATTATTAATGAAATATTTTATATTCTTCTAAAAGGTAATTTTCATAGAAATATAGAACATCTCAATTCTAATCAGCCATAGTTCAACTGCTCAGTAGGAACATGGCTAGTGGCCACCCTATTGGATAGCATAGTTCTTGATTTTCCAACTTAAAGGGAATACATTCATCCTCATAAATTTCCATAGTCTGAAATACACTGACGTAACTGTCAAATTTCCTAATGAATGCAAAAGCATGGTGTTCATCATAGCTATAATCATTCTCTTTTATCTTCTACTAATTTTAAAGGATATATTGGAAAGATTTAGTGTTTAAACCACTGATGTTCCTCTAATTGTAATTATTTCACAGTTCTTTAATAGTTTCAATGACCACATTTTTACATTGGCTTTATTTGACCTACTGTCCACCCATCCCAGAGTTACCAGCTCCAGTTATTATGATTTCCAGTCAATACGGTTATAATTGATTCTTAGGTACCTTCATGAAACTCAAAGCCACAGGATGAACATCTGAGAACTTTTCTTCAAGAGTTTCCTAAAAAACAGAGTAAAGCATTTCAATGTTATATAACAAGAAAGTAGCAGATATTTAAAATATATTAGTATTAAGAATACTTTGGAGAAAGTCCCTTAATACGTTATATAATTCCTTTCAAAGATTTTTTAAAATCTTAATTTTACATGATTTTACACTATAGTGTAATAAAAAAAGCTGAAGTTATTTTCTTAATTTTACAATGTCTTACAATTGGTGTTTGGTAAATGCTCATTCTAAATGTCCCCTTCAGTACCATAAAATCTACTTATAGGGATACCCAACCTACTTATAGGGGTGCTTTGAACATTAATGAAAACACACTGAACTGCATGAATAAGAGCACTACAGAAAGCAAAGGAATGATGAATGCAAAACTCAAATAGTAAGCAAGGAACAGAATGGGACTGAGGAAGAGAATGTGGGGAGGGGGAAGCTTCCAAGTTAACGGCACCATTCTCCTTCTTTTTGTCTGTGCTGGGTCTGCGCTGCTTTGCGAGGGCTTTTCCTAGTTGCAGCCAGTGGGCACTACTCTTTGCTGCAGTGCCCGGGCTTCTCTTGGCGGTGGCGTCTCTTATTGTGGAGCGCGGGCCTAGGCACGCAGGCTCAGCAGTCGAGGCTCATGGGCTCTAGTGTGCGCCTCAGTAGCTGTGGCGCTCTGGCTTACCTGCCCAGAGGCATGTGGCATCTCCCCAGACCAGGGACTGAACCCATGTCTCCTGCATTGGCATGCAGGTTCTTATTCACTGCATCACCAGGGAACTACTGTATTTTAGTCTTTAAACTAAACATGTTTTATGAATATTATTTTTAATTCAACCTCTATACTTGTAATTAAACATTTAACCTTTCATTATATGTGTTAAGAGTCTTAACAAACATAATAAAATAGAAGTCCAGTATATAAATCAAGGTATTATATGAAATAAATTGAAGATGAACAGGTGTTTAGAGAAGCCAGGGCCATTTGAACCCAATGGTTCACAGGTGCCATAAATCATGACCTGGCTTAACAGATTCTCCCTTCCTCCACATCACTCTGTCTTCAACACATTGGGAGCAGGGCACAAGCCTTCCCTGATGGTCCTTTCATTGTATAGGCAGAATAAAGCTGGGTTAAAACTCAACATTTAAAAAACTAAGATCATAGCATCCGGTTCCATCACTTCATGGCAATAGATGGGGAAGAAAGTGGAAGCAGTGACAGATTTTATTTTCTTGGGCTCCAAAATCACTGCAGATGGTGAGTGCAGCCATGAAATGAAAAGATGCTTGCTCCTTGGAAGAAAAGCTTTGACAAACCTAGACAGCGTATTAAAAAGCAGAGACATCACTTGGCCAACCAAGGTCCATATAGTCAATGCTATGGCTTTTCCAGTAGTCATGTACAGATGTGAGAGCTGGACCATTAAGAAGGCTGAGTGCCAAAGAATTGATGCTTTCAAACTGTGGTGCTGGAGAAAACTCTTGAGAGTCCCTTGGATAGCAATAAGATCTAACCAGTCAATCCTAAAGGAAATCAGCCCTGAATATTCATTGGAAGAACTAATGTTGAAGATGAAGCTCCAATACTTTGGCCACCTGATGCAAAGAGCTGACTCACTGGAAAAGACCCTGATGCTGGGAAAGACTGAGGGCAGGAGGAAAAGGGGGCAACAGATGATGAGATGGTTGGATGGCATCATTGACTCAAAGGACATGAGTTTGAGCAAACTCTGGGAGATAGTGAAGGACAGGGAAGCCCGATATCCTGCAGTCCATGGGATTGCAAAGAGTCGGATGTGAAACTTAGCAGACCAACAACAACAGACCATGTGGAGTTTTAAAGTTCAAAGCCCAAACTCAGGTAACACAGATAAGAAATCAATGACCACAAAGACCACAGCGAGGGTGTAGAGGTGATCACTGGGGTTTGCAGTTTTGATTTCAATACAGTAAAGATCGTTTTGTGGAATGACCTTCCACGTGAAAAGACATGTTGTAAAAAGATGGTTTGTATTGATTTGAGGTTTCAGAAGCTGAAAAAAATAGAGAATGCATCTGTTTTTCAAAATAAATATAACTAAGTACTTTTTATGAGAAAATAATTATTTTATAATTATTTCAGGGAAAGGTACTTGACTGTTTTGATTAAAAGGCTCACCATATTTATGAAGGAAAGAAAGATGCTTTCAATTCACATTTAAAATTAAGTTAATCTTTGGATAGGGCAAGAAAACTTTTAAAGCCTTCTCCTGGTTCATTTTATGTAGTTTTTACATGGTTTATTCGACCTGTATCAGTATGTCATAAGGAGAACAGGAGTTCAAAGCACAAATATTAAAAGAGAAACAACCACCCCTTTAAAGAAAGTAGCAGCACAAAGAGCGAAACACCAAAATCAAGCAATTTACCATCTCTTCTGGTTCAGGAATACTGATGCCATGGAAAAACTGGTTACTTTTAAAGATAGATTGATGTCTTGGGATTAGCTTTCCTGTAAAATACAAACCACATAACTGACGATTAATTTTAGTTAAAGACAGCATCGTGCTTCAACAGTTAATTTCCGAGGTCCAGATGTAAAAGAAAGACTGAGCCTGATCATTTCCTCTAAATTTGGGAGAAACTGGTCCCTGCAAAAACTATGCCTTCTCAGGTAAGATCGGTGCTGCCAACTCTCTTTGCCACACGTGGCTTGCTCTGTTATTTGTGCGTGCCTGCTCAGTTACGTTAGTCGTGCCTAACTTTGTGACCCTATGGACTGTAGCCCACTAGGCTCCTCTGTCCATGTGATTCTCCAAGCAAGAATACTGGAGTGGGTTGCCATGCCCTTCTCCAGGGGATCTTTCTGACCCAGGGATCGAACCTACATCTCCTGCACTGCAGGTGGATTCCTTACCCACTGAGCCACCCGGAAAGCCCCAGTCTGTCATTCAGCTGCCATCAGAGGAGGAGGTAAGCAAGTGGTGTGGAGAGCTTTACATATATGATCTCATTTAATCTTATAACTATCTCATGATGGTTGCAATTTCTTTATCTCTACTGTCCCAGTGAGAGAATGAGGCTCAGAGGCTTGATAACCTGCCTCAAGTCACACAGTCATTAGGTGACAGACCTGAGATTCAAACTCAGATCTGTCTAATATCTGCCTAATGTAAATTTCTACAGTCCTTAGAGGAAATCAGTTAAACAGCATAAGCTTAAGGTGTGGCCTATAGTGAAACACTACTCCACATCTTCCAGGGCTTGGAATTCTCCAGAAGAAGGTGTGGGAACCACACAGGGAATCAGACAGCAGCAGTTCCCTTGCCTGGCAGCCATGCTGCCAGGAGAGCCTACAGGAAGTGATTACTAAATAGCCATCTTGTGCGTGGCTTGCCTCTTTGTTCACACCCAGGCTGAGGTGTAAGCTTGCAGCTGATCTTTTGGGTTATGTTCTCTTCCAACCAGGTGGAAAGGGCAAGAGTTGAGAACAGTGACATGGGATGAAAGCTCATGAGAGAGAGCACTGCAGTCCATTCTCATTCTTCAATTGTTAATAACTAGTTGTACGACTTCAGGTCATTCATGCAAGCTCCTAGAGCCTCAGTTTCCTCATTTGTGAAAACAGGCACAATGAAAAATGTTATAATGTTCTTAGTGGATTTTTATTAAGACTGAGATGGTGTGTGTGAGAGCAATCTGTCAATCTTACATATAGAGGAGTGGAGTTGAAAGCTGCAATAGAGGCTGTATAGCCTGCAAGACCTAAAATATTTACCATTTGGCCCTGTATAGAAAAAGTTTGCTGATCCCTGTGCTAGAGGAAAGGGGGGAAAAAGCAGAAACTGCATTTGATTAAGTGTCTTCAGAGTAAGCTCTATGCAGCTGACTCACACCCTTAGCCCCGTCTTAGCCTGATAAGGAAAGTAAATGTATACTTTATTGCACAGCTAATTGACTTGACTTGGAACGGCATCTGAAACTCCTCACTGAGAGGAGTTAGGGCTCCACACATTGAGAAAAGGGTTGGGCTTTGGCTACAATCCAGAACAGCCGCCCTCAGCGGCACTTTGGAGACAACAGAAAGCTCTTGTTCATTATAATGACATACTACTACTACTACAAGTTAGCAACTCTGTAAGCCATAAAATGTAACTTATACCCAATGTTCTGATTATCAGATAAAGTTGGTCCACATCTGATTTTCCAGGCCAGAGCGGCTGGCCTGTCAGCAGCTCTGCAAAAACACAACCAGTAGCCCATATGTCGACTGAAGAACCATACTGGGTATCCCCCACAAGAAGTTCGGGAGCTCGGTACCATCTTGTAGCGACGTAGTCAGTGTAGGCATCTCCTGGAACTGCAAATGCATCAAGAGCAGGTCAGGCTCTCTGAAGAGATCAGCGTCAATAATTCTCAGAAGCCACGTTTCTCCTAACGCAGTGACGCACTAACCCAGGGAACTGTTACACTGTGTACTCAGAGAGTAAATTCCCCTTCCATACTATTAATATAAAATAGACAAGCAACAAGGATACACTGTGTAGTTCAGGAGATTATAACCATTACCTTGTAATAAGCTATCAATATAATGGAGTATAATCTGCAAAAATGCTGAATCACTATACTGCACACCTGAAACTAACATAATACTATAAATCTATACTATAGTATATTAACATAATATATAAATTTTTTAAAAATTCAACTTCCAAAGATACCTTAGCTATTTATTAACATCTATGTAATCCCAAAGAGAGAGGCCCAGGGTGAGGGCATGGGGAGAATTTCTGTAGTGCAGCTTTGAGAATAAACCAGCTTCCCAAAGCACCGTCAGGTCCTGTCAACAAACTGACTACGCGCACACCCACCTTGCAATGTGTCTGTTGTTAACACATGTTTCCACTTGCTGCAGAGTTTTAGATTCAGGGGGAGATAGTTACCTGTCCCCCCATTCCTTTGGTTCCTCTCTCTCTGGGATGACTTCTTTGCTTCTCAGCACTGTCTCTGAATCCTCTCTGTAATTTACAGTTCACTCTCCCAGTCTCATCAGCTCCATGAAGATTTTCCCAACCACTCTAGATCACGTTAGTATCTCCCTCCGGGGAACCATCTGCCTCTTCGCTTTAGCACTTTATTGCCAATCATCTTGTGTTAGTCTTTTGTTTCTTCTACTTCGGATTATAAGTGCATGAAGACCAGAAATGCATCTTTTAGTTCTCTTCCTTTCCTATGCGCACAGCACATAAATGTGGCTGCGTATGAACTAATGTACTGACTAAAAAATTAAAGTGAAATTTCCCTTTCTGAATAATAACACTATAACAATTAGCATAATTCAATATCTAAAGAATTTAAACTATATCATTTCATAATTATCTGTATTGCATAACTTAGTAAAAAACTTGCTACTTACTCAGAATTCGTGCAAACCCAAAGTCACAGATCTTGATTATTCCTTGCTTAGTTATTAGAATATTTTCAGGTTTTACATCTCTGTGAATACACTGTAAGAAAATATTTAATTATTTCCCTGAGTCATCAAAACAACAAAGCATAATAAACATTAACTATTAGTTTCAATGATAAACACAGGCTGTGAGATAAACACAAATATGGTTTTCCTTCTTTTTTTCTAAAACCTTAAATTAGCAATTTTTAATTTGTAAATCTTGTCATAACAAAAAAGTTGCTATACTAGGGAAAAAATTAAAATAATTATTGGATGGGAAAACTGAAAAAAAATTTTTTGAGAAGGGTGTATTATATAATTATTTCTTCCACTTTTTACTGAGCCCTATTTGAATAGTAAGAGGTAGAACCCTGAATGAAACAAGAAAGTCCTAGTGTATAGCATAGAGAACTATAGTCACTATCCTATGATAAACCATAAAGAGAAAGAATATTAAAAAATAATATATATGTATAACTGAATCCCTTTGCTGTACAGCAGTAATTAACACAACATTGTAAATCAACTATACTTTAATTAAAAAAAAAAAAAAAAACCCTGAATGAGATTATACCCAGAGTGCCTCTAATAAGAACAGCTGTCACCCAAGAATCACAATTCAGGTTGCATAAATATTACAGATTTGAGAAACTGGAAAAACATTCAAATGACAACAAAAAGAAAATGCATCAGAGGGACCATCTTATTTACCCTCTGGTCAGGATGTGTGAAAGGGAGCTGAGTTCACAGACCAGAGCTGTCCTAGGCCAGCTGGAACCTATGGCCACCTATTAACAAGAGATACCAAAGATTCAGCCTCAGGAGACGAGTATCCTCAACAGTGAGCTAATCTGCAACCATGAACAGCTTTCTTGAGGTGTGACCTCATGATGGAGTCGCTCCTGGGAGACCAGGTTGCCACTGGGAGGCACTCTCCCCTTAGAGTCCTCTCCAGTGGAGAACTCGCAACTTGCTGCACCATCCCAGGACCCTCAGTGAAGCAAATGCTCCTTTCCGGCTGTGAGAGGGCCAAGCTGGGGGCGTGCATGACGGTGGGCTGAGTGAACCCCACCCACTCTTATCCCAGAAATGGCTACTGCGTGCTGTGGATGCCCCAGGAGAAAACAGCTCAGGCCCTCGTCTTCAGAACTTTAGCTTTCCAGGTTATTCTCCCTCCAAACAAGCAAATAGGTTAAAAACGATCTTGCTCTTCTTCTACAACTCAGCCCTCACACGGAGCTCTGGACTTCTCAGAGCACTTCCACATGAATTAGTGCATCCTTGCAATGATCCTGTGCTGGCAGGTGGCAACCGCTGGACTCCTGATTTAGTACCACAACAATCAGCTCCCTCTGCCTGACTTCTCTGTTGTGATGTCAGTCCCTTTAAATATTCCTTTCAAACTGATGATTTTGAAAAAAAAAAAAAATTTTTTTTTTTGCTCTTATAATAGCTATCTAAGAAGAGAAAATGTTGAATGCTAAATTCATTCTGGGTCATGGAAAAAAAAAATCCGGCACTCATACTGCAAGCTTGTTTGTATTTAGTCTCAATTACTGTCAACTGTTTCATCATTTGTATGGCCATCAGCTAGAAGAAACCTTTTAAGGCCTCTTAAAAGTCCGAAGGCCTTAGATGGTAATTTTTAAAGCTACACTGTTCTAACATAACCAACATAGTTTTCATCCTACCTTTTAGGCAGCACATTTATGAAAACTGGATTAACACTGAGTCATATTCACCTATAATAGCTACTGATTTAATAAGAACAGGTTATGTCCTTCAGATGAGTCTGCAGCAAATTCTAAGTTTCTGAATTATGTGTGGTACTACCAGGTAAATGGACTTATACTGCTACCTGTCTAGTGGCCTACTGAAATATGCAAATCCCTGTGAAATTTACAGCCACTTGTTTTCCAACCAAAATATACAACAGCTAATGAAGTACAGACAAGTCCCAAAGAAACAGAGAAAATCATTTAGTGTAGGTACAGGTAAGAGAAGCTACAAATAAAGAAGAATAGATGGGAGTACTGGAGAAGGAAAAAGAGAGTAAAAATCACAGGAACAGTAAGAACCAGAGCATGGAGAACAGAAGATGCTTTGACATACAGCATTCACTTTCTCCAATGCAAAATTGCACTCAAGTGTAAACTCTGTATGCCTCTTGCAATCAACTTATTTTCCACCAAAGAAAAAGAAAGTTGTAAGTCAGGGGAATCAAAACATTTTAATAAACTTGGGTTTCATACACAGCTTTTAGCAAACATTGCTTAAACTGGGTTATGTTGGCTGATGTACAATCTCATTTTTACAGACTCACAAGCCAGTAGGAAGAGGTATCCATGGTATTTTAAACTTGATCCTTAATTCTAAGAACCATCTCCAGAAACTTCCCTGCCAGAAGCTGCCTCTTTACATAAGCCTGAATGGACATCTGAGAAGGTTGTTCTTTGAGCCTTATGGACGGACACTCATAATCAGAGAGGAAAGAAGCCTCCTTGACAACTAGGACACTGATATCAACAAGACGATAATGGATGTTATAGCCAGACACACTCACATTTTGGAAGTCACTGTAATTTTGCCATTTTGATATGGAGTTTTTTTTTTTTTTTTGCCACACTGCATGGCTTATAGGATCCTAGTTCACCAACCAGGGATTCAACCGGGAACCACAGCAGAGAAAACACTGAGCTCTAAACATTGGACTGCCAGGAAATTCCCAGACATGAAGTTATTTTTCTCTAATTGATACATCAAATACATAAAAATTCATAAGTTGATAATGATGTTAAAGGGTCACTTCAGTTACCTCACTCTAGCCATATCATAGGGTAAAAAAGAACAAAATGAGTAGGTATTTTCTTAAGTCCAGTGCTTCTCAAAATTTAATGTGTACACGAATCTCTTGGAGATCTTGTTAAATATGCAGATTCTGACTCAGTAGATCTGGAATGAGCCTGAGAGTCTGAATTTCTAATGAGCTCTCAGGAGACCTTCACCAACCACACTCTGAGTAACAAGGCCTTAATCCCTTACTACCTTGACCTTGGCTGGGATAACTGCTCTGGAGATAAAAGATAGTCATGGTCACCACTGTGAATCTTCAGCAACAACATGGGTGGGATTGCCTTTCCTATTTGAGAGTATCATGAGGGCTCCTTTAAAATAAGGAGGGTATAAAGGTTTTAGATGTAGTATTGTAACAGCTTATATATGATTTAGACTGTTTCCCTTTGCATATGTTTCAACTAATAGGTTTATTTTAAAAAGATACACAAAGGTTTACCATAGTGTAAGAAAAATGGGGTAACCAGAGTTCAGAAGTAATTTTCTTGTCAGAGAAAGAAAGTCTGTCTGAAAAATTATCCATTTGTAATAAAGGTCACGGGTTATAAGTGGGAGGTTTTCAATATTTTAAGGTTTAAGGTATAGAACATGTTGTTCCAAGCAGAGGAATGGTGGCAGTTGCACAGAGCTACAAGCACATTTGGGTTCACTCTAAACAGTAAGTCATAATCAGGTAGGTAAGTTGATTGATGGACTCATTCATTCATACATTCATCCAGTTACTCCATAAATGTTTCCTGAACACCATATATAAAAAGATCTAGACCAGGCATTAAAGAGATACATACAAAGATAAACCATCCACAGAGACTGCATTCAAGCTTATAATCTGATTATATAGAGCAAAGATCATGGCATCTGGTCCCATCACTTCATGGGAAATGGATGGGGAAACAGTGGAAACAGTGTCAGACTTTATTTTTTTGGGCTCCAAAATCACTGCAGATGGTGACTGCAGCCATGAAATTAAAAGATGTTTACTCCTTGGAAGAAAAGTTATGACCAACCTAGATAGCATATTGAAAAGCAGAGACATTACTTTGCCAACAAAGGTCCATCTAGTCAAGGCTATGGTTTCTCCAGTGGTTATGTATGGATGTGAGAGTTGGACTGTGAAGAAAGCTGAGTGCCGAAGAATTGATGCTTTTGAACTGTGGTGTTGGAGAAGACTCGAGAGTCCCTTGGACTGCAAGGAGATCCAACCAGTCCATTCTAAAGGAGATCAGCCCTGGGTGTTCTTTGGATGGAATGATGCTAAAGCTGAAACTCCAGTATTTTGGCCACCTCATGCGAAGAGTTGACTCATTGGAAAAGACTCTGATGCTGGGAGGGATTTGGGGGCAGGAGGAGAAGGGGATGACAGAGGATGAGATGGCTGGATGGCATCACTGACTTGATGGACGTGAGTCTGAGTGAACTCCGGGAGATGGTGATGGACAGGGAGGCCTGGCCTGCTGCAATTCATGGGGTCGCAAAGAGTTGGACACGACTGAGCGACTGAACTGAACTGAATACACAAATAGTTATGGTAAATAAAATTTTTTAAAAATCATTTTAATTACCCATAAAACTCCAGCAGCAAACTTAGGTGAACTTGAATACCTCTCAGAGCATGGTGGAAAGCAACAAAGATGTGGATTCAATTCTGCATCATCTTTAGCAATTATTTGAAAGCACAATTTGCATCATGAAAAATATGTATCTTGTGAGCAATATGTCTCTATATTCTATATACTTTATCAATAAAAAGTCAAACCTTCTGACTTACTCTAACAACAACAAAAACCTCACTTTCTTTTTTTAAATGGTTTTATTTAGTTTTGGCTGTCCTGGGTCTTCGTTCCTGGGCTTTGCTCTAGTTGTGGTGAGCAGGGCCTGCTCTCCAGCTGCCGTGTGCGGCTTCTCGTTGTGGTGGCTTCTCCTGATGGGGAGCACAGGCTCCAGGGCTTGTGGGCTCAGTAGCTGCGGCTCCTGGCTCTAGAGCACAGGCTCAATAGTTATGGCACATGGGCTTAATTGCTCCTTGGCATGTGGGATCTTCCCAGATCAGGGATCAAACCCATGTCTTCTGCACTGGAAGGTAGATTCTTTAACCACTTAGCCATCAGAGAAGCCCTTCACTGAGTTTCTTCTTAACACCAAGGGAAGCTTTCCTTAAGTACTGAAAATTAGTTGCATGATTGTGTACTCTTTTTCAGCAATCCTAGATTACCAGGATAGATATTCTGCTCTTGGCATCAAAACTGACCATATGGTAGTCTGTATCCTTGCCTCAACACTGCCTCTATGTAGGCACCAACTCAAAAGGTTATTTTTTTAAAAAAACTATCATTATAGCAAAAGCACCCAAGAGCTTACTTAAAGAAGCCCCCGCTGGCCTAAGATGGGACAACCCGAACATCAGAGAGAACAATGATTGCAAAGGACTGAAGCACATCACATACATAAAATCATGATGATGCCCTACACCCCGCCGAATCCTTCACTCCTCAAGGTTGCTGGGAGACACTCTTGGAGACACCAGTTCATCACTGTGAGTACCGACATCTAAAAGGAATAATCACATATTTATCTTACTGTACTTTACAGTAACCAGGGTCCATGGTAAATTCTTCTCCATAGAATTCCAATTAATAAATGCAGAAGGAATATTAGAATTAGAAAATTGCCACCTTTTAACTTTAATGAAATACTGGAGAGAGGTAATAATGATGTCTAAATGCTAAAACTAAAAAAAGATTGACAGCGAAAGTGCTAAAGAAGGGGATCGAGTGAACATCTCTTGAACCTACTAATCTATTTTAAGACAATCCAAAGTGGAAAAGACGGCCAGACGTTATATACGCCTCAGGTTGCTGACACAGTAAGAAGTGTACAGTACTGTATGTGAAGCCTTCCTGTCTAAAAAGACTGAACCTGAGTGTGACAAGCCTCTGGATATAAACACCAATTTACAGTAAATACAGGCAAAAGAGCAAGTTAAAAAACACACAGGAAGCAACCAGCCAAAAGGATTTCTATAACACAGGAGAAGTCAAAGCATGGTTCTAGGTTGGGAAGCTTCAGTATCAATTGGTAAACTGTTAGAACTGCAAATTCTCAGGTTTTATCCCAGACCTACGGAATCGGAAATTCTGGAGGTGGACCCAGCAAAATGTGTCTTGACAAGAACTCCAGGTGATTCTGATGCATGCTCAAGTTTGACACCCATGGCTCTGAAAAATTAATGATGGAAAAAAGAAAAAAAAGATAGAGGAAAGGAGACCTTTACAGTATAAAAGACTTAAGAGACGTTAAAAACAAGAGAAAATCAAGTGCCACGGAGGGTTACACTACTGATATTCTGAAGACTTATTTTAACCCAATTTAAAAATAATCATAGTACTGATTATTTAAAAATAATCATTAGTACTGGGGCAAAAGGAAACTTTTAAGTTCATACAAACTTTTAATTCATAAGGAATGAATAATTTGATTCTTATAGAAGTTGGAAAAAAGCCATGAATAGTGCATTACTTTTCCTTGTATTCCGTAACTTTCTTTTGTTTTGCTCCTCTGGTTCTTATTCTCCTTCCACCATTAGCTCTTCAAATAGACCCCTGAGCCGTTTAGGAGAGAAGAGTCATCATGAAGAAATTAGCAAAGACATTAGGGAATGTTACTTACATTGTGTTTATGACAGAAGTTGAGAGCTTGGAGTGTTTGCCATAACACACTTTTGATCACTCCATCAGCAACTCTGGGGAAAAAAAGAACAAAGGAAATGAAAACTCCTAAGATGTGTTTTCAGGAGCAGAGGTGGGAATAGAAATGGAATGGGTGGGGCTTGTCACAGCCAGTGGATGCAGTACAAAGGGAATCTTGGAAATGTTCTTTTTAAAAAATGTTTTAACAAAAATTGATTTGCTACTTTTTTCATTATAGCTATGTAACTTTCCTTTTTAACTTGAAATTTTTAATGCTTATCATGAAAATTCAAACAATGTAGAAAAGTAAAGAAATAAGACATGTTCATTCAAATCTTGCTAGCCCAAAATAATTGCTGTAACTTATAGTGATTGTCCCTTTGGGAATCCCTGGTTCTCTTCCTCTCTCTGCATTTACTTTTTAACTTTAATATTAAACAAATGCATTCATAAGGTTCGATATTTTTAAAGTTAAAAGAATATCCATGAAGAATTCTCTCATATCTGCCTAGCCAATCATTTCATCCTTGGCAAATTCCCCTGCCTCTTTCAGAAACACTGTATGCACTGAGGTACAGATACATATATACAGAATATGTATACATCTATTTCAGTGACCAAAGATCTCATTATATAGATGTATCATAATTTAGTAAGTCCTCATTGACAAGCAATTAGGTTTGATCCAAGTTTCATTTCTAGAAACAATGCTTCAGTGAATATCCTATCAACTATCCATGGCAGTTGTGCAATAATCTTTTTAAGGTAAGTTCTACAAGTGGGATTTCTGGGATCTATGGGAGGCACATGATATATTTCGATCCTGCAGGTATGAACTTCAGGTAGAACTGAGACCTGGTTTTGCAGGAAAAAAGGCATCCGTGAAGAGTGACCTTCAATTCATTGAATTCATGCTGGTGGTAAACACTCAAGCATATGCAAGAGTTGTTTTTATAACTGTTACTTACACCTGGTAAGATGCAGCTCCAATACTCTGGCCACCTGATTCGAAGAGCCGACTCATTGGAAAAGACCCTGATGCTGGGAAAGATGGAGGGCAAGAGGAGAAGGGGATGCATAGGGGATGAGATGGCTGGACGGCATCACTGACTCAATGGACATGAATCTGAGCAAACTCCAGGAGATGGTGAAGGACAGGGAAGCCTGGCGTGCTGCAGCCCATGGGGTCGCAAAGTCAGACACGCCTAGTAACTGAACAGCAACAGCACTTGCACCTGGTAAGCAGGCAGGCACACAACCAGGGGGCCAGGGAGGAACAAGAGCCCAGGAAAATGGGAGTCTGGGAGCTTCTCGCCTCTGCAGATTTCCTGTGTGGAAAATACTGGGGAGTATTTTCCACTTGGGGATCTGGGCAATGTGTATTCGAGAGTACTTAGTCTATTTTGTGTAACCATTTCTATAAATTGCAGCAATTACATTCCCTCTAACTTTTCTATTGAGGCACTGTTTCAGGGCATTTCACAGAAGAGTCATGGCTTTGGTTCAAAACAGAATCCTTAGCACAGATTCCAGGAAGGCAGATTCCATTTTAGGCAAAACAACATTTATAAAAAATAACAACTACAAACAAATACCACAGATCTTACAAAGATAGTTATCAAAGAGAATACAGATTCACACAGAGCTCATTCCAGAAACACAGACTGCTGTAACATTATTCAGCCACACTCAGCAGTTTTTCTAAGTATTTTGTGAAATAAAACCTTCTATAGAAACCAACTGATACTCAATGCTTCGTATACTGTGGGTGAATGACAAACATATAATGGAAGAATTGATAATCATGAAGGTCTGAAAGCAAAAACTAGACATCCTGGGACTTCTCTGTGGTCCAGCATGCTTCCACTGCAAAGGGCATGGGTTCCATCCCTGGTCAAGGAACTAAGATCCCACATGCAGCGAGGCATGGCCAGTAACTAACCCTGAAGCTGGAGAAGACTGAGGGCAGGAGGAGAAGGGGGCAACAGAGGATGAGATGGTTGGATGGCATCATCGACTCAATGGGCGTGAATGTCAGCAAACTTCGGGAGATGGTGAAGGACAAAGGATGGCACCTGGTTGCTGCAGTCCATGGGGGTCACAAAGAACTGAACAACAACAACAAAACTAATTGTTTTAAAAAAACAACAAAAAACATGGTATCCTGCTTCAAAACCAAAGGTGTTAGGGAGGGTGGCAGGGTCAGGGAATTCAGACTGGGTTGCCCAGAGGCTGCTCTTTCAGCCACTCAGGGGAATCCTGGCGCTGACATCAGAGCTCATTATCTTTTAGTTTTATATATAACTTGATGGGGAAAACAATTTCATTATCAGTGCCCAAGATGAATCAAGCCCTTCTCTGTAAACCCTTGTTATCCTAGAATAAAATCCAACCTTTATTGTGGCCTACCGGCCTCTTAATGATTTCACTTCTGTTCACCCCTCTCCCCTACCTTTATCTCCTGCCACATTCTCACTGACCTCCGCTCTGGCCCGTTAGTGTCTGCTCTTCCCTCAACAGACCACCAAAACTCTGTGTTTACTCTTCATCCTATGCCCCTCACCAGGAATTCTCTAGCTTCTCAGTGTGTTTTATTCTCCTCCAAAGCCTTGTAACTCTGCCAGGGCTTTCTTTACCTTGTCCGTTACTGTAGCTCCAGGGCCTCGAACTGTAACTGGTACCCAACAGGTCCTCAACTAAGCTTCCTTCACTGGCACTCTCAGAGACTATATAAACTCAAACCCTGTAATAAATCCCTTTTTGCTTAAACTAGCTAGAGTGAATTCTGTTGTTGAATCCTGATCAGTGCAGAATAGGACACCAGAATTGGGCATGGGAAGCAAAGTCGAGGCCTTGGAAAGGCAGGCTACCTGACTGGTTGGGTCTGAAGGCCGGGGGATCTAATTACCATCAGTGGCTGTAACCCTGGTGAATGGATACCCAGTGATGAACCAATTAAGTACATAATCGCGTGTGGTCATCTGTAATAAAGTGCCTATTCAGGGCAGGGTTTTGCTGGACTGAAAGTGATCAAACAAAACCGGAACACATAGGAAAGTAATAAAAGTGAGGTTGGGCTGGTTGTGTCTCACTTCGCTGGAAAAATTGAAGAAAACAAAAGGATAGCTTTAAGTAAGGCTTTGATGCTTTGGTTCGAGGCACAGTTAGGAGACCGGAAGTTTCAATGTTTGCCCTTATTTCTTGTGTTTTTAAGACTTGCTCCACTGACCACTGGGATTATCCCAGAAGTGACTGAAAAATTGGACACTGAGAATAGTCCTGCTGGGTGCTAAATGACAAAACAAATTGAATTTATGTGAAGTTAATTAATTTCTCAGTTAATTAACTGAGACATACACTTTGAGAAATTAAATGTGACACTTGGGAGTATTCACGGAACTAAGAGCATCCCAACCTCCTGCCAAATATCCCTTCTTTTTTACTTATTTACTTTTTGGCCACACCTCATGGCATGTGGGCTCTTAGTTCTCTGACTAGGGATCAAACCTCTTGCAGTGGAAGCGTGGAGTCTAAACCACTGGACCTTTAGGGAAGTCCCAAACGTCTCTTCTTACATGAAGTAGCCCCCAAACTTGTATGGAGACTGGTCTTGCCTTGTGGAGGGCCCCTCACGATCTCACTCGAGGCAGCTGTAAAACATGGGTGCTGTCAATTCTCCTCAAGGCTCCTTTCCCTGCCACCCGTCAATGTCTCCAAACTTTGACTAAAGTCAGATCTCAGCCTGTTCCAAAGGACCTACTACAAAGTCAAAGAGAAGAAAAGAAGATTTGCACAGCGAAGAGAACTCTAAAAAGTGGCCAATCTATACTGGAGAATGTACGTGGAAATGGATTTCCTAGTGTCGGACCAGAAAGGAGGAAACACGACGTTACACTCGGCTGATTATAAACAGTTATGGGCACGCTTCCTATGGAGCCTGGCTCAATAAACTGCTTGGAGCAGCCAGGAGTGAGAGAAGGTGATTGCTGAATTGGTTGATCAGAATCTGGGTTAGATGGGTGCCTGTGCCAAATGAAATTGCAATGCTGGAAGTTCATTAGTAAAATGAAGAGGAAGAAATCCAAAGTTTTGGGGAGATAGGAGTGTTGGAGAGGATTTATCACATGCAACATGCTCATCTACTTCCCAGCTATGTCACCTCAAAGTATTAATGGTAGCAGTAATCTATGAAAAGTGAAAGTCATGTCCTACTCTTCCATGGAATTCTCCAGGCCAGAATACTGGAGTGGGTAGCCTTTCCCTTTTCCAGGGGTCTTCCCAACCCAGGGATTGAACCCAGGTCTCCAGCATTACAGGCAGATTCTTTGCCAGCTGAGCTACAAGGGAAGCCCAAGAATACTGGAGTGGGTAGCCTATCCTTTCTCCAGCAGATCTTCCTGACCAAGGAATCGAACTGGGGTCTCCTGCACTGCAGGCAGATTCTTTACCAACTGAGCTATCAGGGAAGCCTGTGTTTGTCCCCAAATCTGCAGTATTGCTTTCAGTTTTCTATTTGGTGCCAGACACTTCTACTAGGCTCCTCCTACCACAACTGCCTTCATTCCTTGGCTCAGAACCTACTGGTTCTTCTTCCATTTTCTAGTGTATCTATCCGAGAAGGCAATGGCACCCCACTCAAGTACTCTTGCCTGGAAAATCCCATGGACGGAGGAGCCTGGTAGGCTGCAGTCCATGGGGTTGCTAAGAGTCGGGCAAGACTGAGTGACTTCACTTTCACTTTTCACTTTCATGCATTGGAGAAGGAAATGGCAACCCACTCCAGTACTCTTGCCTGGAGAATCCCAGGGATGGGGGAGCCTGGTGGGCTGCTGTCTATGGGGTCGCACAGAGTCAGACATGACTGAAGCGACTTAGCAGCAGCAGCAGCAGTGTATCTATTTCCACTATCCAGTTAGGAAATGGGGAAACAGCCCCCAGGATGGATTCATGGACCTGACAGGACTACCATGGGATGGATTCAGGTTAAATTTCACTGGGGACTCTCAATAAGCTTCCCATCCCCACAAAACTGCTGAACCACAGTAACTTTCAAAGTTACTGGTGATTGGCTTTACTTCAGAGCATGATTCAGAGATTCCTGAGAGATTGGGTAGCTCTCTTTTCCCAGTACACAACTATCCTGGTAAATATTTGGTCACAGGCCATTCGGGAAGAGGCTGCTGCTGCTGCTGCTAAGTCACTTCAGTCGTGTCTGACTCTGTGAGATCCCATAGACGGCAGCCCACCAGGCTTCCCCGTCCCTGGGATTCTCCAGGCAAGAACACTGGAGTGGGTTGCCATTTCCTTCTCCAATGCATGAAAGTGAAAAGTGAAAGTGAAGTCACTCAGTCGTGTCCGACTCTATCGACCCCATGGACTGCAGCCTACCAGGCTCCTCCGTCCATGGGATTTTCCAGGCAAGAGTACTGGAGTGGGGTGCCATTGCCTTTTCCGGGGATAGGCTAAGAGAAAGAATTAAGTACACACACATGATGTCAATGCAGGGCTATTCCCCAAGGATAGCTGCCTCCTTCACGAGGCCCTGGGTCTTGGCTATTATGATGTGCTTATACACTAAGTCACTTCAGTAGTGTCCAACTCTTTGCAACCCTATGAACCATAGCCCACCAAGCTCCTCTGTCCATGGGATTCTCCAGGCAAGAATACTGGAGTGGGTTGCCATTTCCTTCTCCAGGGGAATCTTCCTGACCCAGGGATCAAACCTGCATCTCTTGCATCTCCTTTTGGGAGGCGGGTTCTTTACCACTGGGGCTTCCCTTGTGGCTCAGCTGGTAAAGAACCTGCCTGCAATGAAGGAGACCTGGGTTCGATCCCTGGGTTGGGAAGATCCCTTGGAGAAGAGAATGGCTACCCACTCCAGTATTCTTGCTTGGGAAATCCCATGGACAGAGGAGCCTTGCAAGCTACAGTCCATGGGATCGCAAAGAGTCAGACACGACTGAGTGACTTTCACTTTCACTTCACTTTCTTTACCACTAGCGCCACCTGGGGCTATTACGGTGGCTGAAGCCAAGCCTCTAGTTTATGTAGAAAAGAACTTTAGAGACCTGCCCATCTATCTTGTGTGGGAGAACCCATGGTCAGATCAAATCATTCTGATCACCACGCTGGCTCTGTTGTCTATTACAGGAACTTCTGGACATGCAGTATTCCTTCCTGGCCTCTGTCACCCAGGGACCCCATCATTCCTAGGAAACCAGGATGTCATTTCAAAGGAAGACTCTCCCTGCTTCAGCATGTGGGACATGCTGCTGCTCTTCTGGCTAAAGCACTTCTCAGTGCTCATGATTCACTCCCACCCCTCCACCAACCCACACCCATAGCTTTACAGGAAATTACCTATGATCAGTTTGCTGAGAAGGAAATTAATTCTTTTATATGTCCATCACACCTAGGTAAAGACGAATTTAAAAAAAATAAATTGAAACCTGATTTACAGACGTACATGCTGTGCTGTTGCCAGCCAGAAGTGGAGAGCAGTAGTTTTAAAAGACCATTTATAATTAATTGTTCCCTTATATATCTAATTCTTCATTAGATTTTAAATTTCTTGATGGTAGGACTGTTCTACTATGTATAGTGCAATGACAGTGAAGGGAATCTTTCCTGTTGGTAGGTGGTAATTTCTATCACATTACCAATTAACTTACCTCCTGGACCTATTTTGAACAGAGAAGGATTTTAGAGAATGGGAATGTATTATTTCAAATTTAATCAGATGACACCAGTTGCAGTTGCTTTACATACATGTAGTTTCTTCCATATATCAACTTGAATCAGCCATAGGTATATGTATGTCCCCTCCCTCTTGAACCTCCCTCCTACCCCCTTTTTTTCTAATTTATTTATTTTTAGTTGGAGGATAATTGCTTTACAATATTGTGTTGGTACATGCAGTTTCTTAACTGCAGCAAATCAAACGCAGTCTCAGGGCTTACTCTGCAGCTATTGATCTAACAAATGCTTTTCCCTCTATTAAAAAAGTAGAGGAAACCAGTCGCTTTCATTTGGCAGGGGAAGCAGTACATTTTCACCATCTTACTTCAGTGTTGAATTAGCTCTTCTTTGTGATATAATTTAGTCCTCAAGTCTCTAGACAATCTCACCATCTCACAGCTCATCCCGAACATCCATTACCTTGATCATCTTATATCTATACACCAGTTATTTCTTCGAACTGTGAATTTACCCTGATAAACAATGAAGCTGAAGCTCCAATACTTTGGCCACCTGATATGAACAGCCGACTCACTGAAAAAGACCCTGATGCTGGGAAAGATTGAGGGCAAGAGGAGAAGGGGGCGACAGAGGATGAGACGGTTGGATGGCATCACTGACTATTAGAGTTTGCGCAAGCTCCGGGACAGTGAAGCCTGGCGTGCTGCCGTCCACGGGGTTGCAAACAGTTGGATTCAACTTAGCTACTGAACAAACAATGGTCCCATAGGCTTGGTATGTATGCTGTTTAGTTGTTTACCTCTGGTTGCTATTCATTGGGTTTATACTCTTTGGGATGTTGAAGATTTTGGGAAGGGAGTGAAAGCAGACAAATATTTTAAATTAATCATAGTTCTCTGGAAGTAGCCAGCATTTCATAGAAAGAGTGGTGGGCCTGCATTGTTCCTATCTGCATTCCTTCATGTAGATCCAAGTCTTAGGGCTGACCCAAAGCACGCTGTATACCCTGGCACTGCTAAATACACTAGTAAAACACACTGTGCTGTGCTTAGTCGTTCAGTTGTGTCTGACTCTTTGCGACCCCATGAACTGTATGTAGCCCACCAGGCTCCTCTGTCCATGGGGATTCTCCAGGCAAGAGTACTGGAGTGGGTTACCATGCCCTGCTCACACTAAACACACCAAATATACTTTCCAAAGGAAAGCAGTGGAGTTCAGAGATCTCTGTGGTTGCTAAATACATACAAGACAAATGAGTTACTCAACTATGCCTTGTTCTTTCTTGCATCTGTGCATTCCACCAAGATCGCCCACCCAGCCAGTTCTTCCCCTTTTCAAAGTCTCAGCCCAAATGTGTCCTTCTCCGCAGAAACTTCCCTGATTCCCTGGGACCAACAGAGACTGGAGCTGTTCTTCTGTATCCGAAGCATTGTTGGTAACTCAATTTTCACTGTCATTTGTAATGGCTACTTTGAGTATCGGTTTCTTCATTAGATTTTAAGCTTCTTGAGCACAGGATTGTGCCATTATATCTTTCTAGCCTCTGCACTAGCAGAAGTGTTCAGTAAAATATTTCTGAAGTGAATGAATGAATCAAAGCATGCTCCACACTAAGGAGGCTATTAGGATGAATTAGATATGAGTTCTGCACTCAAAGGAAGAGAGAGTATGCACTTAAACACCTGTAAGGTAGTAAGTGCCAAGTACCGTAACAGGGATGAAAATAAAATTTCACGGATATTCAAAGGAGGGAAGCAATACCATTCAGAAAAAGGAATCTCACAGATAGTCAGAATGTCTAGGATTTCACATTCTAGAGATAATGATACAGATAGGGAAAGAGGACACAAAGTTAGGAGGAAAAGCATAAGCTAAGTCCTACAGGCAGTAGACTTCCTTCCTTTCACAGAAGGAAGAAAGAGATGTTCAGTTCAGTTAAACTGGTACATGGATTGAATGTATTATAGGTTTTATTTTCAGAGCCTTGAACAATGCATGATATTAAGCATCCATGTCTAACTTTATGAAAATGTATGTTAATTTATAAATTAATTTATATTTAAATTAAACAACAAATCTGTCCTCTAAAGCCAACATACAAAACCCTATTTAGCTCAAAGTAAAGTTGAAATATGAATTAATTCATTCCTTTAATTCATTCCTTTAACCGTTTTTTAAATTATTAAGAAAAATTTTTTTTGGTTACGCCTTGAGGCATGTGGGATCTTAGTTCCCCAACCAGGGATGGAACCCACACCCTCTGCACTGGAAGTACAGGGTCTTAACCACAGGACCACCAGGGAAGTCTCTAAAATTAATTTCTATTTTAAAAGTAAAATTAGAAAATTAGAGATGCCAAGGGAACATTTCATGCAAAGATGGGCACAATAACGGACAGAAACGGTATGGACCTAACAGAAGCAGAAGATATTAAGAAGAGGTGGTAAGAATACACAGAAGGACTATAAAAACAAGGTCTTAATGACCCAGATAACCATGATGGTGTGGTCATTCACCTAGAGCCAGATATCCTGGAGTGAAGTCAAGTGGGCCTTAGGAAGCATTATGACAAACAAAGCTAGTGGAGGTGAGGGAATTCCAGTTGAGCTATTCCAAATCCTAAAAGATGATGCTGTGAAAGTGCTGCACTCAGTATGCCAGCAAATTTGAACAACTCAGCACTGGCCACAGGACTGGAAAAGGTCAGTTTTCTTTCTAATCCCAAAGAAGGGCAATGCCAAAGAATGTTCAAACTACCGCACAACTGAACTCATTAAACATGCTAGCAATATAATGCTAAAATATACTTCAAGCTAGGTTTCAACAGTACATAAACCAAGAACTTCCAGATGTACCAGCTGGATTTAGAAAAGGCAGAGGAACCAGAGACCAAATTGCCAACATCTACTAAATCATAGGAAAAGCAAGGGAATTCCAGAAAAACATCTACCCTGCTTCATTAACTACACTAAAGCCTTTGACTGTGTGGATCACAACAAACTGTGGAAAATTCTTAAAGAGATGGGACTACCTGACCACCTTATCTGCCTCCTACAGAGATTTCCATACAGAGAAATCTGTGTGCAGGTCAAGAAGCAACAGTTAGAACTGGACATGGAACAACAGACTGGTTCAAAACTGGGAAAAGAGTAGGTCAAGGCTGTATATTGTCACCTTGCTTATTTAACTTATATTGAGAGTACATCAAGAGAAACGCTGGGCTGGAAGAAGCACAGGCTGGAATAAAGATTGCTGGGGGAAATATCAATAACCTCAGACATGCAGATGACACCACCCTTATGGCAGAAAGTGAAGAGGAACTCAAAAGCCTCTTGATGAAAGTGAAAGTGGAGAGTGAAAAAGTTGGCTTAAAGCTCAACATTCAGACAACGAAGATCATGGCATCCGGTCCCATCACTTCATGGGAAATAGATGGGGAAACAGTGGAAACAGTGTCAGACTTTATTTTTCTGGGCTCCCAAATCACTGAAGATGGTGATTGCAGCCATGAAATTAAAAGACGCTTACTCCTTGGAAGGAAAGTTATGCCCAACCTAGACAGCATATTAAAAAGCAGAGATATTACTTTGCCAACAAAAGTCCATCTAGTCAAGGCTATGGTTTTTCCAGTGGTCATGTATAGATGTGAGAGGTGGACTATAAAGAAAGCTGAGTGCAGAATAATTGATGGTTTGAACTGTAGTGTTGGAGAAGACTCTTGAGAGTCCCTTGGACTGCAAGGAGATCCAACCAGTCCATTCTAAAGGAGATCAGTCCTGGATGTTCTTTGGAAGGACTGATGTTGAAGCTGAAACTCCAATACTTTGGCCACCTCATGGGAAGAGTTGACTCATTGGAAAAGACTCTGATGCTGGGAGGGATTGGGGGCAGGAGGAGAAGGGGACGACAGAGGATGAGATGGTTGGACGGCATCACTGACTCGATGGACGTGGGTTTGGGTGGACTCTGGGAGTTGGTGATGGACAGGGAGGCCTGGCGTGCTGCGATTCATGGGGTCGCAAAGAGTCGGACAGTCGACTGAGCGACTGAACTGAACTGAACTGAATCTTTTAAAAAATTTGATTTGCAAAATCTACATGTGTATGTATGAAATGATATTAATTCTTCATTTGGCAAAGATTCACCCAATTTGCCACTTCTTTTTTAGTTTTGTTTACATACTTTTTGTCAAAGGGACTCTCTAAAACTAATATGACATTATTTGGCAGTTGAAGTTGCATTTCTTCTTCTTTAAAAAATTTCTTGGTTTAGTTGAACTTTCTCAACTATGGCTGATTCATGTTGAAGTTTGACAGAAAATAACAAAATTCTATAAAGCAATTATCGTTCAATTGAAAAATAAATAAGTTCACAAAGGAAAAAAAAACCATTGGCATTCTGATTAGATTTTTGTGCAATATATAAATCAGGAAGGAAGCCAAAATATAATAATGAATACTTCCATCCAGAAATATATGTTCATTTAAATAAAATCCTTTGTGTATCTCAGTTTTGTAATTGTTTTTAGGCAAAGTTTTAACATCTTTTGTATCTTTATTCCTAAACACTTTTATTGTTGACATTTGAATGGGATCCTTTTCCATTAGATTTTCTACAGTACTGATTGATACAAAAGCTATTACTTTTTGTGTACAGAATTTAGAGTGCTATACATACAAACATATATATGTACATATATATATATACACATACACACAGATATATGTATATATATGTATATGAAAACTGAATTCCATTCGTTTTAGTAACTCTAGGTAATTCTGTTAGACTACAATAATATCATGCAAATAATGGAAATTTTATCTTGTTTTCCGAAGTTTTAAATCCTATTTGTTTTTCTTAGTACATTATGCTGGCTAGAGTTCTCATGTTTTATTTCTCACTTTAATGATGGTTTCTCTAGTGCTTTATCATTGAATATAAAATTTGCAGTCAATTTGGAGAAGTTGTATGTCTGTATGTGTGTGTGTGTGTGTTTGTGTGTATAAAAAGTATTTTAGTTCTAGTTTGCTAAGGTTTTTTTTCCACCAAATAATCAGGAGAAGATGTTGAATTTATCAACTGACTTTCCAAATTTTATCAAACAAGTATTTTTTCTCCTTTAACTTTAGTGAATTATATGAAAGAACTATGGTTCATTCCTTGAATTCGGACAATCTAACATATAACTTTGAATCACTCTGAAATACATATAGCTTTGAAATACATTGTAATTTGTATTTGCAGTAGATTTGTCTATTAAATACTATACATTATTCCTCTAAGTTAACATTACCTTTGGTTAATATTCATTTGCCCTTTGAGCACATCCTGAGATTGGAGAGAAAGAGCCAGCAGATGCAAACAGGCAGAAGGGGGCTCAGATCTGAAATTTGCCATCGTTAATCCCACACTTCAATATTCTTGCCTTTAGAACCCCATGAACAGTATGAAAAGGCAAAAAGATAGGACAATGAAAGATGAATTCCTAGGGCTGGTAGGTGCCCAATATGCTACTGGAGATCAGTGGAGAAATAATTTCAGAAAGAATGAAGAGATGGAGCCAAAGCAAAAGCAACACCCAGTTGTGGATGTGACTGGTGATGGAAGTAAAGTCTGATACTATAAAGAGCAATATTGCATAGGAACCTGGAATGTTAGGTCCATGAATCAAGGCAAATTGGAAGTGGTCAAACAGGAGATGGCAAGAGTGAACATCGAGATTTTAGGAATCAGCGAACTCAAATGGACTGGAATGGGTGAATTTAACTCAGATGACCATTATATATACTACTGTGGGCAAGAATCTCTTAAAAGAAATGGAGTAGCCATCATAGTCATCAAAAGAGTCTGAAATGCAGTACTTGGATGCAATCTCAAAAATGACACAATGATCTCTGTTCGTTTCCAAAGCAAACCATTCACTATCACGGTAATCCAAGTCTATGCCCCAACCAGTAATGCTGAGGAAGCTGAAGTTGAACGGTTCTATGAAGACCTACAAGACCTTTTAGAACTAACACCCAAAAAAGGTGTCCTTTTCATTATAGGGGACTGGAATTCAAAAGTAGGAAGTCAAGAGCTACCTGGAGTAATAGGAAATTTGGCCTTGGAGTACAGAATGAAGCACGGCAAAGGCTAATTGAGTTTTGCCAAGAGAATGCAGTGGTCATAGCAAACACCCTCTCCCAATAACACAAGAGAAGACTCTACATCACCAGATGGTCAACACCGAAATCAGACTGATTATATTCTTTGCAGCCAAAGATGGAGAAGCTCTATACAGTCAGCAAAAACAAGACCGGGAGCTGACTGTGGCTCAGATCATGAATTTCTTATTGCCAAATTCAGACTTATATTGAAAAACATAGGGAAGCTTTTCATGAAGATGGCGCCGAAGGCGAAGAAGGAAGCCCCTGCTCCTCCTAAAGCTGAAGCCAAAGCAAAGGCTTTGAAGGCCAAGAAAGCAGTGTTGAAAGGTGTCCACAGCCACAAAAAAAAGAAGATCCAGACATTGCCCACCTTCTGGCAGCCCAAAACACTGTGGCTCAGGAGGCAGCCCAAATATCCTTGGAAGAGCGCCCCTAGGAGAAACAAACTTGACCACTATGCCATCATCAAATTCCCCCTCACCACCGAGTCAGCCATGAAGAAAATAGAAGACAACACACTGGTATTCATTGTGGATGTCAAGGCCAACAAGCACCAAATTAAACAGGCTGTGAAGAAGCTCTGTGACATTGACGTGGCTAAGGTCAATACTCTGATCAGGCCTGATGGAGAGAAGAAGGCATATGTTCGACTGGCTCCTGACTATGATGCTTTGGATGTTGCCAACAAAATTGGCATCATCTAAACTGAGTCCAGCTGGCTAATTCCAAATATAAAAGTTTTCACTATAAAAAAAAAAAAAAGAAAAACATAGGGAAAACCACTCGACCATTCAGATATAACCTAAATGAAATCTCTTATGATTATACAGTGGAAGTGACAAATAGAGTCAAGAGATTAGATCTGATAGAGTGCCTGAAGAACTATGGATGGAGGTTTGTGACACTGTACAGGAGGCAGTAATCAAGACCATCCCCAAGAAAAAGAAATGCAAAAAAGCAAAATGGTTGTCTGAGGAGGCCTTACAAATAGCTGAGAAAAGAAGAGAAGTGAAAGGCAAAGGAGAAAAGGAAAGATATACCCATGTGAGTACAGAGTGCCAAAGAATAGCAAGGAGAGATAAAAATCACTCAGTGATCAATGCAAAGAAATAGAAGAAAACAATAGAATGGAAAAGACTAGAGATCTCTTCAAGAAAATTAGAGATACCAAGGGAATATTTCATGCAAAGATAGGCATAATAAAGGACAGAAATGGTATGGACCTAATAGATGCATAAGATATTAAGAAGAAGTGACAAGAATACACAGAAGAACTATACAAAAAAGGTCTTAATGACCCACATAATCACAATGGTGTGATCACTCACCTAGAGTTAGACATCCTGGGATGTGAAGTCAAGTGGGCCTTAGGAAGCATCACTATGAACAAAGCTAGTGGAGGCGATGGAATTCCAGCTGAGCTATTTCAAATCCTGAAAGATAATGCTGTGAAAGTGCTGCACTCAATATGCCAGCATATTTGGAAAACTCAGCAGTGGCCACAGGACTAGAAAAGGTCAGTTTTCACTCCAATCCCAAAGGAAGGCAATGCCAAAGAATGTTCAAACTACCACACAATTGCATTCATCTCACACGCTAGTAAAGTAATGCTCAAAGTTCTCCAAGCCAGGCTTCAACAGTATGTGAACCGTGAACTTCCAGCTGTTCAAGCTGGATTTAGAAAAGGCAGAGGAACCAGAAATTGCCAACATCTGTTGGATCATCAAAAAAGCAGGAGAGTTACAGAAAAACATCTACTTCTGCTTTATTGACTATGTCAAAGCCTTTGATTGTGTGGATCACAATAAACTGTGGAAAATTCTGAAAGAGATGGGAATACCAGACCACCTGACCTGCCTGCTGAGAAATCTGTATGCAGGTCAAGAAGCAATAGTTAGAACTGGACATGGAGCAACGGACTGGTTCAAAACCAGGAAAGGAGTACATCAAGGCTGTATATTGTCACCCTGCTTATTTAACTTATATGCAGAGGACACCATCAAAATGATGGGCTGGATAAAGCTCAACCTGGAATCAAGACTGCTGGGAGAAATATCAATAACCTCAGATATGCAGATGACACCACCCTAATGGCAGAAAGCGAAGAGGAACTAAAGAGCCTCTTGATGAAGGTGAAAGAAAAGAGTGAAAAACCCAACTTAAAACTCAACATTCAAAAAACTAAGATCATGGCATCTGGTCCCATCACTTCATGGGAAATAGATGGGGAAACAATGGAAACAGTGACAGACTTTATTTTGAGCTCCAAAATCACTGCAGATGGTGACTGTGGCCATGAAATTAAAAGACACTTGCTCCTTGGAAGAAAAGCTATGACCAACCTAGACAACAAATTAAAAAGCAGAGATATTACTTCACCAACAAAGATTCTGCCTAGTCAAAGCTATGGTTTTTCCAGTAGTCATGTATGGATGTGAAAGTTGGACTATAAAGAAAGCTGAGTGCCAAAGAATTGATACTTTTTAACTGTGGTGTTGGAGAAGACTCTTTAGAGTCCCTTGGACTGCAAGGAAATCCAACCAGTCAATCCTAAAGGAAATCAATCTTGATTATTCATTGGAAGAACTGATGCTGAAGCTGAAACTCCAATACTTTGGCCACCTGATGTGAAGAACTGACTCATTTGAAAAGACCCTGATGCTGGGAAAGATTGAGGGAGGGAGGAGAAGGGGATGATGGAGGATGAGATGGTCGGATGGCATCACTGGCTCAGTGAACATAAGCTTGAGTAAGCTTCCAGAGTTGATGATGGATAGGGAGGCCTGGTGTGCTGCAGTCCATGGGGTCGCAAAGAGTTGGACACGACTGAGCAACTGAACTGAACTAAACTGAATCCCACATGTAATGAACCTGGAACTAGCCAGCAGAACTTCAGTTTTCTAGATTACTTACCCGTTTGGGTTTCTTTCCAGCTCATTTAAAAGTGTGTGATCACAGTACTCAAAGACTAAATGCATTTTCCTCTTTCTCCTGAACACCTCAATGAGGTTCACAAGATTTGGATGTTTTAATTGCTGCAAAGGAATTGAAATACAAAAGTTGGTGATTCACTTCTTGTAATAGTTTCTCCCAGACCCCTTACAATTTTAAGAGCCAAAGGCTTTGCTCATCTTTCTCTGTGCATTTCTTGCCGAGAAATTATTACAGTTACTCAAAAGAGGAACTACTCTTAGTAAGTACCAAAGAATCTTAAAGCTGGAAGAAAGAATTTATCTAACATACCCCATAGTAAAGGGTAACTAAGCTGCTTGAATCTCTCTGGAGATAGCAAAGTACAACTTAAAATATAAGCACTAAAATTAAAAATGCTTTATGAATTTAGTGGAAATTCTAAGTATACAAGTTGTAAGATGATCTGAATATAGAATGGTAATGGAATTATTGAGTAAAAGACTATAAAAATCATCTATACCCATTTAGCTTATATACTGTCATAGATTTAATGTAAATGGCTGCATTGAAATCCGGCTTGGATTTTAGTGTTGTGCTCAGAAAGACTAGATCTCAACCCTCGAATCTGAAATAACTGCATATTCCAGGAATCCTTATGGTTAGTCTGTGTCTAAATTTATCACATTTTCAGCTCTCTTCTTTGATTTTCTTGTTCTCTCTTATGCTGAGATGTTTAATGAGTTAAATTCAATTCCCAGACTGAAGCATTTCACAAGGCTGCCTTTCACAAGCATTTCACAATGTCGCAAATCAAAGGAAAAACCCCGATTAAGTAAGATAATATCACTAAAGTAACTACATAATTTATCACCCAACCAGGGTAACGAGTATAAACCAGGACTGTCCCAGGCAAATTGGCAAACGTGGTCACTCTGCCTATAGGTAAGTGACTGTATAATTTCACACGTGAACTACCACACTTTTGAAAGAAAATGCTAGCCAGACAAAAAGGGATGCTAACCACATGGAACACTGGGACAGAAGCTATAAACCAGGACATCTCATCACTCCTACTTTTGAGTCATCTTCCTGTTGTTTTCCCACTACAGTAGACGAATTAACTTTCCAAACCCTAGACACCATTTACTCAGAAAGATATGCAGTATTTTGTATATTGTAGAAACTCAACAAATATTTTGCAGGCCCGGTAGAGAGGCTTAAAGTACCGTGACTTGTACAGTATACTCTCTCTTATCTGTAAGCATGGCTTGATCAAAAAAAGAAAAAGAAAAGAAAAGAAAACAAAACAAAAAACCAACCAACCAAAAAAAAAAAAAATAACCCAGAACAAAAAGTATCACCCTGTGACTATGTGCCTGCTGCTCAACAGTGTGGGGAAAGAGAACACATTACACATTAACTATACACCCGGGGCACCAGATCAATGTGTCTCCTATGTGCTCCACCAGCTAAAAGAGCAGAAAGGCAAACAGTGGACGGAACAGGTCACACAGGTGAGCCAGATGCTTCGTGCTGAGCCAAAACTGCAGACTGGGAGCTAAGAGTCTCTATCAAGAGTCAGGGATGCGCAGGTACTGCAGCTGGATGTGCTGGCAAGGTTTTCAGCTCTCTCTCTGAGTGGATTGGCAATTTATATCTTCTTTGCAAATCAAATGAACTTAGATCAGAAAACAGTGACTTGTGTAAAGAAAAACAGGTAGTGAGGAGGAAATCAAAGGAAATTTAAATAGTAGGAGTATGTGAGGAAAGTAAGGTAGGTTTATCACGGAAGGGATCTCTTCAGGGCGCAGGTGGGTGAAACATACCAGAGGCAGGAGAGACGCACCTTCAGAGAGCCATCGTGCTTAGTTCTCAGTGGTGTCCTTTCTGCGACCCCATGGACTGTAGCCCGCCAGGCTCCTTTGTCCATGGGACTCTCCAGGCAAGAATACTGGACTGGGTAGCTATTCCCTTCTCCAGGGGATCTTCCCAACCCAGGGATCGAACCTGGGTCTCCTGCATTGCAGGCAGATTCTTTACCATCAGAGAGCCATCACTGGAGACCAAAGTGAGTTGGAATCTGGCTATTTTTTTTACCTTCAAGTGCACCCTTAAATTGGACACTTGTAACCCAGGAGGTGCTACCTGAGCATTAACTGTACTTGAAGGGTTGGTGGGAGTGGGTGCATAAAAAGCTTTCCTATTAGAAAACCACCCACTGCCAGGTTCAGACACACCCAGTTCATCTGTGATGAGCTGTGTGTCTGATCAGCACTCTCTGCTGGCCACGAAGTTAACAGGGAACTGTTTTTAAAATCATGATGGATGTGCTCTTGAAAACTCCGTGCATATCAAGTCATATTTTAAACAAAATGCTAAAACTTTTTAGTTGAGGAAACCTGCTACAAATGTTTTTAAAGGGAAGGGAGTTTTATCTCCTTTTAAAAACTAGATTTCTGGGGTTTTCCTGTAAACAGGTGACATATGCCAAAAAGCCAAGGTGAGCTGTGTGTTCCTGAGGAAATCACACTTTTGTTACTCAAAGTGTGGTCCACAGACAAGCAGCATCTGTGCCATCAGGGAGTTTGTTAGAAACACGGAATCTCAGGCTGACCCCAGACCTAGACTTAGAATCTGCATTCCAACAAGGTCCTCAGGGCATCCCGGTGCACTGCCTTTTGTCTCAGTTTCCTCCCTATGTCGCATGAGAAGCATCTCTAAGCTCTCTTACGGCTCTAAACTTGTAAGATTTTTTAGGATAGGAAAAAATTTGCATAGAAAACTTGTGAATCTTCCATATTAAATCCTATGTTGTTTTAAAGCCTTTAAAAACAATGTAAAGGCTTTGTGTAAAGTGTGTATACATAGCTGGGGGTGATGGTCAATGTGTCTTAAGAACCAGTGAGCTCAGGCGGGCCCAAACCAGATCGATGACTACAGGCACTCTGATGCAGCCCTGTGGGTCCCTCTGTACCACAAAAAGCCCTTTTGGTTGCTGGTTTATGGGGAGAAGGACTTGGCTGGGGGTTGGGAGGAAAGGCCAGGGCTGAAGGGGAGGATAAACACTGGGGATGAGGGGACTTAAGACACTGAATATTTACCAACCAGAATGAGTTTTTAACAATCAAAATTTGAACAGTCTATGGCTGTACTCATAATATCACTTAAAGATCAGAGTGGCCAAAGCCCAAAGTGATGATCTATTTACAGAGTTGCTGATACAGAGGAATTTAAGTCCAACAGAAAAAAAAAAAGATCACTTTAAAATTCTTTGTAATTTTCCAGTACTGTGATATTATAGATGTACAGAGGAAGTTAACCTACCTTTAACATGCGTATTTCTCTTAGAGCTATTTTCTTAACGACAGGATCATCTTCGGATTCCACAAATTTTTTAATAGCTACCACTTGTCCCGAGGTTTTGTTTCTGCATTTGAATACAACCCCATAAGACCCCTCCCCAATCTTAGCTAATTTTTCATACTTCTCCATTGGTGTTGAAGTGATTTAAATTTCTGTACTGATTGACTTGCAGCGCAGTGTTGCACCTGGAAAATAAGATGGCTTGGCTTAATCACTTTACCAAGGATAGGGCTCTCACAGTTTACCACCTAAAATTAATTTGCCCTGGATGCCAAAGGTTTATTTCCATTTAACCTTAAATATACTAAAAAATATCTGGAGATTGTTTTGTTAATTCAGTAAGTCCTATGTAGTTATTCCAACTACTGCAAAGATTCCACATATACTTCTTATCATGGGTTTGTGTGTACTTCAGTTGAGCTAAAAGAATTTGTGGAAAGGAATATTATCCAATCTATTGTTGTCATTATCCTCAATAAAATGTTTAAAATATGATGCTGTAAAACCCAGCTGAAGGAACACTGCACACTCTGGTGTATGGTGTTTTCTGGTCCTATTCCAGGTTAATACTGCTGGCTACGAAGTGGGAACAGGGCATGGTATGGATACAAAGTGCTCTACTGCCACCTGGTGGACAGAAGAGAGACGGCTGCTGAACAAAGCGGTCATTAAAAACACTAACAAAATCTTTCTAGAGTATCGTTTCTGACCCCTGCTGCTGCTGCTGCTGCTGCTGCGTCGCTTCAGTCGTGTCCGACTCTGTGCGACCCCACAGATGGCAGCCCACCAGGCTCCCCCATCTCTGGGATTCTCCAGGCAAGAACACTGGAGTGGGTTGCCATTTCCTTCTCCAATGCACGAAAGTGCCCCTAGGGTTTACATGTATGGAGGAATGGATCCTTAAATTCTTAGATCCTAAGGAAAATAATAAAAAGCACAAAAAATTAAGGCAGCTCTAATTCTTCATGAATGCTTTCATATCCATAGAGACTTCTATGATAATACTATTTTTGATTTTTCTGTCTTGCATCATACATCCATCAATTTTGTGGTAACTGGTTGACACGCTAAGTAACACATGAAGCCAACACAATTAGACATATACATCTAGCAATGAAAGATACACAAATTCTAAATAGTCTCAAAAATCCCACCCCAGAATCTTGATGATATAATCTCACAGTAATAGTTAGCAATTAAACAACATTGTTCCAATGAAATTACAGATCATCTGCACAAATTTTTATGAAGTAGGTGTTATTTGTATTCAATTATACAGATGAGAAAGCAGGCACAGTAAAGGAAGCATGGACTGAGAACTCAGGCAGTAGGGTTCCAGAGACCACAATTTGACTCACAACACTACACTGCCTTTTGGTGAATTCAAAAGAACGCGCAATTTGAAGAACAGCTTTATCCAGGTATTCAGATTAATAAAATGTCAAGTGAAAGAGCCAATCACTTTAAAAACTTCTCATGTTTCAAATGAGGACAGTTTTTTTTTTTTTACTTCACCATTATTGTCTTTTCCATCTAAAGAGTATCTCAGTGGAGAAAGAAATCATCTACTCTTGCTTGCAACCATAAAAATACACAACTGGGAAACGTATTTAAGAGGTAAAGGAGTACTACCTTTTAAAAATTTGTGCTTTTACAAATGCCATTTCTTTGTTGTTGTTTTTTGATTTTATTTTCTCCTATAAAAGGAAGAAAACTTAAGCACACACTCAAGTAACACATGGAAAATCCATCACAGGTTATAGCCTGAAAACTCTGTTAATTACACTGTATTTAAAAATAGGAATTATTGAGACTTTCCTTGTGGTCCAGTAGCTAAGATTTCACGCTCCCAATGCAGGGAGCTTGGGTTCAATCCTTGTTCAGGGAACTAGATTCCACATGCTGCAACTAAGAGTTTGCATGCCACAGCTAAAGATCCTGCAGGCTGTAACTAAAAAAAATCCCGCATGCTTCAGCAAAGATCGAAGATTCCATGTGCTGCAACTAAGACTGAGCACAGCCAAATAAATAATCAATAAAACAAATATAAAAAATTTTAATATAGATATTATTATCTTAAAGGCATTTAGGTATAGGCATGCATACATTTGTCTTTCTGTAGCCAAGTAAAGGGCTTCCCCGGTGATTCAGTAGTAAAGAATCTGCTTGCAATGCAGGAGACATGGGTTCGATCCCTGAGTTGGCAGATCCCCTGGAGAGTGAAATGGCAACCCAGTCCAGAATTCTTGCCTGGAGAATCCCATGGACAGAGAAGCCTGGTGGGCTATAGTCCATGAGGTCGCAAGAGTCAGACATGACTTAGCAACTAAACTACCACCACCAGCCAAGTAAAGGGTGATCGGGAGGAGGACAGGAGAAATGGCACTTGCTTTAGAAAGTTATTGGCATAGAACATTGAAGATTTATGACTTCAACCTACTTAATGAGCATTACAGTTACTGAGGGAAATTTTGAATATGCCAAAAAAACTTAATTATGAAGTTTTAGTCTATGTGTTATTTTGTTTCCCTCAAGTAGGTGATCTGATCTACTGATCTATGATTTTCCTTTTCTTTCAACAGGTTCAGCAGCAAAGACTGATTGCTAAAAATAATATCTAGATCTCTGTCACATCAACCAAACTGTTGAATATGATAATATAAAGCACCAGAAAATAGTACTTTACTAGTAACATCACTGACTCGGTGGATGTGAGTTTGAGTAAGCTCTGGGAGTTGGTGATGGACAGGGAAGCCTGGCGTGCTGCAGTCCATGGGGTCACAAAGAGTCGGACACGACTGAGTGACTGAACTGAACTGAGTAACATGCCCATATTATCTGTTTTCCAAAGCCCTTATATGTTCATAGGAGATGAATCTGAGTACATAGGTAGGCGTTAGAACAAGGCAGGCATTTCACAAAGGAATTTATGGCTCTAATTCCAGCTTACTAGGACTCTATCAGAGTTTATAGAAGCTATAATTCCTATCTCTGACATGAGGTTCAGATCAGATATCTCACTGTTTGATGAACATCTCTAAATGAATGGACAGAAACATCTCAAAATCAATACATTCTAAATCAAATGTCTTCTTTCTAATCCTCTACCCTTACCCAAAGTTCCCAAACCTGCTCTGCACAGTTCCTAAATGGCTTGTCAAGATATGCACAGTGAAAACTGAGGCAGCCAAGGTCAGGGGCAGCAGCTTAAATGGAATCTTTCTCATGTACCTTTCACAAAGCTACGGAAGTCAACCAAAGCAATAAAACCACATAAATCCAATACAGTCAACATTATAAGGAGACAGAGGAGTCCAAACTTAAATAGAAAGATAAACACCCAATTCTGGAAAAGATACCTCTTGAGCTGCCCTTTTAAGCCCTTGCAGAGAGCAAAGATGGGAGTGGGGTGAGGTCTGGAAAAACTATAAAGAAGAGAGAAGAGTAAAAGAAGGGTCTAAGATAGACTTAGCATCACTCCTCAGAAGAGAAAAACACATTGCAAGCACAAAAAGTACTGAGAGTGTCCTGGCAGATCTGAGCACTCACTACAGGGATGAGACTTAAAAGTACAAGGGCATCTAGGAGGCATCAGTCAACTTGTCCTACTCTTGGGGAAGAGAAGGTAACAGGGAAGGGAGAGACTTATTCAGTCTTTGTTGGAGACTAGGTAAGTGAAGGGGAAAAGAAACAAGAGGATAAATTTGCAGTTCTGCAAGACAAGAGGGAATTCTGAAACAGAAGGCTATGTAAACCTTCCTCCCACCACTAAGAAAGCACAATCCATTAGACACTGCACTTCAGCACAGCAGCACGGCAGGCTTCCTTGAACTAGGATGGCTGTCAATTACTCTAAGCCTAAACCTGCCCAAGAAATAAAATAGAAAAAAGTAATCTCCCCACAAAGTTATTAGTAGAAGAGAACAGAAATGAGAATAAAACATCGCAGCTGATAAAATCATTCCAGGGAGTTCCCTGGAATAGTGCATGCCAAGTCGTTTAAGCCGTGTCTGACTCTTGCTGACCCCATGGACGGTAGCCCGCCAGGCTCCTCTGTCCATGGGATTTTCCAGGCAAGAATACTGGAGTAGGTTCCCATTTCCTTCTCCACTGGAATAGTGATAAAGGAATAACAAATAGGTTGAGGGAATTCCCTGGCTGTCCAGTGGTTAGGATTCAGAGCTTTCACTGATATGGCCTGAGTTCAACCCTTGGTTGGGGAATTGAGGTCTTGCAAGCAGAGCAGTGCAACTGAAAAAATAAAAAAAACAAAAGAACTTTCCAAAAAACCTAACCATGAAGCAGAAGAAAACTAACACAATATCTGATTTAAATATCCTCTAACAATGATTTGGAGATAGAAAGAACCACTTTAAATTGCTCAGCAGTGAAGAACCTGCTTGCCATGTGGGGGACCTGGGTTCGATCCCTGGGTTGGGAATATCCCCTGGAGAAGGGAATGGCTACCCACTCCAGTATTCTTGTCTGGAGAATTCCATGGATAGAGGAGTCTGGTCAGCTACAGTCCTTGAGTTGTAAAGAGTCGGACACGACTGAGCGACTAACACACATACAATGTTGATAAAAAAATAAATTGATAGTTGATTTGACTCAGGAAAGAGACAGAAAAATGATCTCAGAAATAGAGACTAAATAACAAGATGCCAACAGGAGAACAGAAATAAAAATTTAAGAAGGGAAATTAAAGAAAGGCAGACTAGCAGGTTAGAGGCTAAAAATGAGGGGGAAGAAGGGAGCGAGTTTAGAGAGACAGCAGTTGAATGGAAGATAGGCAAGGAAGATACAACAAAAGTTAACTAGAGTTCCTTAAGAAAGAAAACAAAATAATGGAATAGAACCAATATTTGAACATAAACCAAGAAAAACTTCTGGAAATAAGATCTGAATGTACATATTGAAAGGACCCATCAGGTAATTGGCTAACTAACTCAGAACAACCAATTCAGAGACATATTTGAATAAAATTATTAAGATAAAGAAAACACTCTCATAGCCTCCAGTCATAAAGACTAAATAACTTCAGTGTAACAGAATTAGAGTGACGTCAAACTTATCAAGAGCAACGTACAACGCAAAGTGAGAATGCAGCAGCATTTTGAAGAAATTCAAGGGAAGAAAGTGAAAGCCAAGGATTTCAACTCAGCCAAGCTGTCCTTCAAGGAAATAGACCAACAGTGTAAAACAAGCAAGAATTCCAGTAATGTTATATTCCTGAGCTCTTCTCAAAAAATCTGAGAGGGTAACTTTCACCCAACCAAGAGCTGATTGGGAAAACTTCAGCAAAAGGACTTATAGTGAACATTTAATGTATTCAGTGTATTCAAAGACTTTGTATACATTTAAAATATTCAAAGACTGAAACAAAGGGAGGTACAAAAGTGGAAGAATAAATATATAAGTAAAAACTTGTAGATGTTACCAGTTTTGATAGTGTAGGAAGTAATGCAACTAAAAATTTGTTAAAAGAATGGGGGAAAAGGGAAGCAGAATAAGTTCATGGATAACTGAACTGCTGCTGCTGCTAAGTCGCTTCAGTCGTGTCAGACTCTGTGCGACCCCATAGACAGCAGCCCACCAGGCTCCCCCGTCCCTGGAATTCTCCAGGCAAGAACACTGGAGTGGGGTGCCATTGCCTTCTCTGGGATAACTGAACAGGTAGGAATCAAAAGATATATTAAGAAAAAACAAAAAACAACTGGGGGCTTCCTTAGGGGCTTGGTGGTAAAGACTCCGCCTGCCAATGCAGGAGACACAAGTTTGATCCCTGGTCTGGGAAGGTCCCACATGCTATGCAGCAACTAAGCCTGTATGCCACATAGAGCCTGTGCTCCAGAGCCCAGGAACCACAACTACTGAGCCCATGAGCTCCAACTACTGCAACCCTCACGCCCAAGAGCCCATACTCTTCAACAAGAAGAACCACTGCCGTGAGAAGTCCACGCGCTGCGATGAAGAGCAGCCCTTTCTTGTCGCACCTAGAGAAAAGCCCGCACAGTAACGAAGACCCAGCACAGCCAAAAACAAACAAATAAATAATAAATAAATAAAATTATAAAAAAACTTGACAAACCAGAGAACAAAAGGTTAAATAAGAAAACAAGGACTATGAGAATTTTTTTTTTTTAAAGTATTAGTCTAGGGAATTCTCTGGCAGTCTGGTGGTTAGCACTTGGTGCTTTTACTGCCGTTTCACTTCCCGTCAGGGAACTAAAATTCTGCAAACTGTGCAGCTCTGCCAAAAAAAAAAAAAAAAAAAGGCATTAGTCTAAAGGTAACTACTGAAACAAAAATATAAGCTTTCCAAAATACCAAAGAAATTGAAAAAAAAATAAATCTAACACAGTACATAGAGAAATTCAGAAAATTTTACATTCTGCACATAATAATTATAACATAAAACAATATGGCAGAATAGAAACGAAAATAAGTTGTATCAGTAAATATGAGTGGGCTTAAGTCATTTATTAAATGAGAAAAATTTTAAGTATGGCTCACAAAACAAGATCCAGTTATAAGCTATATGCAAGAGACACACCTAAAATAAAGTGATTCAGAAAGGTTAAAAATGTAGGAAATAGAACTGCCTTATGATCCAGCAACCCCACTGCTGGGCATACACACTGAGGAAACCAGAAGGGAAAGAGACATGTGTACCCCAATGTTCATCGCAGCACTGTTTATAATAGCCAAGACATGGAAGCAACCTAGATGTCCATCAGCAGATGAATGGATAAGAAAGCTGTGGTACATATACACAATGGAGTATTACTCAGCCATTAAAAAGAAAACATTTGAATCAGTTCTAATGAGGTGGATGAAACTGGAGCCTATTATACAGAGTGAAGTAAGCCAGAAGGAAAAACATAAATACAGTATACTAACGCATATATATGGAATTTAGAAAGATGGTAACAATAACCCGGTGTACGAGACAGCAAAAGAGACACTGATGTATAGAACAGTCTTATGGACTCTGTGGGAGAGGGAGAGGGTGGGAAGATTTGGGAGAATGGCAATGAAACATGTAAAATATCATGTAGGAAATGAGTTGCCAGTCCAGGTTCGATGCACGATGCTGGATGCTTGGCGCTGGTGCACTGGGACGGCCCAGAGGGATGGTATGGGGAGGGAGGAGGGAGGAGGGTTCGGGATGGGGAACACATGTATACCTGTGGCGGATTCATTTTGATATTTGGCAAAACTAATATAATTATGTAAAGTTTAAAAATAAAATAAAATTAGAAAAAAAAATGTAGAGACAGGAAAAGGTATATAGGACAAATGGAAACAATAAGAAAGGAATTTGTGATCTTGGTATCAGACAAAGTAAAATTAAAGCTAAAAAAAGTATTAAATATGACAAAAGGGGGCAGGTTTTAATGCTAAGAGCAAAAATTCATAATGTAGATGTAACAGTCTCAAATCACACAGCACAGCAATTACTGTTGTAAAGCAGAAACTCTAGGGCATGCAAGGAGACATGTATAGAAACAAATTAATAATGAGAGACTTAAATACATCACGCGGTAAAAGACAAGGCCAGTGAACACAAAATATGTAACTCTGCAGAAGACCCAAACAATGCAAGCAGTAAAGTGAACCTAGAGGAGAGATATAAACTGAATTTTAAACTCTGATAATACGGAATGGACCTTCTTATCAAGCACACAGGGACTAGTCACAAAAACTGTTGTTTCTGTTCAGTTGCTCAGGCATGTCTGACTCTTTGCGACCCCATGGACTGCAGCTTGCCCAGGCTTCCCTGTCCTTCACTATCTCCTGGAGTTTGCTCAAACTCACGTCCATTGAGTCAATGATACCATCCAACCGTCTCATCCTCTGCCGCCCCCTTCTCCTGCCCTCAATCTTTCCCAGAATCAGGTTATTTTCCAATGAGTTGGCCCTTCTCATCAGGTGGCCAAAGTACTGGATCTTCAGCTTCAGTGTCAGTCATTATTATTAAGTCACAAAGAAAGCATCAGGAAATCTCAAAAGTAGAAATATTATAAATAACATTCTGGTCATAAAATATCAAACAAGAAATTGGAACAAGAATTAAAAACATAAAATAAAAAAAGATCTTCTACCTAGAAGTGAAAAAGTCTTCTATTAAATACCTCTTGGGTAAAGAGGGAAACACAAACTAAACTAATAAAATTAAAAAAAATGATTATGAAAATACAACATATCAAAATCTAGAAGATACATTTAAAGTAGTGGTTCTCTACTAGGGTTGGTTTTGGCCCCCAGGGGAATTTTTCAGGGTCTGGAGACATATTTTTATGAGTATGCAGAGACCAGGAATGCTGCTAAACATTCCTCAAGGTGCAGGACAGACCCCCATGATAAACACCACTCTGATCTAAAATAATAACACAGTTGAAGTACCCTGTCATAAAGCAGTAAAGAGAAGAAAAGCCAGAGATCAAAACAAACATATAGAAAAAAGATAGAAGGCTAAAAATTAACAAATTAAGTTCAACATTTAAAAATATAGAAAAGCAAATACAAAATGAACCAAAGTAAAGCACAAAAAGGGAAACAATAAATTAATAAACTGAAATAGAAATTAATAAATCAAAGAAAACATAAAACAGTAAATCTAATTAATAAACCTAAATCCTGGTTCCTTGAGAAATTTAAAATAGACAAATCATTACCTAACTTAATGAAGGAAAAAAGGAGAAATAACAATATGTAAAATAAAATCACAAGAGGGAATAACCATCAAAACAGAAGAATTTTTAAAATATCATGAGACTATTTTGTAGGCATTTATGCAAATGAATATGAAAACTTGGATGAAATGGATAATTTCCTCAAAAGACAGAGTTTACCAAAATTTGTCCAATTAGGGATTGAGAATCTAGACTGGTTTAAGTATAGGAAATAGAGGAAGTTTTTTTTTTCTTTTTTTTTTAATCCCACAGAAAAGCACAAGAGGTCAGACTTTGACCACTATGGTGGGGTAAAGAGATTGGCAAATTTTCTTCCTAAAACACAAGGATAACACTAAGCAAAACTGTCCAAGAAACAAAAACAAAAATACAACAGTTTTCAGGATCTGGAAACTGAGTAGAAGCAAAAAGCAAATGGGGAAGTATTTATTTATGATACGCTGCTAGAAGGCTACTTAAGAACAGTGGGGTCTGCGGCTTCTTGCCTGAGGCTTCCATCATTCCTCCGCTACCCCTGCCCCCAGTTCAATGAGGGCAGTAATAAGGCCAGTGTGGACGGGTCATGAGCCAGCAGCCTTGCTCCCGAGGCGGTGTGTTTGATATACCTCAGAAGATGAAAACCTGTGACAACGTCAGTGAAATTCTTATGAATTGATATGAAACAAATGGGAAAGAAAACAGTTTTTCAAGCCTTAAAATGAGGTTCTCATGCGGGTGAGGTGTAGACCAGCCAAGGGATTTATGGGAAGATCCTAAAAATGAGAGAACCACAGAGGGGCTAGATTAGCTTTCCACACACGGGGAAGATCAAAGAAAGTCTTAAAAAAAGTTAAAGCTTGGCAGGTTGGAGGATTGATTGAATTTTGAATCCTCTCTCCAACCCACATACTGATTTCCTAGAAGAGGTGGAAGACTTATGGCTAGAGATGTCTGAGTACCACCACTGCCCAAATTATTGGCGACCACTAAGCTCTGCAAGACAGTGGTGACTTCTAGAAAGCCAGACTAAAAAACTAACACACTGAATAGAAACATTAGCAGCCACACATATGGGAGGAGATGGACTCTGAAATACAGGCAGAATGCAAAAACAAAAATCAACCCATTAAAAAAACCAACAAAAACCCAGGGGAGAAAATCAGAATCCAGAATTTCTGGATAATATTTATCTAAAATGTCCAATTTTCAATAAAAAATTATGCAGCATGCTAAGAAAAGGGAAAGTGTGACCTATACTCAGGGAAAAAGTCAATAAAAATGAATTCTGAGCAGATGGATTTTGCTGACAAAGACTTCAAAATCAGCTTTTATAAATATGTTCAAGTAATTTAAATAACGAAAAGAGAATATGACAACAATGACTCAGATAAACAGGGAATCTCCACAGAAGAATGAGAAGCATAAAAAAGAACCAAATGGGAATTTTAGGGTCAAAAGATATAACTGAAAAATTCACTAGATGGATTCAGTAGCAGATTTGAGATGGCAGAAGACAGAATCAGTAAATCTGATAACAGGTTAATAAAAAATGACCAGTTGGAAAGAGAGACAAAAGCCTTAAGATGAACAGACTTCTGGAACAAAAATCAACAGTACCAATATACATGTAGTGAGATTTCTCAGAAAGAGGGAGTGAGACAAAGGGGTAGAAAATTACATTTGAAGAAATAATGGCCAAAACCTTTCTAAACGTAATGGAAAACACTAACTACAGATTCAAGAAGCTTAATAAATCCCCAAGTAGGATAAATGTGAAGAGATCCATACTTAGATAAATCATAATCAAACTTCTGGAAACCAAAGATGAAGAGATCTCTCAAAAACAGTGAGAGAAAATGATTCACATACAAGGGAACAGCAACATGCTCACTGACCAACTCTTCACCAGAAAAACAATCACAAAAAAATCAATAAAAGAAAAAACTCGCTCTTTAAAAAGATCAATAAAATTAATGGACTTTTATCTAGATGGACTAAGAAAAAAGAAAGAAAAATTACCAAAATCAGAACCACCCTATAGAAGAAGAAGATTAACAGAGAATATTATGAACAACTTTAAGCAACCACATTAGATACCTTGGTTGACCAAATGCCTAAAAAGACAAAATATCAAACTAACTCAAGGAAAAATAGAAAATCTGATTACACCCTTAAAAAATAAAAGAAACTGAATTGGTAATTAAAAATCTACCTACAAAGAAAAGTCCAGGCTCAGATGGCTTCACAGATGAACTCTACCAAACACCGAGAAGAATTAATATCAACTCTTCACAAATTGTTCTAAAAAATTGAGCAAAGAACATTTCCCAGCCCCTTCTGTAAGGCCAATATTAACCTTGATACAAAGTCCGAAAAAGAAATCACAAGAAAACTATAGATCATTATTCTCATAGATTTAAGAATCCTCAACAAAATTAGTAGAAACATATAAGGTGGATGTATGCCATGACTACAAAGGATTTATCTCAGGAATGCAAAGTTATTTTAATATCTAAAAATTAGTAATGCAAAACATCATATTAATATGACAAACAACGCAGCATCTCAGTAGATATGACAAAAATCCAACATCCATTCACAATAAAAATCTCAACAAACTGTATTAGAAGGGAATTCCCTACAGGAGATCTGTGAAAAACCTACAGTTAGTAGGCTGCAGTCCATGGGGTCGCACAGAGTCAGACACGACTGAAGCGACGTAGCAGTAGCATCATCAGGCTTAATCGTTCTCTCCTAAGACTGAGAAAAAGATGTCTGCTTTCACCCACTACTTAACATTGTTTTGAAAGTTCTCATCAGTGCAATAAGTCAAGTAAAAGAAATTAAAAGGATGTGCCTCGTGGCTGGGCCCAGGGGTGGACCCAGGTCCCCGCAGTGAAAACACTAATTCCTAACCACTGAACCACCAGGGAATTTCCAAAATATTTATAGTATCATTACTCATAGGAGTCCTAAACTGAAAGCAAACCATCAATTGATGAATGAGTATCCATGCAATGAAATACCATTCATTTCATTCAATTCAAAATACCAGTAATAGAAAAGAACAAAGAAATTAACACAATACTGTAAATCAATTACACTACAATAAAAATTAAAAACAAAATAGAAAGGAACAAAGTACTGATACATGCTATAATATGTTAAATATTTTTAAAAAAACCCCATAATGCTATGTAAGAAAAGCCACACACACATAAGGAACACACATGATCGCATTTACATGAAATTTCTAGGAGAGTCATATGAGCCACTAAGAAGGACACAGGATCTCCTCTGTGATACTTATGCCAAAAAATGGAAACCTGAATATAATTATAAGGTAATAGTAGACAAAGCCAAACTGAAGACCATTCTACAAATAACTGGCTTGTGTTCTTAAAATATCAAGGTCATGAAAGGCAAAGATCAAAGTACTGTTTCAGACTGAAGGAGAGTGAAGAGAAGCAAAAAATGAAATGTGATGCGTGATCTGGAATTTGGTTCTGGAATGGGGAAAATCGTAACTATAAAGAATCATCCTGGGATATCTGGTGAAACCTAAATACTGATTGTAGGTCAGATATCAGATTTCCTGATTTTGGTAATCTTTACTGAGGTTATATAAGATAATGTCCCAGTTCTTAGGAAATAAACACTGAACTGTTTAAAGGGACAGGATGTCTACAATGTACTCTCAAACAGCACAGAAAAATTAATATGCATATATATACAATACACACACAAAGAGAAAGAAAGCAATAAAAAATAGAGCAAAATGTAAACAATTAAAGGATATAAATGTATAGGAGTTCATTGTACTATGCTTTCAGGTTTGAAATTATTATACCAAAATAGAGCTATTTTAGGAACCTATATATAGGGGGACTATAGTGTCAACTCACTTTTTTTCTGCCTATCTAGTTCAATGACAGCAAAACATCTTTCTCAAACATCAATATAATCAGAGATCGTCCTTTCTCAAAAATGGCTATGGCTTCTACTGTCACAGAATAAAGTTCAAATTGTAGTATGGTATTTACAGTCCTTTCAACACTGGTCCCAATGTACCTTCCCCGCCAGTGCTTCTCAGATTTTTTCCCCAAACACTGTCAAGTCTCTAAGTCTCTGCTTACATGCTGCTTGGAAGGTTTGACCCCCAAACCCTTTTCATCTTTTGCAGTTCAACTCAAATGCTTTTTCTACTTACCATTTCCCTGATCCCCAAAGGCAAGCCCTTTCTCACCACACATACTGAGTTAACAACTTCCTCACTCCTTTTTTACACATTACTTACTGCACTTGAGGTACTTTGTTTGCCCACTGTCTGGCACACAGTAGGTGCTCGACCTGTCTGTTTCAGTCTTATCGTAATTTTATTTGCTAACCTTTCCACTAAATATGTACCTTTCTGCTTTAAACAAAAGCAGTAATACATTTTGGTTGTTAATATAGTACCTGGGCAGGAAATCAATATTAAACAGTGAGACAGTTATCTGCAGTGAATAGAAGCAACTGACAGAGAATATTTTTCAGTCACTAGTCACCTTCAATCTGAACCTATGTACCTCTTGGCTAATCTACCAAATGTTTGACTATTAAAGTTAATGAAGTTCTGTGTACAAAGGCAAAAACAGGTACAGGCTTGGGCCGACTGGTGAATATGACACAGACAGGTAGATACTTGAGTGGATCATTAAATTCTTTGAAAATGTTCTATTTATCTTCCTTAGTCTTGAGGATTTGCAAAAGGATGCACATACAAACTAAGACAACATTTGGGGGCAGATTATTTGCCATGATTGTACCACGAGGCAGGTCACGAGGGTTCAAGCTAGCCTTTAAAGACAATACTGAGAAAAGGAAAACAAAATTAAGAAAGGGAGAGGAAATGGGGTGAAAAAACATATTAATTTCCTAATCTAAAAGTTTATAGGAAACTGGTAAATCGTGGCATTATGAATAGGGGAGTAAGGAGACCCTTTGAAGACCAAGACAAGTTACAGATTCTACACGCTAAAAGTCACAATCCGCCACACTGTTATTATTTGCAATGCAACAAACATGTATTTATATTTAATAAAACTGACCGGAAAAATGGGCTATAAAACCATTCTCCGTCTGTCTTATAAACATCATACCAAATCGCAGAACTTCAGAAGTACACACACCCGTTTAAAAACCTGTCTTCGTGACAATACAACAGGATTAACTAAGAGCACCCCAGGAAACCAAAGACCACATCATTCACATAATCCAAGAAACGAACTTTGTGTAAAAGCCTCACATTTCATGTGAACACATAACAGATCTGAAAGTCTGGCATAATCCACTTGATTTCCAGGCTTCTAAACTAGCCTCGACCATACATTTAATGACAGTCCAGCTTCTCGGCACGCCAGGGGTCGATGTTCCCAAGCACAGCCGCTCCGCTGCCCCGGGGGCCCACACCGGGTGGGTCTTACAGTCGGCTGGTGCCACCCATCGCCTCTGGGCCCTCGCCCATCCCTGTCTGTCCCTCCGAGGAGGCCAATCGGGAAGGCTCCCCCGCTCCCCTTCTCTCAGGGAACCTTCCCTTCTCTGGAAACCTCCATCCAGACCCCGTTTCTCTCTCCATCGCCCCCGGCACTGACCCACCTGCCTCCCAACCGCCGGACTTACGGCTCAGACGGGGCGATGGCGACACAGCCTCTAGCGGCCCCGGCGCAGCGACTACGGCGCTGGGCGCTGTGCGCAGGCAGCCCCCGCGCGGCGTCTCCCGGGCAACCGGACGCTCAGGCCGCGCAGGGCAGGGCGGCTTCCGGAGCGGGTTCCCCCGGCGCCCGCCGCAGGGAAACTCGCGGCCTGGGTTCAGCATCTCGGTGGGTCACCTGTGGGCCAGCCCTTAACAGCAGAGTGTGGACGCAGCCGCAGTTTCTCCTCCCGGAACCTTTGTTAAGCTGCCCTGAAGGAGGCACTCGGGGAACGTTTTAACTTTTCCAGAACATTGCGATCACACCAAGTACTGTTCCTATCCCAGGCCTCAGGAGCACTAAAAGTTAGCATTGAAGTTACAGTAGGCCGTTTCCCTCCCTGGGCATAGACCTTGAGGTGGCCAGATCCTCTATTCTTAATCGTTCCTCTTTGGTTCTGCCCTAGTGTCCACATAGCTTCTCAGCAGATTTAAGGCTTTTCCGAAACAAGTAGCTTTATCTATTAGTTGCGGTCCATCGCTGCTGTTTTGATAATTCAGCAAGCATTGTTACTATTATGTGGGGCTGATTCACAGTGAAAGACATGTTTGCCACCCAGTAGGGAAGCGAGTCAAGCAAACAAGTAATGTGATGAATGCTATATGGGGTCATAGGTACTAACACTGGAAAAAGATAATTTTTCTAAAGTCTACTCGTTTACAAGATGAACGTGGGAACACTAACTCTATGTTGTTAATGAGCACATACACACTTTGGCCTCAGTAAAATGCTCCCCAATCATGCCCAGATTTAGGATGTCGATTATTCTGATTCCCTCAGAGGTAACTCTTCTTCCTTTTTCTTCTCTATCTTCAATTCTCCACTTCCTTCATTTGCTGAGACATATCCTCTAATCTCTGCCCATCTTTAGAAACAAAAGACAGAAACAAAAACAAAACTAGAAACTTTTACCTCCTTCGCCTTTAAGACCAAACATAATCCCACTGAACTCAAATCTACATAAGCTTGTATCAACTTATTTTTCTATCATTTTTACCCTCATCATGCTATATAGGTAATTTTCCCAGTAAGGATTCAAGAGATCACATCACCTTAGGTACAGACCCAACGCCTATTTTCTGTCTTTGGCCACATCACACGGCATGTGGGATCCTAGTTCCCCAGTCAGGGATCAAACCCTGCACCCCTGCATTGGAAGCATGGAGTCTTAACCACTGGACTGCCAGGGAAGTCTTTTTTTTTTTTTTTTTGCCAATGGCTATTTTCATCATGGTATTTAATCTCTGCAGTTTCTGTAACTGTTGACTATTAGAACTACTCTTCTCAATAGGAAGCTCTTTACAAATAGGCCCATCCCTGCTTGGCAGTAGCATGTTAGCATGTCTTGTTACTCTGCCTCACACACCCTGAGCTCTACTTTATTTAACGTCACTATTCCTTGAATAAGCATTTTTGCATATGCCTACAGCTCCCTACCCTGATTTTTTTCTGCACTTGATAAACTCATCTATTAACAACCTGGTTTATATATAACATTCTATAAAGGCTTTTCTTTTCTCAAAGCAGAATTAGGCACAGCCTTTTGTATTGTTCTTCAAACCTATTTATTCATCCAAGTGTGCTCCTGGAATATTGGGAATGATGATCTTCTGTCTTCTCCCCAGTGTCAGTAAAGCACTTGGACCCACTGTGAATGATCAATGTTTGTTAGCTAAACAATTATCTCACCAGAGGAAACTTGGAAAGTCAAGTCTTTGTAATGAGTTTTGACTAGATGTGTTTCATAAGGTTTAACGGTAAAATCAATTATATGCAAATCCTTTTATTCTTACACAAAACACTTTGAATAAGGAAAATCTTTTTTGATAAAGTGAAAAATTAAAAGACAGAAAGTTAATTTCTTTTGCTGCAAAGAGACCATGAAAATCAGATTCTGAAATCCAATTCCTGGAGAAAGTAAGTGTAATTTCAGGGCAGAAATGGCTCGAGTGTATTTCAGAGGGTAGTGGATATATTCTGTGTAGTATACAGCTTAGCATAGTAGTTGAGAGTATACACTCTGAACTAAGTGCCTAGGTTCAAATCCTAGCTCCACTGTTTCCCAGCTATATTCTTGGGCAAGTTATTTAATCTTTCGGTGCCTTAGTTTCTTCATCTGTAATACGGCATTAACGATACTTACCTCATTGGCTGTTTTGGGGCTTCCATGGAAGAATCTATGGAAAATATGTGGAATAGCACAAACACATTCATTGGGCACTTATTATTATATTCCCTCATGTAATACTCTTTAGTGTTTACCCACTATTTAGTATAGCACACTTTCATCTACGGTAAAAAGTGATGCCTGTCCTTTATTTCCTGATCTCTACTGAAATCAGTAACACACTAGCAAGATGAATGATGCCAATAAGGCCTAGAAAAATTGGTATCATTTTCAACATCAATGTCCAAGAAACTAGCTCACAAGAATAGACAACTCTGAATTTCAATGAAATAAAATCTTTCCCAACATTTCAGTTAGGGACTCTCTTCCTATTTACTAAATAAAGATTCTCAATCAAAAGTTGGTAGGTGGAGCTCTCAAATTTGCATTCCTGAGTGTCACCACTGATTATTCTTTCTCAGTCAAGGGATACTTGGATCACACTCAGAAACACTGATTTAAGTTCAACATTGGGCCAGTGGTTCTCATGAAGCACTGTACATCAGAGTCATTTGTATAACTTTATAAAAATATGGCTACTGAGCCCTTCCTCAAAGACTGATTCCAGGGGTCTGTAGTTTTAAAAAGCCCGTGTGTAACATACAACCAGTTGTATACTTTATCTTCTGGAAATATTTTGAAATGGTTTGACAGTTAAATGTGAAGGTTACATTTTTTTGAGATGTGACCCTTTATGTAATTTACAGGATTTGGAAACTAGAAATACGTGGCCCAGGTAAAGGATCAACAACCTGATCAATAAATGCCAAGGACAGAATATTGATTTCTTAAAAATCTTTTCCATGAAATCTGTTTTTCAACAAACTGATGATCATGTTATACTGATAAAGATCTGTTTTTAAAACAGTCACTGTGTTAGTCACTCAGTCGTCTCCGACTCTTAGCGACTCCATGGACTATAGCCCACCAGGCTCCTCTGTCCATGGGATTTCCCAGGCAAAAATACTGGAATAGGTTGCCATTCCCTTTTCTAGGGGATCTTCCTGACCTAGGGATCGAACTCGGGTTTCCCTGCATTTCTTTAACGTCTGAGCCAGCAAGGAAACCTTAAAACAATCATTATTATTAATGCTAAGATTAGTCACAATGTATTTGGGCAAAGTGATAAATATACACGACTGCTATGATTTTTAACATCTCTATGATTTAGAAGTCAGTTTTAGATAAGGAAACTGTTCTGGAGTCAAGATTATCCAAGGTCATAATAACAGGCAGAGAAGCATTGACAAGAGTTGAAATGTCACCCACCTCTCAGTCCCCAACTCGTTTTTCTTACATCTAACTTTGCCCTCCTTGCCTTCAGAACTGCATTCCCCAGCATTCTCCTTTCCTTTCTCTACCCAGGAGTCAGCAAACTCTTTCTATAAATGGTCAGATGGTAAATATCTTGGCTCTGTGGGTCATGTACTTTTTTGGGGAAAACTGTCTTTTTTTTTTTTTTTTGGTGAAAGCAGCTGTAGACAACATGTAAATGTATTTGTCCTAGTAAATTTCACTTAAGCAGGACTGGGCCCAGGAATGCAGTTTGTTGACTTCTCCAACTAAAAAATTATGAATGTTGTGATTTTCCTGATCAGAAAGTTGAAGAGCCTTCAAATGTAGGAATATTACTCTTTTATGAAATTTAGATGACGGATCAAATAAAAATGTCAAGATCTGAAGGATCACAATGGTTACTTAAGGATTTAATGCAGAGTAATTAAAAACACTTTTCTCCTTAATATGTTTTAATCTTACTATATACAGATTAAGCCAGATGACAAGCTACTATACAACAGCATGTTAAAAAACATGTTTATTTTACACTATGTACAATCAGGAACATATTTAAAAGCATTGTCAATTAAAATAAATGAAGACCATAAATCACAATTTAGTTTGTTCTTTGTGTATATACTCACATTAAAATATAAAGAACATATACCAAAAAACAGCCAAAAGTGTGCATTTTTCTAAAACTTGGTATATACACATTCCACTGGGAAAAAAGCAATCAAAAATGACTTTAACCAAAACTAAGTTCCTGTGATGTGTAGTAACCATTATATTGTTTCTATGAGGTAGTAACTAAATTATTTTGGCCAAGTGTTAATACTCTAAATCAAAAGAAACATGAAAATGATCATAAAATAAGGCCAACAAAAGTAAAAATTCCACTAGAAATTTGAACTGATTCCCTCTATGGAATGTTATAGTTCTTCAAAGTGATTATATGACATGTTTAGTGTGGACTCTTTGATAATGCTAACATACTCTGTGCATACTGTAACCCAGACAAACTGCAGTGCTGCATCACGGTACCGCTATTCTGTGACTCAAAAAGTGTTCAAAGGTATTGTTTTTAAGCAGAGACAAGCAATCTTATAGGATTCTCCTGAAATAGAAAAAAGACCAGTTACTACAACAAGGGGTTAATTGGTTTGTTTCACATAGAAAACAATCCAAATACATTTATAAAAGATGTTGTGGAGCCAAATGCATATTGACAATGTCACAGCTTACTTTTGTGACTTAATACATCACATATCAATACTTTGTGCAAATATAAACACACCAGTGTACTTGCATTAAAATTAAAAACAAGATTATAAAATGATTACAGCCTCCATTACAATTTTAAAAGTTACAAGATTTATCTTCATATTACTAAATTACATATAATAAAAATACAATAGTGTTAAAGGTACGGTTTCATTGCCAGCATCCCATTTTGTAATATAGCCACACCCAAGAATATACTAAAGAATTCTTAAAATATTAATCCCAATTGCATTTTCAACATTTACATCTGTACAGATAAGACACTTACTTGTACATCTCATAAAAGTACATTATCTACATAAATTCTTAGTGTGTGTCTTCAGCAATATGAAGTTTCACAGAAAAATACTGCCTATATGTACAAAGATTACATAACAATGAAGTAAGCACTTGTGTGGTTCAATATGCTAAATATATCCATACCACTTAAAACAAAAAATTGCCCCATCTTGTCTCATGCCACAATAAATTACAAGGAACTGAAGCCAGGTAACTGCGCTTCTGCACAGCTTCAAGCGTCCGATAATGTTGCAGTGGTAGTGTTCTTTCTTCCTATAGTTCACTGTCAGAGCACACTTCTCAGTAACTGTTTTCATGACCCGCCAGGATGTACAAATTGCTATTTGCTGTGGGGTTATCGGTTGGCCTACTTTCCAAAACCACGACCCTAAAATAGTAAACAAACACATAAAAAACATATAACAAAACAAAGTTATTCTTACAAACTAATGTTACCAGAAAATTTTTCCACTGCTTCTTCATTATATGCCTCTAATAAATGCTGCTTATTTGCTATGTGGGCAGAAATCATTTGCAAATCACTATGATTAAAGAGGCAGTTCTAGCTCTGGGAAGTAATTTTGCTGCCCACCACTCTCTTCTAAGCCAGTGTTGTTCTAAGAGCCAGAGGGGGTAAAACCTGTAACTAGGAATAAGTAGGGGGAACTTAATTCTTATTATGAATTCTAAAAACAATATGTAGTTCAAGAGTCTTATTATGAATTCTAAAAACAATATGTAGTTCAAGAGTCAGAAAATAAATCAAAATAGAACCCCAGATCCTATTTGGTCCTATAACTAAAAACTTCTCTGTTTGCTAGCATATGGTATTTCCTCTCTTGTGTTGTAAATCATATTTGAGGTATTATGTTTAATGCAAAACTAGTACTGACAACATCTATGTATTCCTGTTACTTGGAAGATCAGGCTCATTGTCAAAGGCTTCATGACTTTCTGTGAATACTTACAGCATGAAAAATATAATCTTGAATATATTACTGCAGAAATTCCAATTCTCTTGAAAAATAAACTAGTTTTATGCTGGATTTATAAAATATGTTTAGAACTATGTATTTAATACAACCACTTTTCCTACCTGTCAGATCCAAGTAGTCTGAAAATTCTTGTGCTATCTGAAATTTCTTGTGTTACCTGTTCAATGAAAATACCAATTTAACTTCTGAAATGAAAGATACAGAATTTTATATGGGCATTTAATTTATAACTCTATAGAAAAGAAATATAATTCCCAAGATGGAAACGGAACCCCTGTATGACCATTAACTTTCTCAAGTCAGCACACAGGTATGTCCATTTGTTAGTCTAGGAAAAATATGGATTATTTTGAATCAATCATAAAACATGAAAGTAGTAAAAGGAATATAGGCTCCCAGGGAAAAATTTAAAAGCAAAGCACCTAGTCCACTTTATTTATCAGAAACCTTTTATCAGCTACCCTAATGCTGACAGCAAGGCTCTCGCAGCAATAAGGCCGTCGCATCTGGTCCTTCCACTTAAAAGGCTGCAGTGTAGTGCGATGGGCCAAACTCATGATCCCAGTTTCAGTCCTAGTTCTCCCACCTACTAGTAGTGACAACTGCAAAAGGTATGTAACTTGTTGGAAGTGGTTTATCTTCTGCCAAAAGGGATAGACAGTATCTACCTTTCAGTGGTATCTTGCATATTCCTGTAAGTTATAGTGGGTTTAATGCCTAGTTAAGGAAATGCTCAGTAGATAATAATTCTCTTTCCCATTTCTTTACTAGTCTCCTGAAATAATATTTTCTGATGGCATACATCTTTAAAGAAGTCCGCAGTGTGACCAAGTACCAATTGGGGAGTTAAGAATAAGTCTACAGAAGAAAGATAAACCCACTGTTTATTGCTTATTAAATGCAAAACATTCCCAATTATTATGGCAGTAGCCTGCCCCCAGAATCTGGTAGGCTGAAAAAAACAATTTGATTTTGAAAATAAAATTATTCTGGAAACAGCAGTGATTCTTGACTTCTTTTGTAACTCAGCATGCCTAAAGGATCTAACATGCTCACTTCAATAGTAGCAGTTCATCATCACTGATTGTCAATGTATTTTGGGATTTGCCTACTTAAAGGACAGACCATTTTTGGAGGGGTTGTATTTAGTAAGGGGTATCTAAGCAGTCTGAAAAAGTGCCTCAGGATATTTTGGGACGAACTAATTTTTTTTAAACCATTCTCTTCTATCCAGCCTACGATGCTTTTCTTTCTCTGTCTGGTGTTTATAGCTGTTGACGATTCTTATCTCTAGGTTCCATTCCCTCAGGTGATTAAAAAAAAAATCTTCCTGAGAGGTGAGCCCTCTTGTGGGAGTAACTCTTGGAAACATACTGGCAGCCACCTTTCTTGAATACATACTATAGGCTAGGCATTATGCCAAGCACATTACTTATTTCCTTTCTTTTAGCAACCCTATGAGGTAAGTACTATAGTGTTATCCTTAATTCACAGATGAAGAAATACAGGCAAAGAGAAGTTAAGTGAAGCGCCAAGGTCACACAGTTACTGAAGAGGAAAACTGAGACTGAACCCCAGGATCTTCTCTGAAACCCACACTCATGATCATTCTACCAGTACCATTTACTGGTCAGGAGAAATGTTCTCAGCTTAATGCGTAACAGTTTAAAACACAAATAAGCTATTTTCTTACTCAAGGCACCTAATGTTTTCCTTTCCCTCCAATGCTCAAGTAGAAGTCTTACTACTGAAACTGGCATGGGGTTACTGAAAGAACTCAGGATGATTTTACTTGCCTATAATATTTTAAGGGACAAGTACCAAGTCTTGCTCATGTTATAACACCAGCACTTTCTGGCATAAATGATGAACTGAATTGAATACGTTGTATGCTGCTGCTGCTAAGTCACGTCAGTCGTGTCTGACTCTTTGCAACCCCAAAGACGGCAGCCCACCAGGCTCCCCCGTCCCTGGGACTCTCCAGGCAAGAACGCTGGAGTGGGTTGCCATTTCCTTCTCCAATGCATGAAAGTGAAAAGTGAAAGTGAAGACGCTCAGTCGTGTCTGACTCTTAGCGACCCCATGGACTGAAGCCTGCCAGGCTCCTCCAGCCATGGGATTTTCCAGGCAAGAGTACTGGAGTGGATTGCCATTGCCTTCTCCAGAATACGTCATATGACTTGGAGTTAAATTAAGGAAGGAAGGATAATGAGATAAGGGTACCAGAAATAGGAGGCAAGTTGACTTCCAGGGAAACCCTTTACTTGGAGCCTACACTGGTCATTTTTCTGATATACAAAGTAGGAAAGGTGCTTCAGGGACAGAGCGAACCCGCATCTGCACTCTTGCTCCAGGTGATGGTCTGGGAAAGTTGAAAGAATATCAGAGCTGGCTCACTTTTAGCAGTATTTAGCAAGCTCCTGTTCTGAATATAAGGGTGCTTATCTGGAAGCACATAAAATAACGCACTGAACTTGTTTGACTTAATGGACAGAGAGAGGGGGCTATAAAGTATGCGCTCTTCAATTTATCACTGAATTGAATACAGAAAATGTTAACATTTCATTGCACCAATCAGGAATTTTCCAAAGTTAAAAAAAACTCTGTGATGTAGAATTTGCCAGTGCTTCAGGACTATTTAATGATTGTAATTTTTAAAAAGATCACTTACCTCGTTAGACCTAAAACTTCTACCTTGCATTCCATGTTTCCAGAAAGCTAGCACACTGTCTTGTAGGCAAACTAACAGGAAGAACAGCTGAGTTACTGTTAACAGTACAAAGTCCAACCAATAAGCGTCACTTCACCCCTCTTTCTACCTTGAATAACAATATTTCAATGAATAACTATTAGTCAGTCCAGATTTATAATGGCATCTTTACCACACCACGTACTACACATTATAAACTAAACAGCATAAATACATTATTGAACTGACTCATATTTTGGTAAGAAAAAGAAAATTCACTGAAAATATTTTTTTGCTTTAGGAAGTTTCATTTTGTGAAAATATTTGAAACATATACAAAAACAGGAGAATGACATAAAAACACATATCTACCATTCAACACTTAAATACTAACATTTCCCCATATTTGTTCTTTGTTTTAAATAAAAATGAATACTGCCAGCATCCCTATATGCTCCTCCTCTAGTTCCATTCCAACCCTTCCTTCCTCCCTCCCCGAGATAACCACCTTACAGATCTGGTATCTGTTGTTCTCATGCTTATTTTTACTATTAGAACACAGTGAGTTCACATGATCAGTGAACTTTATATTGTATGTTTCCAACTTTCATATATTTAGTGTGAGGAACCAAATGATGTTTCTAATTCTTTTTGTTATTACAAACAATGCTGCAATAAACATTCTTGTGCATGTGTGCGTACTAAGCCATTTCAGTTGTGTCCGACTCTGCCAGGATCCTCTGTCCATGGGATTCTCCAGGCAAGAACACTGGAGTGGGTTGCCATGCCCTCCGCCTGGGGGTCTTTCCAACCCAGAGATGGAAGCCATGTCTCTTATGCTTCCTGCACTGGCTGGCAGGTTCTTTACCACTAGCACCATCTGGGAAGCCCTAAACGTTCTTGTACCTCTCCCTACATACGTGGGCAAAATTGTCTCTGGAGTGGATACCTAGAAATAGAATTACTGGGATATGTGCCTTCTAAAAATTCTAGTTTTGCTTTCTGTACTTAAATATTTAATATATATTTTGGTGTATATTCAGTGAATATTCTTAATTTGTTTCCTGCAGATAACGAACTGTACTGGCATCATTTGTTGAACTGAACATCATTTCCCCACTGACATATGATATAAATATCCAATTACATGTAGGTCTACTTCTGAGCCTTCTGTTCCATTCTTCCATTTATCCCTGTGTTGATCCCACACTGTCTTAATCACTATGGCTTCACAGTAAGTTTCAATATCAAGCAGGGCAAGTGTTCATCAAAATTTACTTTACTATTCTTGGCCTTTGGCTTATCCTTATGAATTTTAAGATCAGCTTATCAAGCAGCACAAGAATACCTTACTGGGTTTTTTTTTTTTTTTTTTTTTTTACTGCAAATGCATTGCATGTGTGGATTAATTTGTGAACTAACATCTTTCCCATATTAAGTCTTCCTATACATCAACACAGTGTAGCTCATTTGTTCAAATCTTCTTTTATGCTTTTAAAAGATAACTTCAAATTTCCTAGATAATGATCTTACACATGTTTGACTACATTTATTCCTAGGCATCTTACTGGCATGTCAGAAAGCTCTCCATCTATGTTATTCATATCTAGCAATTTTGAATTTTCTTATTGGTTCTAATAGTTTAGAGTTGTATATTCTC